>NC_054494.1:13386163-13687829 GCF_017639515.1 Carcharodon carcharias | reverse complement strand
ATGGGGACTTCAGGAGGAGGCTGAGACGTGTCATTCACTTGGCAATTTTGACTGTAAATCATTGCGAATACTTCAGCCTTGTCTCTGACACTCATGATGGGCTCCGTCATCATTGAGCATGGCGATTTTCATGGAACTTCTTCCTCCCATTATATATTTTGATTGTCTGCCACCATTCATGACTGGAGATGGCAGGACTACAGAGCTTTGAACTGATCCATTGGTTGTGGAATTGCTTAGCTGTTTAGAATGTATGTGCTGTCATTTCGCCAGATTGGTAGCTCATTTTCAGGTATATCTGATGCTGCTTCTGGCAATCTCTTCTACACTCCTCACTGAACTAGGGCTGGTCACCTAGCTTGGTGGTAATAGTAGAATGACAGATACGCTGGGCCATGAGATTACAGATCATGATGAAATACAATTCTGCTGCTGCTGATAGGACATCGCATCTCATGAATGCTCAGCTTTGGGCTGATGATCGGTTCTGACACAATCTCACTTAATACGTTTGTAGTGCCATAAAACGTTTGGAGCATGTGTGAATGCAGAACAGAGGCATTCTGGATTACTCCTGCTAATACTGTCATGGTGAGATATATCTGCAACAAGTGAGGAAGAGGTCAATTCTCGTGCTTGTTTTCTATGTACATGCTGCAAACCCAGTTAGCAGCTATATTCTTCAGGAACTCTCAACTCAGTCGGCATTTGTGCCATCGAGCCACTCTTGAAGTCCCCCAACAAGCGAACCCTTCCTACCTTTAGTGTTTCTTCCAAGTGGTGTTCAACACGAAGAAGTATTGATTAATCAGCTGGGGGAGGGTGGTAGGCAGTGATCAGCAGGAGGTTTCCTGCCCACATTTGACCTGATGTCATAAAACTAAGGTCCAGAGACGGTTTACCACTGTGCCACAAGCTGCCTTTGGGACAGAAACAGTGATGGAGTAATCTGCAACTTTGGCTGATAGTCATTTTCAAAGAATCATACCTATGTAAAACCCTCCCAATTTTGACACAAGTCCTTAAATGTTAGTGAGAAGGATTTTGCAGGGTCAACTTTGAAGTATACATTTGTGTCCATATTGGATACTTAGTAGTTTGACACAACTAAGTGACCATCAAGGTAAAAACAAAAAGACTGCGGATGCTGGAAATCCAAAACAAAAACAAAAACAGAATTACCTAGAAAAACTCAGCCATCAAGGTGCCCTGGCAAAACAGGAATCAATGGGAACCAGGGGTAAAACTCTCCACTGGTTGGAGTCATACCTAGCACAAAGGAAGATGCTTGTGGTCGTTGCAGGTCAATCATCTCAGTCGCAGGCATCACTGCAGGAGTTCCTCAGGGTAGTGTTCTAGGCTCAACCATCTTCAGCTGCTTCATTCATGATCTTCCCTCCAACATCAGGTCAGAAGTGGGGATGTTCGCTGATGATTGCACAACATTCAGCGCCATTTGTGACTGCTCAAATACTGAAAGCAGTCCGTATCCATATGCAGCAAAACCTGGACAATATTCAGGCTTGACTTGATGAGTGCCAAGTAACATTCGCACCACACATGTGCAAGGCAATGACCATCTCCAACAAGAGAAAATCTAACCATTGCCCCTTGACATTCAATGAGATTAACATCACTGAAATCCCCCACTATCAGCATCCTGGGGGTTACCATTGACCAGAAACTGAACTGGACTAGCCATATAAACACTATGGCTACAAGAGCAGGTCAGAGGCTGGGAATTCTGAGGCAAGTAACTCACCTCCTGACTCCCCAAACCCTGTCCACAATTTAGAAGGCACAAATCAGGAGTGTGATGGAATACTCTTCACTTGCCTGGATGAGTGCAGCTCCAACTACACTCAGGAAGCCTGACACCATCCAAGACAAAGCAGCCTGTTTGGTTGGCATCCCATCCACCACAATAAACATTCACACCTTCCACCATCGATGCATGATGGCAGCAGTGTGTACCATCTACAAAATGCACTGCAGCAACTCACCAAGGCTCTTTTGACACCATCTTCCAAATCCACAAACTCTACCATCCAGAAGGACAATGGAAGCAGATGCATGGTGACACCACCAACTTCCTACAAGTTCCCCTCTAAGCCACATACATCCTGACTTGGAAATATATCGTTGTTCTTTCACTGTCGCTGGGTCAAAATCAGGGAACTCCCTCCCTAACAGCACTATGAGTGTACCTGCACCATATGGACTGCAGTGGCTCACCACCAGCTTCTCAAGGACAATTATGGATGTGCAATAAATACTGGCCCGGCCAGTGACACCCACTAACATCCTGTTAATAAATACATTTTTAAAAAATTCCAGAATGCAGCTAAGAATCAACCACAAGCCAGATCAGAGAAGGAAATGAGTAAAGCAGCTCAGTTTTTACAACAATCCATTAGCTTCATGGCGACCCTTTAATGATTCTAGCATTTCATTCCTGGTACATTTAATTAAACTGAATTCCAATTCACAAACCGACACAATGGGATTTGAACGCATGTCTTCAGATTTTAGTTCTTACCTCTGGATTACCAGTCCACTAGCCACTTTGCTACTTTATCTGATAGTTATAAATTTGATATGTTGCTTCAGATTAGTTATTTACAGCAATGGGGTAATCTGCTGTTATGTTTAGATTGCAGTGGGAAACATGAGTACTAATGAGCGAACTGCACAAAATTAAGCAATTAAATTACTTTTTTTTCAAAGCTACTAATCCTCATGTGGCAAGTAACAGAAGCTGACCCAGCCATTCAAGTAAATTTGTGAAGTTGGCTTGAGCTCTCTGTTACAGTTCAAATTGGCCTTGACAGTAGTGCCTAGTGCTTTCAGCAGAGATGAAGTTTCTATAAGCAGATTGAGTCTGCTATGAACTGAAACCTACAACCTACCCACATCAGCTGTGGCTAAGTTGGTAGCATTCTCTCGCCTCTGAGTCACAAGTTTCTGGGTTCATGCCCCATTCCCAGCACTTGATTACAAAAATCTACGCTGACCCTCCAGTGCAGTACTAAGGGTGTCCTACGTTGTCACAGGCGCTGTCTTTCGGACAAGACATTAAACTGGGGGACTGAGGGCCCATTTTCTTGCTTGGGGGGATGTAGAAGATTATAGAATCAAAGGGAAGAATCATCTGGTCCCATTGCCAGCAGGCATCATGGTGGGTATGAGCAGACAATATGGTGAGAAGGCCAAAAATCAAGGGCGGGGGTTTGGGGGAGGTGGTGGGTGGGTGAGAGAAGCAGCCACGCACTTCTAAAAGCTTGTCAAAAGTGAGCATTCTTCCGCAGCTGAGACTTTTCAGCAGCAGCTCCATTGACATGCTTGGAGTCAGGCCTCTGAAGGTTTTCTGCCCACTCAAGCAATACAAAAGCATGAAAGTGCTACCAAATGCTCCAGAATTTTTCACCCCTTGGGCGCAGACTGCAAATTAATGTGTATTTTAGTGGGCAGCAGAACATCTGGCCAACTGGGCAAGTTGTACAATCCCCTTGTGAAAGGTAACCATGGCACAGTCACTGTAGGAGGCATTCACAGCCCCTTGCAATGTCATTATTAAACTTTGGACCAGTATCCCTCATGGTTCAAGCTAACAGCACAGCCTTGCAGTGCGGGTTAGGAGAACGAAAGCACCTGAGCTGAGAGAATAGCATTCAGTCCAGTGGCCAAAGCTGCCACTGATTGGTCAAGTGAAATGATCCGGAGGTGGGTGGGGTTTCAGACAGCCATGAAGCGCACTACACACTGGCCATCCAAATGGTGGCCAGCACTCTCAGGCATGCGTGAAGGGGCCTTCAGACTTAACCAGGAGGGGTTCTTAGCACACATATGCTAACCCAAGCATCTCTCTCTTTGGTCCTGCAGCAGGAGAACATCAGGAGCCTGGTGATTTAGTGGTGTGCCTCATGGCTTACAGGGAGAAAAGACAAAGATGAAGACGAAGAAGAAAAGTGCGTGGAGGCATCTGGCTCGGTACAGGGGGTGGCACCTCCCCCTCAAGATGAAGGGGTGACAGGGCTTGCTGTGCACACAGCTGAAGATCCACAGAGAGCCATCGCTCATAGGTGCTTCGCTAGACCCAGGGTTTATAAACAGCACTTGTCATTCCTGCAGATGACTGAGAACCAGTGTCGCTGAAGACTGTGCATGTCTAGGGAACTGGTCGGTCACATATGCCACCTGCTGCAGGATTTGGCACCACAGGGACATGGAGGGCAATCACTGCCAGTGACCGTGAAAGTGACCACGGTGCTCAATTTTTAGGCCAGTGGCTCCTTCCAGGGCTCCGCAGGTGACTTGTGCGGGATCTTGCAAGTCTCCACACACAAGTGTATCTAGGAGTTCATGGACGCTATCTTCGCGAAGGCACAGAACTTTGTGCATTTCAACCAGGATCAGGAAAGCCAGGATTTGCCCAGATCTCAGGTTTCCCACAGATGCAGGGTGCTACTGACTGCACTCACATGGCACTTAGATCTCCGTGGCAGCAAGCAGTCAACTACATCAACTACAAGGGCTTCTATTCACTGAATGTTCTGCTGGTGTGCAACCACCACAAATGCATCCTACAGTATTGCGCACGATTCCCAGAGGGCATTCATGACTCCTACATCCTTAGCAGGGCTCAGATCCCTGGTTGCTCTCTGGGAATCGTGTGCAATACTGTAGGATGCATTTGTAGTGGTCGCACACCAGCAGACCAGTTCCCTTGTCCATGGGAAGCCAACCCTGCAGCCTCTCTGGACCCTGGAAGATGTCCAGAGAGGACATGGCTGATGACAACCATGCGGCGGCCTCAGGCTGCAGCAGAGCGACGGTATAATGAGGGTCATCCGCGGCCCGGGCTTTGGTGGAGCAAACAACAGGCATCTTGAAAATGAGGTTCCAGTGCCTTGACAGGTCTAGTGGAGCACTGGAATACAGTCCAAGGTGTTACGCATCATTATAGCTTGCTGCACTCTACACAACCTGACAATGCAACAGGGGGAGGTCATAAGACAGAGGAGCAGAAATTAGGCCGTTCGGCCCATCGAGTCTGCTCTGCCATTCAATCATGGCTGATAAGTTTCTCAACCCCATTCTCCCCGTAACCTTTGATTCCCTGGCAGGAGGACCTGGCTAAGGAGAAGATAGAAGAGCTACACATCTCCTCCTATGAGGAGAATGTCAAAGGGGATGACGGTAATGAGATCCTTGAAGGCAAGGATGCCGATGATGAGAGCTGGATAGAGGGCAAGTGATAGGTGGAGATAGCCAAAAGATGTCATAGACAAAAGGACAAAGAGGTGTTGAAGGTGGTGATATTATCCAAGGAATGTGCTAATTAAGGGTAGAAAGCAGGACGAGCAAGGTACAGATAGCTCTAGTGGGGGGTGGGGTGAAGGAATCGAAATAGGCTAAAAGGTAGAGATAAAACAATAGATGGAAATATTTAAAAATAATGGAAATAGGTGGGAAAAGAAAAATCTTACTTTCCTTTATTAGCTGAGGCACTGAGTATAAAGACAGGGAGGTTGTGCTAGAACTATATAAAACACCAGTTAGGCCACAGTTAGAGTACATTTCTGGTCACTGCATTACAAGAAATACATTTTCGCACTGGAAAGCGTACAGAGAAGATCTACTCCTTGTGTTGGCAGGAATGGAGATTTTAACAACGAGGGAAGATTGGATTGGGTGTAACTATTTTCTTTGGAACTGACGAGGTTGAGAGGAGATTTAATTGTGCTATTAAAAAATTACAAGGAGCCATTAGAGTGAATAGGAAAGACATATTTTCCTTAGCAGAGGAGTCAATAGTCTGATTCATGGAATTAAAACGTAAGAAATAAAATTGGCAGAAAAATTAGAGGGGAGTTGAGGAAAAATCTCTTCACCCAGAAGGTGGTGGGGATCTGGAACTCCCTGCCTGAAAAGGTGGTAGAGGCAGAAACTCCCTTTGCATTTGAAAAATACTTGGATATGTGCTTTAAGTGTTGTGACCTGCAAGGCTCCAGACCAAAAGCTGGAAAGTGGGATTAAACTGGATCATTCATTTTTGGCTGAATGGTTTCCTTCTGTGCTGTAAATTTTCAATGTTTCCACATTAAGTAATTTAAAGGAAATCCAATAAAACCCAGTCACTATTATCAATGATGCACTCCAGTTCCTCTTGTGCGCACCAGTCACAGAAAGGCTCAAATGTACCAGTGGACATCACATGCTCCTCTTCATGGACACCCAGGCAGGGACATGGCAATGGAAGAGAGGCAGGTAGTCAGGTTAAATGACCGCTTGATCGCACACTGCTTGCATCTGTGAATGGGCTGTGCATGCTAAAATTCTGTCCGTGAATATTAACAATAGTTGCCACAAACATATTGCTAGGACTAATCATCCTTCCATTTCTAACAGGATAGCATTCTTCCCATTTCTGGCTGTTCTACCCCCATATCTTTCTTGTAATATAGAGACCAGAGCGAAACCAGATCTAACTTCTCCTCTTCCAGATATAGCTTCAAAAATCACCTCCCTAACCAAAGCTGAACCAATATCATCTTCATCATTAAGACCACTTACTTGCACCTCCATAACACTGTCCATCTCTGTCTCTGCCTCAGCTCATTTGTTACTGAAAACCTTATTAATACTGTTATTACCACCAGACTAGACTGTTCCAATGCACTTCTGTCTGGCCATCCATCCATAAATGCTGTCCATTCACGTAATACCCCTTTACTTGCTAACCACATTGACTCCCAATCTACCAATGCCTCAAGTTTAAAATTTTTATTGCTGTATTCTAATCCTTCCATGGCCCTCCCTAACTCTGTTAACCTCCTCCAACCCTACAACTCTCCTAGAACTCTGCAATTCTGGCTTCTTGCAAATCCATGATTTTAATTGCTCCATCACTGGTGACCATGTCTTCAGCTTTCTAGGCCCTAAGCATTGGAATTATTTTCCTAAACCTCTTTTTTCTCCTCTAAGAAGCTTCTTAAAACCTGCATCTTTGTCCAAGCTTTTGGTCACCTGTCCTAACGTTTGCTATCTGATTCAGGCCAGGGTTTACATGCGCAGCTTGCCGCCGGGAGCTTCCAGTCCTGCCGAAAGTCAATGGACTTTTTGGCTGGACCGCCGCATCCCCCACAGCAGGGCTGGTAAATCCCGGCCACAGAGTCAAATTTTGTCCGAGTACATTTCTATGAAGTACTTTTTACTACATTAAAGATACATGTTTTTGTTCTAGCGATACATCCCAATATTTTATGAATATTTCTTTCACTTCTTGCAAAAACCGAAAAGTTATAGCGATCACTGCTGGAGGGGCTGGTGGAGAGTAGCAGAAAGAGGGGTTGACCTAAACTTAGCTGGATGACAGATGTCACAGAGCGTTTGCAGATTAACTACATTGTATGCGAGGATAACACAAGACAGACAAGCATGACACACCATGACAACAGATCTGGCAGAAGTAGCTACAAGCAGAAGAGAGAGAGAACAAAAACTGAACCAATGCTTCAGCCAACTTTCCACAGATCTCTTCCTTGTTCAACTACCTCAGACACGTTGCCATTTAATATGTAATCTATCATCTCATTTCTTTTACCCAATTTCCTGTGTTTGTATTTAACTCCATCTGCCTCCTCTCCTTCCATTGAGCTGACCTGTTTGATCCTTTCGTATATGGGCAAACATTGAACTCAGGTACTTACTAGACAAATTCGGTAAGCCACAATGACAGTACTGGGTTCTTTTTATCAGTGGAATACAGCATCTCATACTTGGTAATCACAATCGTATCTAATCTTAGTATTTACATTTGTCTAGGAAATTCAAAGACCTTGATATCTAATAATCTTATAACAATAATAAAGAACTCAAGGCTTATCACAACCAATCCACCAGCAGAGAAATTATAACCACTGAAGTCTATAGTTTTAGTTGGTGCACGCTTTTGTGGGTTTGAAGATAGCATACGCAAAGTTAATTTTCTACCAGATGATTACAGTGTGAAGGGTGATTACTACTTACAGCATGCTCACCAAAAGATTATACAGTTGTTTCTTTCTGTTCTGAAAGGATGGGTGGGGGGAGTAAGGGAAATTTTTCTCCTTTTTTCATTTCCTGTAAACACGACTTGCTGCACCACAGTTTTACTTGTGCTAGCAGTCCTGCAGAACAATGTCCAAATGGCTACTCTTCATGTGTCACTTTAAAGAGTGAACTCTATTCAGCCATGGAGGTCATTACAGCTGAACCTTATACTGTTCTCAGATCATGCCCACATTTTCAAGAAGAATCTATCAGATGATAATAAGGAGCAGGAATTCTGGTCTAATTTTCTTTCTCCCTACCTCAGGCACATTGAGGTCAACTGGAGCAGCCAAACTACTGGTGTGTCTTTAGGTAAGGAAAATCAACCATGCATTGAAAATGATGGACTCTTAAAATTAAGTCTGTCATAAGCACTAGTGCTAAGTCTGGTTCACCCATTCACCCCTGTGCTTTCTGACCTACACTGGCTCCCTGTCAGGCAACACTTAATATTAAAATTCTCATCTTTGTTTCCAAATTGCTCGATGGCTTCACCCCTCCCTATCAATGTAATCTCATCCAGCTCCTCAGGGAATTCCTGATTTTAATTGCTCCACCATTGTTGGCTATGCCTCCAGTTGCCTAGGTCATAAACTCTAAAATTCCCTTCCTAAACCCCTCTGCCATCCTTTAAGATGCTCATTAAAACCTATCTCTTTGATTTAGCCTTTGATCATCTGACCTTATGTTGCTCAGTGTCTAATTTAGCTTCATGATGTCCCTAGGAGGCACCTTGGGCCTTTTTATTACATCAAAGGTGCTTTATAAACATGTTGGATGACGGTTTCAGCGGGTGAGTTGAGGCAGTAGAAGATTCGGATGATGTTAAGGAGGTGGAAGTAGGCGGTCTTTGTTATGGCACAGATAAGTGGTTGGAAGCTCACCTTGGGGCCAAATATGAGGCGAAGATTGCGAACAGTCTGGTTCGGCCTCGGATTAGAAACAGAATGGGAAGGGAATGGCTTTACTATCCCATTTAGAAATGTCGAGATAAACTCCCAGCGTGGTCACGTCAGCAATTTAGCCCTTGAGTTTGTATTATGGGGAATTTTGTGCAGTCTCGTTACCACGCATTTGAAACATAATGCAGCTTGAAAAACATCCTCAACCACTTGGGGTTGACCAACTTTTGGGTTTTGAAGTCAACTTGCCTTTAATTGGCAGGTATCTGATCTATTGCACCTAGTTCATTCAAAATTACTTTAAACCATAGGAAATTGCGAACTTGGAAGTTACGTGAGCAAAATAATTAAATGTTTATCTAGTGAGGTCAATGACATTCGGCCTCACACTAATAATTTGAAGAAAGTTTGCAGCCTCCCTACCTCTGGCACTGACACCGTCAGGGGGCCGAAGATTAACGAAAGGGAAACCTAAAAGCTAAACCTTTTTGTCAAAATTTTTCCAGCTCAATACATATTTCGTGATGAACGCACTGAATCCCTGACACATACTTACCCGATTATATTCTGAAAGGGTCGCCTATGCAACGGAAATTACCGAAGGTTCTCGAAGCTCCTCAGGTTGGCCAATCCCTATTGGCTGTTTTGATTGTCAGGTGATCATCGCAACGGCGCGCACGTCGACGCAGGCTCATGCGCGTTCAGTCACATGGGGCCGGCAACCGGAAGTGGATGGGGTTGCGAGTGTGCCTCCGCCCCACTAGCCTTGGGCCCCGCCCCACTAGCCTTGGTCCCGCTCCCTCTCTTTGGTCCCGCCCCTTTGTCCTTGCGACACACGATCCTCAACGTCCGCTAAGTCGGCCCCACCGTATGCATCGAGTAAGCACGTGAGAAACGCCCCGC
Organism: Carcharodon carcharias; assembly: GCF_017639515.1. NCBI lineage: Eukaryota > Metazoa > Chordata > Chondrichthyes > Lamniformes > Lamnidae > Carcharodon > Carcharodon carcharias. The sequence continues at coordinate 13,677,930 of NC_054494.1, read as the reverse complement.
CTCCTTTCCGACTCCGCCCTGACACCGGACGCAGGCGTAGTGGTGGGCGTGGTGGTAGGCGTGGTCGTGGGCGTGGACGTCTGGCAGGGAGCGCACGCGCAGTGACGGCGTTGAGGGTGGTTTCAGCCTGAAGCGGCGGTGGGGGGCGGGTGGAGAAAAGTCCTTGGTGCTGTCAGTGCTCTCGGAGCCCACCTCAGCACGGTATCCGTCCACCCAGCCCTCCCGCACAGACACTCCCCTGCACCCCCTCCCCATCTCGCGCACCATGTACCGGTATCTAGGGGAGCTGCTGGCTCGCGGGGCCGCCGCTTCCTCGCCGTCCGCCGAGGGCGGTTTGCAGCGCCTCAGCGGCCCGGCTGCCCTGCTCTGCTGCCGCCTCTACTCCGCCGAGCCCCCGGCCAACGAGCTGCAGGACGACCCCAACTTCTTCAACATGGTGGAGGGGTTTTTCGACCGCGGGGCGAAGATCGTGGAGGACAAGTTGGTGGAGGACCTGCGGACCCGCGAGTCGGACGAGCAGAAGCACAACCGGGTGCGGGGCATCCTGAAGATCATCAAGCCCTGCAACCACGTCCTGTCCATCTCCTTCCCCATCAAGAGGGACAGTGGCGAGTGGGAGGTGATAGACGGCTACCGGGCCCAGCACAGTCAGCACCGGATGCCCTGCAAAGGAGGTAAGGCAGAGCGATGCTATCCCTCGGTGGGGCAGCTTGCAGGCACTCCTGCCCCTCGGTGGGGCAGCTTGCAGGCACTCCTGCCCCTCGGTGGGGCAGCTTGCAGGCACTCCTGCCCCTCGGTGGGGCAGCTTGCAGGCACTCCTGCCCCTCGGTGGGGCAGCTTGCAGGCACTCCTGCCCCTCGGTGGGGCAGCTTGCAGGCACTCCTGCCCCTCGGTGGGGCAGCTTGCAGGCACTCCTGCCCCTCGGTGGGGCAGCTTGCAGGCACTCCTGCCCCTCGGTGGGGCAGCTTGCAGGCACTCCTGCCCCTCGGTGGGGCAGCTTGCAGGCACTCCTGCCCCTCGGTGGGGCAGCTTGCAGGCACTCCTGCCCCTCGGTGGGGCAGCTTGCAGGCACTCCTGCCCCTCGGTGGGGCAGCTTGCAGGCACTCCTGCCCCTCGGTGGGGCAGCTTGCAGGCACTCCTGCCCCTCGGTGGGGCAGCTTGCAGGCACTCCTGCCCCTCGGTGGGGCAGCTTGCAGGCACTCCTGCCCCTCGGTGGGGCAGCTTGCAGGCACTCCTGCCCCTCGGTGGGGCAGCTTGCAGGCACTCCTGCCCCTCGGTGGGGCAGCTTGCAGGCACTCCTGCCCCTCGGTGGGGCAGCTTGCAGGCACTCCTGCCCCTCGGTGGGGCAGCTTGCAGGCACTCCTGCCCCTCGGTGGGGCAGCTTGCAGGCACTCCTGCCCCTCGGTGGGGCAGCTTGCAGGCACTCCTGCCCCTCGGTGGGGCAGCTTGCAGGCACTCCTGCCCCTCGGTGGGGCAGCTTGCAGGCACTCCTGCCCCTCGGTGGGGCAGCTTGCAGGCACTCCTGCCCCTCGGTGGGGCAGCTTGCAGGCACTCCTGCCCCTGTTGTCCTGTCCCTGTCGTTCTGCCCCTTGGGGCAGCCACAGATGCACCTGCCCCTGTCGTTCTGCCCCTTGGGGCAGCCACAGGCGCACCTGCCTCTGTTGCCCTGTCCCTCAATGGGGCTGTTGCAGGCACTTCTGCCCCTGTCATCCTGTCCCTTGCACTCCTGTTCCTCCTGGCCCTTGGTGGGGCAGCTGCAGGCATTCCTATCCCTGTCCCTTGGTGGGCAGCTGCTGGTACTCCTACCCCTGTTGCCCTGTCCCTTTGCTGGGCAGCTGCAAGGCACTCCTGACCCTGTCACCCTGCCCCTCAATGGGGCAGCTGCTGGCACTCCTGTGCCTCTCGTCCTGTCCCTTGGTGGTGTAACTGTAGGCATCCCTCTCCCCTGCCCCTCAGCTGTTGCAGTCTCCTCTGTCCCTGTTGCCCGGCCTCTCAATGGGGCAGTTGCCAGTGCCCCAAAGTTGGAATAGATAACTATCCTGCCCTAAATTGGAATCCTGTATGAGTTTCTAATAATTTTATTTATTCTACTGCATAGGTCTTATGGTAGTGTTCCTGTTTTAAAAAGCTGAAGAGACTCATGTATGTACATATGAATATACAAATTAGGAGCACCACCATTCGATAAGATCATGGCTGATCTGATTTTAACCTCAACTCCACATTCCTGCCATCCTCAATAACCTTTCACCCCCTTATCTACATCTGCCTTAAAAATATTCAAAGATTCCGCCTCCACCATCTTTTGAGAGACAGCATTCCAAAGGATCTCAACCCTCAGAAAAAAAATTCTCATCTGTCTGAAATGGGCGACCCATTTTTAAGCAGTACAAGTGCAGATTCTAGACGCTGCCTTGTGCAGGAAAGTATAGTCGTGTGTATTTTTAGTATAGTGAATGAGTGGGAGACTAGGCATACTATAAGGGTAGCTTAAAATTCAAAACAAGGTGTGCTGTAAACCACCTTCAAGTTGTTCAGGATCCTAGGTTTCCCATTGCAACATTTATTTCTGACCACGTTTTGACCCTTTGATTTTTCTAGGGGTTTAAGAATTGTTTCTTTTCCTAATGAGCCAAAACTGTGTTCTGATACATTCAGCCTTATTTGGAGTTGTGGCTGTTTTATTGTTCAAATAATTCTGGTGTTGGTTCTTCTGTAACTGCACAAGTATTCTATTTAATCATTCAGAATTTTTACGTTTTATAAGTCATTTCGCTAAAGAACACATCCAGAGAGTTGGAAATATGCCAAAACAGTGTAGTTTTATAAGAAGAGCTTTCTCTCACCTCCTCCCACCCTAATTTCATTTATTGTCTCCTGCTTTTCAACGAGCAACGACTGATCCTTAGTGACTTTAATCTCTCTTGAGCTCCCATTCCTTCCATGGCAGATTTTTATGCTTTGTAAGCAGCAGAAGGTGAACTTAGTTCCCCAAGTATACCCATAGCCACACCCTCGATCTTCAGCACACATTGTTTCAGCCGCTTTCGTTTTTATCTTTGCCGTTCTCTCTAGCTGCTTCCTTCTCTGCATTCTCCCACATGTCTGCCTAAAACTGCCCATAGCCTCTCACTTGTCACTTTCTGCTACTGGAAAAGTTAACTCCAGAACTGTCCCTGCTGCTTTTTAATTGATCTTTTGTACCTTGGGTTTTGTCACATATGGAAAGCCTTTCTCCACAAATATCACTTCTGTTTGTTCCTCTACCATTGCAATCCCATAGAGTACCCCAGCTTCGTTGCTTGGCTGAGCAACAACTTCAAATCAGTTGGCCCCTCTTGAGTGTCATTGATCTTTTCCTTGGCCTGACTGCCTGCAAACACCTTTTGGCTGATTGACCTCAGTTTGTATAATTGTTCTCGTTCCCTGCCATTTTGTTGCCAAAATCACCAACTACAAAATCATTCTGAAGAGAGGAACAACTTGAAGTTTCTTTTTTTTTTTGAAGTACAAGCAGCTGCTTGGTTCATCCCCCATCTTCACTTCAGATTTGATGTGCAAGGAATTATTTTTGTCCAGTATTGCTACAACCACTGACTGTCCTTACTTTCCAAAACTCTCAAGTTTCTCCATCTGGCCTCCAAATCATGACTTCACCCTTTCCTCTCTTTATAACATAATATAATATCTCATCTCTCCCTCAGCTCATTTATCTTACCAGCTCCCTTCACTTCCCATCCTAGCTCTTGCCCACTTAACTTCACATCCTCGACCCCAAGTTCACCAAGACTAGGCAGTCTAAGATGGCGGAGACCAAAATTGCGAAGAAGGCGGAACAGTGAATGGCGGACGTGTTGGTAAATTTAGGTGTTGTCTCTGGCTTAGGAATTGTATTTTCTGTCATCATTTTTAAGCAGTGTGTTTGGCCTATTACTTTTGGTGCAGGAATGGTATAGGAATGGCATATGCTAACTGCCAGAATGATTTCCAGTCCCCTTTTCTTATATACGGAAAACTCGTCAAAGACCAGTCACCTTAGGATTTACTTATTGTACAGTACCAGCTTACCGTGGATCAATTCTGCCTGTGTGCATGTAATAGCGACTCTTATTGCTGTGCTGTATTTAATTTCACTTCTCGCTTGTATATTAAAATCGTTATTAATAAAAAGAAAACATCAATCTGCCTCCCTTGCCTGGCATCACCTCCATCCTGTTCAGAATCGTGACTGTCAGCCTGTCTTCAAGAAACCTACTTTAAATCTCTCTGCAACTATTAGCCTATTTCAAATCTTCTCAAAATCCTGGAATGCATTGTCATTGGAATATCTTGTAATTGCACTTGCACTCCTCTCTCTACTCATTATTTGAGCATGGAGTCACTGCGTTACTACTTCCCCATTTTAGCCATGTCCACCCCCCATTGACACTTGGTTCTCCCCCTCGTTTACTTGTACCCCAGATGACAGGTAATGGCAGCACAGAGTAACCTTCCACCTGAATGCTGAAGACATCAAGTTTTACCTTGCTGCCTCCCCTATTGACCCAAGGTGGATGATATCAGACAGGCAATTTGTAAGTATAGCAAGATCTAGACCTAGGTTTGGCAAAACTTTCTCCTGCTAAATATTGTTGAAATTGAGGCTGTCTTTTCCTAGCACCTATTTCCTTGAATCCATCAGCCTCACTGGTTGACACACAATGGATGCAAAGACTTGGCATCCAAATGGCCTGAACTCGCATCCATTCTGTTTTCAAAATAACTTCTTTCTACTTCCACAACCTTGTTCGCCGTTCTCCCCATTCTTCTTGCTTCATTCACCTTCATGTTTTGTATCTCCAATGTCCTATTGACAGGATTCGTTTATCAATCCTCTCAAAATTTCAACTTCATACAAGGTACCATAACTTGCAAAGCCACTAATTTGCATCTTTGTTTCCACTGACCTCTTCCACTGCATCAATTGCTCTGTCTGCTCCCCCATCATCACCTACTCATAGCACCATCCTGCACCTGCCCTCTGCCATTCTTTATCCAGTTCCCTTGTTATTTCCCTCCTGCTTTTTAAAACATTCCTCAAAATCCTCGACCGTTCTCCACCCAGTCAGCTGCTTTCCTGTTTAATTCCTCTCTTCGCTGCTCCCATATTCAGTGTCCATCCTGTTTGTCCTTAGTGCTCTAAGATGGAGTCCTGCATGTAAAGAATGCTAAAATTCTTAGAGTTGTTTTAATTCCCTCTGAAGCAATGCTCCCTCTGTAACTTTGAGCCCTATGGCTCTTCTCCAGCTCTGGCATTTGCAAATCCCCTGTATTCATTGCTGCACCACTGATGACCATGCCTTCAGCTGCCTAAGCCCTAAGCTCTGGATTTCCCTCTTGAAACCTCTCTGCCACTCGACTTCTCTTTTTCTTTTAAAATGTTGCTCAAAGCCTACCTCCTTTACCAAATTCGTCCTGTCCTAATAGCGCCTTTGGATGCTTTACTGCATAACTTACATTTATATAGTACCATTATCTACAAGTTCAGGTTTATTGAGTATTATTTGGCTTTAAGTCGGTCCTGGATTCCCCAGTTGTAATGCAGCATTTGAACATTTTCTAAAGTTTTCTCTGTTCTAATCTTTGCAGCAGATTTTCTGAGAAGTCTAAATGTGAGTGTCTGGTTTTCAGGTGTGGCATTCACATATATACTCAGATTGGCACCTTGATTATTGGCACTCCTGATTATCCACTGGAGGGTTTGTGGGTATTGTTAAGTTTTGTATAAATACAATTGAGTATTATCTTAGTTTGAATTTTTGCACTTTGTTCTTGAGACTGCAGGATAATTGGTGTTATCTGAAATGTCCAGTGTCTGATACAATTTAATGACCACACAACTGATATTTTGCTTCAAGCTGGAGATATAAAGATCTTGGTTTTCAGTCTGGGACTTCACCAGAGGCAAGGGGTCAGGAATTTTCTTCTGTTGTGGAATCAAAGAATGTTGCAACACAGAAGGAGGCCATTTGGACAATTATATCAGTGCAGCAATTCGGAAGAGCTACCAATTACTCCCATGCCCCTGCCCTCCCCCCATCTCCAATAGCCCCGTGAGTTTTTCCTTCAAGTATTCATCCAATTCCCTTTTGAGAGTCACTATTGAATCTGCTTCCACCACCCTTTCAGGCAGCGCATTCTAGACCATAACTCCATTTTAAAATAATAATTCTGCTTGCCTCGCCTCTGATTCTTTCGCCAGTTACCTTAAATCTCTTTCCCCTGTCCATGGAAACAATTTATCCTTATTTTATTGAAACCCTTTAAAGAAATTTTTGTATGCATTTTTTGTTCATTAACATTGCCTGTCTGAGCTTAACTGCACTCTTGTACGTAGGCTGACTTAATTATCCACGCCATTCATTATCTGCACATCCATTACAGTGCACAATCAGGCTTCCAGGGCAAATTATGTTTATATGATGAATTGGAAAGTGGTGGCTGAGGTGGAGCTGGGTGATTGTGTCCACACTGTTGGAAGTGTCTTTTTCCAGCTGCAAAGGTCCTACATCAACTTTATGTCTGAGCTAGTCATGGACATGGCTACTTACCAACTTGCATCTGGTACAAAATGATAACTGGATGCTTAGGAGAAGGAACAAATAAGGGATGTACTACATTTATGCATGAAAATGACATACTAATGCACATGTTAAGGAGAAGTGACCAATAATCTGTATTCCATATAGACATACAGGCAGTCATATGTAAATGGTAGCCCCTGTCTTGCTCTCAGATTCCTGTCAATCTTGAGGCACTTGAATGCTATCAATAAATGGCACTAATAGGCTCTGTGGTACTGATGGCAGGCATAGCTCAAATGTGGCTAGCTGAGATACTGTGGCAACAGTGTCACAGCAGCTTGAGTAGTTAATGACCAGTAATAGTGTAGATAAACAGGTTGAATGAATGGCTGGATAGAAAGAGTTCTCATGCTGGCAGGTGTGTTACAGAACCTAGTGAAATTTTAAAAAGCACCAGGATCAAGTGCCATCTGGTTATGGCTTTTGTTTTCCATCGCTAACTAAATGACTAGATCTGATGCAGTCAGGGCGTTTACATATTGAACTCAGGTGTCACCCATGCCCAATGGACCATTAGTCCACTGCAATCTTGAGTAAAATGCATGTTGAAATGAGTTGTGTTAGAACTCCTCTTAACATATAGACTAGAAAATGACCTTAATCTAGCAACAAGGATTTGAATTTGTTATAGGAGCTTGAATTGAGCTCTTAGCTTTTAGCATTCGCTATTGGAGCTTTAAGAGCCTCTGCAGCAGAAAGATGCTGTACTTGTAGCTTCCATATCTTATGGCTGTTCATATCTCCTCATGCTCCTACCTCATTTCATGTGTTTCTTTGGGAAATTTAACTCTGGCTGCCTGCGTTGAAAATAGAAGATATCTCCATTGATTCTGTGCGTGAATACACCAAGCGTTATGAAACTGAGCCATATATAGAGTCAGGTTTGTTTCCCTGACCTGTGTTGGGTTAGCTGATCTTAGCAAGGTAGCAGTATGGGGTACTACATTAGGTTCTTGTGACCTCATACAAAGGTGGGAAAATCAGTAGACATCTTGCTCCTGATCACTGTCTTGTGCTTTTTTTTTCTGTTTGCCCCCCAAATCCAATGGGGGACACTATCGGGTGTTATGACACAGCCGATTGTAAAGGCTGAGTTTCAAATCCCAGAAGGAAACTTGAAACAACTGTCATAACCCATTTTTGCAATTTGTACATTTCAAGATGCAGGCTTTGAATTCAGTAGTAATAAGACCAAGCCTCAAGGTTTTTTTCTAAAACTAAATTAAACATTTATTAATGCAAGAAAGATTGTAGGAACATACATATATCTTAAAAAAAATTACTCCTATAATAACCACTAAAATCCCCTAATTAATCTCATTCTCAGTTAGACCCCTGGTAAGACAATAGTAAAACATATAGATTTTAAAAGACCACTGGCAAAGCACACCCTGGACAGTCACATTCAAAATAAATTTCTTTCAGTTCGGGTCCTTGCAGACAAACTTGAGGCTTACAGGCTAGAGGTTTTAGATCTTAGAATCCCTCCTCCTTTACCAACAGCCTTCTCTTCCTTTATACATATTTTCCTCTTTGAATGCAAATTCTCATTGTTACTAGGTTTTTTTTTAATAAACTTTAAAATCTTCTAACAAAACCCTTTCAGAATATCCACTTTACTAGTAAGCTTTTTAAAAAATAAGCATGCTGTTTCTGAGCTTCACCTGGTTAAGTGTAATATTTCACTTGCTCTTTTGAATGGTCTATTTAAAAATGCAGATTGCACTCCTTTGCACCTCATCTTCTATTTCCCTATGTTTATCTAATTCCCTTTTCAAACCTACTACTTTTCTGTACCATCAAAGCTTCTAGACCAGCTGGCTTTAATCCGATTAAGACATAGACACAGACAACACTAAACCCTATTTTAAAATAATTTCCAAAATATTATAGACTTTATAATATCTTCTTGACCTCAGGTTAGGACTGAATTGAGTTTAACCATACTGCTATCTGTAGTGTATGCCTTGACTCAATGCTAACACGTTTATCTCCTACTCAGAAGTTCGAGTGAGCTCAAAATCTAGGCTAGACACTGGTAGAGTAGACAGAGTGCTATGCTGTCTTTTGGATGAAACATTCAACAAAACCTCCCTTGTCATCTTAGATCTCATGATACTATTTGAAGAGCAAGGGAGTTTTCTCAGTGACCTGGCCATAATTACAACAGTGACAACACTTCAAAAGTACTTTATTAGCTTTGAGTGCCCTTCATATGTGAAAGGTACATACGAAATTCAAACTCTTTTCACCTCCACCTCCAAGTCCCCTCACTCTGGCCATAGTGTACAATCTCTCAGATTTTTGAACAAGAAATAGGGAAGTAGACAATGCTGCCATCAGCTACCAGTCCGATGAGTTGCGGATGTTATGTCAAGGCTTGCATATGAAGAATGACTTTGGGATTGAGATTATTGCAGGATGCTGACATGATGGAATTGTACAGCAATATGAGTCATGACCTTCAAGAGTCGACAAAGGAAGTGAAAGGAATTCTTGTTAAACTTTTGTTTTGGGGAGGGGTGCAGCAAGAAGATTACTGCACACTGTTTCATGACTTGGAAAGTGAGCCAGCAACCTGCCCCCAGATTGTATTAATGTCAGGATACTAAGCTAGCTGATAGGGGCACAACAGCAAGCAGCTGAATCTCTTCTCTGGGGAATGCTGCATCTCAGTTGATTTTGAAGTTTATTTGGAAACTTTTTGCTGTGTAACATAACAGTTCAAATGTACTAAAAGGCCATTCATTTTGTATCAGATGGACTAGTCTTCTGCCTAATCCCCACCCTATTAAGATATTGAAGGATGCAGCTATTGCTAAAATTCCTAGAGGTTTGGTATTTCCTGAGTATGTTCAAAGGAAAGTATTGCTCTGCAGGACAAAAGCAGGAATGAGATTTCTTACCATACAGTTATTAACAGTGCTGACACTTCCCAAATACATGGTCACAAGTTCAAGTCACTTGACTGACAGTCGGTGACAGCTGTGTCGGTTTCCTTATTTCTTCTCCAAAGTCTGAGATTAGACCATTTCATAAGGAGTTTACTGGCTTGCTGCAAGTATAAATGTTATCAGCTGATTGTGGGATTACTGCCTGTAATAAAGGTCCAGATTTTTCAGTCCTTCTGAATGGGAAAGAATTGCTGAGTCTTTTATTTAGCACATTGTACAAAAATGCGGTACTTTAAAGGAGCTGAAAAAATATATAGACAATCGGAACTCAAGCATGTCTCTAAGTTTTTGCACATCAAGTACTTTAATTAGTGAGGATGGCAAGTGTGCAAATGTTCATCCTAAAATTTAAAATGAAAACTGATTACTCCCTATGACCAGGAGCATCAAATTCTTTTATAATTCTTATTGTATACAATTTCAGGTGGATAATAGTTGTGTGTACTACATGTATAACAATGCTGGATTGTCAGTAATCTGCGACTGACTGTTCCAGTTCAGTGTGCACCCACCGAATGCAGACCAAAGATTGCTGCATCCTTTCCGGTCGGTTCTGTTCTTGAAAAGTGATGACAATCTCGGAACAGTACAATCAGTTAATTTACTGATGAATAAGCAATTGGTATTACAGAGCTTGAGTATTGCTGAAAAAGGGCATTTTTGTTGAAGTATTTCACCTTGCACGCAGGACATATAGCAAGAATACAAATCCAAGGGAGATGGCAAATTTATACTGTATGAGAAGAGTGCTGATTAGTGGACTCGATGATAGAGGCATTGCATGGAAAATGCACTAGTTGACGGTGACTGACAGTTAACTGCTAAACATTATTTGAAGTTTAAACCAGGCAGCTTGACTTTGGTCAGGGCATTGCCCTAATTGTTTCAAGCTGCTACTATGCAGTAGCAATGTAAGTGGTCTTCGCCGCTAACAAGATGCTGCCATCAAGTCAAAAAGAGGTTCTGCCTATCATATAAATGAGTAATATGGTATTTGAATTTCAGTGCCAGTGTGCTGCTAGGTATGTAGACCGCATGTCCCAGAGATGTATCAAACAGCATGTCCCTTCCGCTGTTCACAACAGCAAGGTACAGATCGTACCCAACCAGCCTATGCTTGTAAAATTCACAAGTGTCCACCATTAGATGTGATTCCGTGATCGGACAACATTTGCAAATAATCCTCACTGTGCTAAGAATTACGCTGACAGCCAATAAAAGATTCAGTTGGGCTCGTAATGTGTGTACCGGAAGCTATGTATATTAATACACAAGGCTCAGTTCTTTATGCCTGTTTCAGCTAAACAAAGCAAGTGACAGCTATTTGCTGGTTCGTTCTTCTGGGCATTGCCTTGACCAATCCGAATCAAGCTGCCTGGTTTAAATGGCAAACAATGCTTGGCAGTTAACTGTCAGTCACAATCAACTGGTGCATTCTACCAATCAGAGCCCACTTGCCAACCAATCAGCACACTCTTCTCATACAGTATAAATTTGTTGCCTCCCTTGGATTTATATTTTTGCAAGATGTCCTGATGAGTGCAAGATCAACAAAAGTATTTCTTTTTCAGCAATGATTAATAAGAGATTAAGTGTGAGCTTTTTAAACAAGCTGTCTAGATGTACTGGTGTAGGTTTGTCATCAGGTAACATCGTCCAAGAAATTTGCAAGATATTGCCCCTCCTGCCTATCTGCTGGGTGGAAGGTAATGCTGGACTACTTTGTTTAGAATAAAACCACTAAAGAAGGACTTGCATTTAAACAGTGCCTTTCATGATATCAGAATGTTGCAAAGCACTTCATGGCCAATGAAGCACTTTGGGAATTGGCTTCAACAAGGGCACTAATGCTTGTTTGAAGTTCCTCCCATTGAATCTGAAGGATGCCACGAAGGCATTGCTGATGGAATTTCTCTGGTCTTGTGCGTCACTGATACACAGCTGTATCACTACACTCCTGTACTGCAGTGAGACCTGGACTGTTTATCTGCAAATGGTAATGTAGCAATGACCAAATGTTCTTCGTGATATTGGTTAAGAGTTAAATATTGTCCAGATCACTGGAGAGAGCTCCCCTACTCTTCAAAATGGTGCCATGGGACCTTTTATGTCCACTTGAGAGGTATGACGTCTTATCTGAAATTTGGCATCTCCAACAATGCAGCACTCCCTCAATACTTCAGCGAAGTTCTGCCTAGATTACGTGCTCAAGTCACATAGCTGGGAATTGAATCCATAACAGTCCAACTCCGTGTCATCACAGAGTTAAAACTGACAAAAGGATTTATCAAGTGTATTTACAAGTTAGTAACTTGCATGACAGAGAAATAGGAAAATACTATGATAAAAGCAAAATACTTCGGATGCTGGAAATCTGAAGCAAAACCAAAAATAGCTGGAAAAACTCAGCAGGTCTGACAGCATCTGCAGAGAGGAATACAGTTAACGTTTCGAGCATGAAGAGTCATACAGACTCAACTTTAACTGTATTCCTCTCCGCAGATGCTGTCAGACCTGCTGAGTTTTTCCAGCTATTTTTGGTTTTGTTTAGGAAAATACTACGTTAGTAGAGCAAGTGATTTACATATAGTCGTAAAGGGCTTAATTTATTTATCCTTTTTAAAAAGTCAGTATTTTCAGGTAAAAGTAGATGTAATTTGGCCCTGGAAATCTTTCCCTTTGTGCTAATGTAACAACCATTCATGACAAAGCTGTTGCTTCTGTTGTGCTCAGAATGAGGGGGAATCAACCAAACTGGAGGACCATTATTTCAAAGACATGTTCCCTTTTAAAGATAAAGCTGGCAGTTGTGATTGCAAGAACAATGGCACAGGTTTTCAAAATTTTAGGGATTAGTATTAGAAACAGTGCACATTGGAATACCAGTGAAAATATACAAGCACTGTCTATAGTAGGAGTAATTAAAGTAAGCAAATGGTCCAAGGCATTTCACAGCAGACTAATCAGATGAAAGATTTGACACTGAGTCAAAGGAGGAGATATTAGGAAGGGGATCTGAAAGCTTGGTCACAGAGGAAGGTTTAAAAGAGAAAGGCCTGAGAGGTATAAAGCAAAGTCCAGACACACTTGAAGTGCTGTTGTTTCAGCAACCCATGTTGTGTCACTAGTTGCTGACATCCAGGTCTCATGAATCCAGCTGGAACATAAATGCATCATTCCAGTGTTCTATTTAGTCAGTTAACAGAGAACTGCTTTTATGCTGCATGCATATATTCTATTGACTATAGCAAGGCATTGGACAAGGTGAAACATGAACTGATGAGTATATTAGAGTCCCTTGACCTTGTTGGCAAAGATCCGAGAATGTTAAATCTTTATTAGGAACAAATTGTAGCCATAAATGTTGAAAATGATCTAAGCGATTTTTGTGAAGATTAAAAGAAGGGTTAGATAGTTGTGCTTTCTCCCAGATTTATTAATTTGTGTAGTGAAAATATTTGAGATTGAAGGCCTCCCTAGATTAGTTGGAGGTTAGAACCTTAATAATATAAGTTACGCTGAAGGCACCGTTCTTAGTGCCAAGTCTGAAGAGAAACTGCAGAAGATTTTTGATGGGGTAGAGTGAATGTGAGAAGAGCCGAGTATAAATTGTAAGAAAACAAATTGTCTAGCAATGTCCAAAAAGAAAATCATAGCAAAATGTAAGATCAAAATGAAGAATGAAAAGGTCAAATGGGTAGACAAATTTTGTCAAAATGGCAAAATAGACTAAATGTTTTTCCCGCATGTTATGTTGTTCTTGTAGATAAATTTTGTTATCCATTCACAACGGATGGAAAGTGCGACCAAGAAATAATACAATGGATTGGATTGGCCAAAGATGCATTTCAAAAAATGTAAAAGATTATGATCAACTCAAAATTAGCCATGAAAACAAAGCTGAGAATCCTGGAATGTGACATCGCAATAGTTTTGACATATGAAAGGAAGTGTTGAACCATCAGTGAAGCAATGCAGAGAAGAATTGCGGCTGCAGAGTTGTTTTTTTTTAAAAGGGGGATAATGAAGATATCTTGGACAAGTCACTCTGCCAATGAAGAGGTGCCAGTAAAATTCTGAGACCAAAAAAACTCTGACCAAGATCAGGAAAAGTCAGTTGGAATTTCTGGGGATGTAGTAAATGATAATTTAGAAAATCTGCTAATTTGAAAGATCCATGGTACAAGAGTTCGAAGGAGTTAAAAGAACGTTTCAAGAACCTCGCAAAACAGATGAATATGCCGTCAGTGAAGATAAGCCATGCCTCCAGAGCATGATTAACATGGAAGTCCATGGTCACCAACACCCTCTTGGGGCATGGTACCTAGAGAGAGAGAGAGTGTGTGCTTTAGTGAAACCAGAAAGTTTACTTCATTTCAGTATGCTGCACAAGACCTGTGCATCAGGAGGCAGTACCACCAGCATTGGAATTGCTTAATGCAAGAGCAGCTACATATGGTAGCTTTGGTTTGATGTAGCTTGAGGGACTAAATGGCCTACTTCTGTGCCGATGTTCCTCTGATCTATTTACTGTATCAGAATTTTCTTACTAATTCTGATTTTGAGCATTTTCCTGATACTTCTTCCAGGATTTCATTTAAATGTCTCCTGAATACACTTAGTGAAAATTCTCCCCACTTAACAGCCAACCTTCAAAAGTTTTCTCGTATAATCTTACTTGCCAAATTAAGTATTGTGTAGTGTAGTAATTCTTACCTAATAACATTGGTTATACACAAATATCCCATGAACACCAATTTAAGTCTGTCGCTAATTCGAAAAGGTCTGAAGATCCTGCTTATATGAAATAAGTTTATATTTCTGTAGCTCTTCATTAATAGAAGGATATCACAGCACTTTGCAGGCCAGAGTGCTAATGTGGATGCCACAAAAAACACAATTTGGGAAGGTGAAGTTGTTTTGAAAAAGCAAAACTGAGGGATTCAAAGGCTGAATTCCAGATAGCAGTGTTTTTGTGGGCCCATATTTGATGAAGCAGAGGGAGTGGGATAGCAAGGAGCAAACTGGTGTCAGAGATTGCATGCATGATTTTTGGTAACCTGGCCATTACCACATTGCTGTTTGTGAGAGCTTGCTGTGTGCAAATTGGCTATTGTGTTTCCTACATTGTAACAGCAACAATGCAATACTTTAAGTAACAGACTTTGAGGTGTCTGGGGGTCGTGAACAGCCCTATAAAAATGCAAATCTTTTTTTAAACATTTTTCAATGCTGAAGTAAAGATATTACTTTGAAAAGGAGTTCAGTGAATTACTGCCGATCCAGAATGTGATGCTAAACCTCTGAGATTAAAATGCTGCTAGTGTTTTTTTTAAAATTAATATACTGGTCAATTTACTTAGGAGCTTGATCTTCACTCAAAACAGAGTTGTGATGCTACTCAATGTGTTTGGTGGTAGGAGTGCAATCTACTGGAGCCTGCTCAATTGTTGAGGAGGATTGGGTTGTGATGAAGGTGACTCCTGCTCCGAGAATATGATTGATGATCAAGCTGGAATTTTTTTCCTCATGGGAAGGAAAGATCTTGGCTTTGTGTGAGAATTTATTTACATTCTCTAGAGAGGGGTGGCCTCTGTTCAGTGGAAATTTGGGGAACAATTTCCCTGAGGGGATTGGATACCCCCAAGCTCCCCACCAAAGTGTCGAGTCGATTTTAAGATTAAGATTTCCAATTAATTTTTCATCAGCAAATCAAACTCGAGCCATGATCTCACCACCTCTGCCCAAGTTCTGTTCTAGTGCGAAGGTGATTAATGTCAGGCTGGTTCTTTGCCTGTTTATCCATGAGCATGCTAATGCAACCTAAATAGACAGAAAGAAGGATAGACTATTGGCGTTTAGGGATAAATGCTGTTTTTTAACTTGAGATATTTGCATTTTGTATGGAACATGACTTGGTTTAGAGATGCAAATTTATTATTAGAAATATTTCAATTATGTGAATGAAACAAGTAGGTCCAAAAAGACTTTCACTTCTCTATCTCATCCTTCCACTAAAGAATATGTTTTATCAGAAACACTTAATTTTTATTGACTTAAACGGGAACTTCAGTAATTGGTATTTAATGAAATAATCATGCTGTTTAGAAGTTGGAAATGACTCCAGCAAGATCAAGATTGATTTTACAAATCTGTTCAGATGGTTTATTGTGCCAGAGTACATATTGTCTATTTGCTAGACTAAGACATGCTGGTTAATGATAGAAAGTGATTTTTGAACTCTGATCAGCGATTCATGTCTCACTGCATGGTGTCACATGCCAACGTCCTTCACCTTTTGATTAGCTAAGGTTAATGATAGCCATGTGAGCTTAGAAGCTGCTTCCTTATTACAAGGTTATATTATTCTTCATAAATGGAACCTAATCTTTTTCCCTCTTCTGCTGGGGTATGGTTTCATGGTGTCCTTGAGTATATGGCCATTCTTGTACATGGCAGTAAGGATCATTGTAATTGGCTGATTTGAGCTGTCCTTGAATTAAATGAGACAGAAACTTGTATTTCAGTAGCACTTTCCATGTCTTGGGACACCCAAAAGCACTTGCAAGCAATTCCTGTTGAGGTGTAGCTGCTCTTATAGGAATGTGGCCACTAAGGGATTTTTCTTTATTGCATAATTGTAAGGGAAAACAGTAGAGTTTCAACAGAGCCTGCCAAGCCCTTTACAATTCATCCAAGCAATTGTTCACTAATATTATTTGCTCCTTTCGTGTGTGACTTATGTAAAAGTCACAGGGATATAAGCATTGTACAATAAATATTTGGGATATTTACTGTTACTTGAACTGGAACGTAGATGCACACCACAAGTACAGTATGGTAGCACGTTTACACATTTACTCGGGCCCATACAATTTCTGGGTCATGTAATAGGTCGCCTCCTTCAGTAATTCTCCACTTAAGTGTCTTAGTGATCCCACCTTTTATTTTTAATTGATGTGGTTGTCACAAGCAAAGCCAGCATTTATTGCCCGTCCTAAGTGCTGAAGGTGGTGGCAAGCTGTTTCCTTGGAACTGCTGTAGGCCATGTGGTGAATGTACTCTCTCAACACTACTGAGCAGGGATTTTCAGGATTTTGACCCAGTTACAAGGAATGGCAATAATTCACAAGTCAGAATGGTGTACGGCTTGCAGAGAAACTTGCAGACGATGGTGTCCCTAAGCACCTGCTGACCTTGTCCTTCTAGGTTGGAGTGGTTGCAGGTTTAGGAGATGCTGTCAAAGAAACCTCGGCAAGTTGCTGCATCTTGTATATAGTACATAGTGCAGACAGTGTGCCAGTCATGGAGGGCGTTAACATTTAAGATCATGGTAGTTGTCAGTCAAGAATTATCCTGGATATTGTCAAGCTTCTTGAGTGTTGTTGGAGCTGCACTCTTTCATGCCAGTGGAGAGCATTCCATCACACCCCTGTAGATTGTGGCCAGCTTTTGGGGAGTCTGGTGAGTCATTCGCCACAAAATAGTCAGCTGTTGACCTGCTCTTGTTAAGATTCTGGTCAGCGCTAACCCTGCCTCACTCACTCTCCCCCCCCCCCCCCCCCCCCCCCCCCCCCCCCACCCACCCACCCACCCACCCACCCACCCACCCACCCACCCACCAGGATGGTGATGGTGGGAGATTCAAAGATGGTGATTTCACTGAATATCAAGGGAAGATTGTTATTTTCCCTCTTGCTGAAGTTGGTCATTGCCTGAGAAGAGATCTAATGTTCCAAGAAGCCAGTGTCATTTAAAAAAAATTTTGCCATGGTTTATCACCTGTAGTTAGATGGCTGAGTTGATGAGACTACAATATTCAGTGCACTTTCTCTTGACTCATCTCCATATGGAGCAAACCTTCAATAGTCTAATTTGATCATCTAAGATGCTGTTGATTGATATCAAGTATCCAATATGCAACAACTGTAAATTCCTGATGGAAGACATCAACCTGAGACATTGACTGTTTCTCTCTCAATAACTGCTGCCTGATGTGTTAAATATTTCCAACATTTTCTGTTTTTACTTCAGATTTCCAGTAGCTGCAATATTTAGTTTTTTGCAAGCTTCCAGGCTGGCTCAGTATGGGTTGGCAGTTATGCCAGACAGCATCACTTTGCTGCATGCCTTCTATCTCGTCTTTCAACAGAGGTGGAAAAAAATCAATTTAAATTCTTTAACTAATTGGCGCTAAGTTGTTTCAATTATTTCATCCTGTTCAAGTTGCAGCAACAATCCATGTTGAGCATCAAAGAAAATCTCTCTCTTTTTACCTTGCTGCTTAGCTATCCCCATGGCCCTGTATTGGAGCCTCTGTACATCTTGGTCAGATTACAGTTGACTGGTGGCCAGCTTTTTTTCCAAGCATGATAGTTATTTATCTGGCTTCTTCCCTCTGATCATGACATGGTTGGTTCTGCCAGGTACCACTGTTATAAGTCTTTGAGTTATGGAGACTCAGGTTGCCTAACATTTCTTTTCTATTGCCTGACCAGAGAAATTTTAGTTTTGCAGAACAGGGAGAGAGCAGGAGGGGTGAGAAAGGAGAGGAAAGGGAAGGAATCATTGCTATGGATACTGGAAAGAAAAACAGCAGTACTGTTATTAATTTTATTCACTGCCAGATGTGACGATGGTGACTAATGCCAAAAGAATGTAAAAAGGAGGAATAATTGAGAATTGTTTATATGAATATTGAGTAATTGAGCAATCCAGTAAAGTTGTTTCTGGGCAAGGCGCAAGGAGACGGTGGTGACTCAAATTTGTTCACTATGAAGATACATGGTGTTTTCCCCTTGAATCATTGTTCTGGCTGTGCTTGACACTGATCAGGAATCTCCAAAGATCTGGGGACTTAAAACTTATGTTTGTTTAAAAAAAAAAGCTAACACTTTGTTCTTGGCCTTTAACCTACATAAGTTTATTTTAAATGGTGAAAATGAAAATGGTGCTCACAAGAGATGCTCTGTAGTCATTTGCTAATGGAGGTCTCTAGTTCGCAAAAATCCTACATTGTTCTCTATTGCAAACTTAAGGCCACACCTTAAGCAAAAACCTTCTGATATTACAATGGTAGTGTGAGCTTTAAAGCCTCGGCTGTTATAATGGAGTTAACAAAAGGTGCCTTTGCTTGAAGGGAGGATCAGGAAGTGCAGCTTTAAAACATCTCCCAGCTTCTGTTGCAAAATTGAATTAATTTTTGAAAATTTGCTACTCATGGGAATGCCATCTGAACCATTCTCTCCACAAAACTCAGATCTACTCTTCAATTGCCCCTTCTGATGACACTTCCCCATGCAAGCTCAGGACAGGCAACACACATCCTTTTATCTTCTCCCTCCTCTCTTTCCAAGACCCCAAACACTCCTTCCAGGTGAAATGGCAATTTACTTGTATTTTCAGTTTAGTTTACTATACAGTTTGTGCTGTTAACAATGCAGCCTCCTTTACACAGTTATGGAGGAATACAAACTCTTCTCAATCAGGACAAATGTGACAGAGACTAAACACAGATGCCATGATTACTAAACACCACAAGCGTGACTTTGAACACCTGGCCTCTTGTCAATTTAATTCTCTGCCTCTGTCCGTTACCCTCTTCTAATGAAGATCAACAGAAGCTTTAGTAATAGCACCTCATCTTTCAGTTAAGCACACTACAGTGTTCCAGACTTGATATTGATTTTGATTGTGACCACTGCTGCCACTTTTTTTGGACAGCAGCTATTGGTAACGATTCTGCTGTTGCCCTTTACACCACATGACAGTCACATTTTGTTTCTTTATTTACCCCATTACCATCCCTTTTGCCTTGCACCGTCACTCCCTTTTTATATGGGATGTGGGCATCACTGGCTAGACCAACATTTATTGCCCATCCTAACTGCCCTTGAGAACGTCATGGTGAGTCACCTTGAACTGCTGCAGTGCTCTTAGGGAGGGAGTTCCAGGATTTTGAGCCAGTGACAGTGAAGGAACAGCGATATACTTCCAAGTCAGGATGATGTGTGGCTTGGAGGGGAACCTGCTGGTGGCAGTGTTCCCATACATCTGCTGCCCTTATCCTCCTTGGTGGTAGAGGTCATGGGTTTGGAAGGTACTGTTGAAGGGGCCTTGTTGAGTTGTTCCAGTGCATCTAGTAGATGGTACACACTGACACTGTGCGTCGGTGGCGGAGGGAGTTAATGCTTAGGTGATGGATGGTGTGCCAATGAAGCTGGCTGCTTTGTCTTCTTTTTATTTGTTCACTGTGTGAATGTTGCTAGTAAGGTGAATATTGCCCATTCATAATTGCCCATGAAGATGGTGCTGAGTTGCCTCCTTGAATACAACTGAGTGGCTTGCTGGGCCTTTTAAGAGGGCAGTTAATAGCCAATGCTATAGATCTGTATTATATAATCCAGACCAGCTAAAGTGGATAGATTTTCTCTCTAAAGGACATTACTGACCTGCGTATTTTCAGCACTTTGTTATTTCAGATTTCTAGTATTTTGCTTTTAGAAATGGTTTCTGTTTTTTAATGTATGTCAACTAAATATTATATTAACCTTTCTCTATGCTGTCCCTCAAGTTCAACAAACAAACAGCTGACCTGGATCCAGGCCTCCGTCGATCAGATCTTCCAAGTCTAGAAAATCTGTTTAGCATGCAACCTTGCATGGGGTGGGGCCAAGTTTTGAGGCTTTTGACCATCAAAGCTTTGGCTGATCACACTACTTAATTGAACTCAGTATCAAACACAATTAAGGCACAAATGTGGGTTTAATTAAAATTGCGACTGTTCAAAATTATTTGAAAGATTTTATTCTAAACATTCATTTGAAACTTTGTAGATGCAGCCTTGGCTGTCTTTCTGTAAAGCAGTGAAGGGAATTGGGACACTGTCCAGGAGTTAGGGGAAGAATTAGTAAGGTCCCTGACAGATGGTTGGTGTAGGTTTTGAAGTGGGCTTCTGAAGATGTGGGACAATGTAGCGATAGCCATGAATTTAGAGTACTGGGGTGTGATGAAGGTTAAGCCAAGTGAGTGGAGGTGCTAAGATGCGCAGTAGGCCCAAATTGGGTTAGCAGATGACACTAAGGCATTGGTCTATTGAGATTCACGGTGATGTACAGCAGTTTGAACACCAAGTTCATCTTGCATTGTGGAACAGTTTTCAGTAAACCTATTTCATTTTTGTTCATGGTCAGTCATCACAAAACTTGATATCCAGGTTAGAATTGTTCCCTCAATGGCCGAAGAAGCCCAAATAAACCAATGTTCTAATTGCATCACTGGGATGTACAAACAGATTAAGAACTCTGGTCACTTAAAGCCAGAATAAAATGGTTAACTTAGCAACAAGTGGCAACATTTACCACTGGCATTGTGCCCTGAGGTGTGAACCACAAAATTGTGAAGGGCTTTGTATGTGTTTTTGTGTTGCCTTTCTTTTCTGTCACTACACATGGAATTTAAGCCATGTTGGCCCACAGAAACTGGTCCTGTTGACTGATCTGATCTTGGCCTCAAATCCACTTTCCTGCCTGCTTCGTATAATCCTCAACTTCTCTGCAGTTTAGAATTTGTCTATCTCAGCCTTGAATATATTTAATGATTCAGCCTTCACAGCTCTCTGAATTGGAGAACTCCAAAGATTCATCATCCTCTGTGAGTTGTTGTTCCTCCTCCATTTTAAATGGGCAACTGCTTATTCTGAAACTATACCCACCTTGAGGGGAAATAACCTCTCAGCATCTACTCCGTCAGGCCCCCTCAGAATCTCTTATGTTTCAATAAGATCACCTCTCGTTCTTCTAAACTCCAATGAGAGTAGGCCCAACCTGCTCAATTTTTCCCCTCTCAACTGCCTCCAATGAAAGTATGTACCTCCTTTTAAATAACAAGACCAAACCTGCATGCTAGGACACTGGGTGTAGTGTCACCAACATCCTGTATAGTTGCAGCAAGACTCCCTTATTTTTATACTCCATGCCCTTGCAATAAAAGCCAATATTTGCTTTGCCTTGCGTTCTTAATTACTCACTGTACCTGCTTACTAACTTTTTGTGCCTTGTGTGAGGACACCCAGACCCCTCTGTATCACAGAATTCTGTAGTGTCTCCATTTAAATATTCTGCTTTTCTATTTTTCCTTACCAAAGTGGATAACATCATATTTTTCCATATTATACTCCATCTCCCAAATTTTTGCCCACTCTAATAACCTACCCAAACCCCTTTGAAGACTCTTTGGCCCAGATCTTGTGGTCAGCAGCAAAGTACAGACATTCGCTGCTAACTACGTGAAGTACGACCCCAGCTTGGTCTATGCTGCAGCAGAACCTGCTCTCCCAGCTGCAGCATGGGTCCAATGGTAAAGTTAGAACAAAGGCCCAGTGATGCGGTGAATTACAGGCGAAGCTACATCCCCAGGCAATTGACACCACGAGCTGCAGACACGACCTGTGTTCATTGAGTTTTATTAAAAGATTTTAAATATTAAACAATAATGATTGCATCTGTCAAAGTTATAATAGGAAATAAATGTATGGTACATTTCAGCAAAATTAAAATGTTTCTTGACTCTTTAATTGAGAATTGAAATTTTTATTGAATGGTAATATTGTAGCTCTGTATGCGGCACCCATCCACCCCCATACCTCTCCACCCACACTCTCAGAACTTTAATGGCACAGAAGGAGGCTGTTCAGCCCATTGTGTCTGCACCAGCTCTCCAAATGAACATTATGACTTAGTGCTATTGCCCTTCCTTTTCCCTGCACATTACTTCTGTTCAAATAATCATCTAACATCCTCTTGAAGGCTCCTTAGCTCCACCGATGTCAGAAATAGCACTTGATAGAGGAGTTTTAGGGCTAAGGGCAGTGCTTAAAAAAACCCAAAAAGCTGTGTAACTTCTGGGCAATTAGCCCAAGTTCCTGAATGGCATTTTCTGGCAGAACCATTGGCATTGGCTCCTCTGAAGCCTATTCACCACAACTTCCAGATCTCAGTGTAAATGAGATCAACAGAAGTTGTAGTGCTGTTGCACCCCATAATATCGGTTAACTCCTCTGTGTTAGCCGCTATTGGGACTGCAAGAACCAGGCCTTTAAGTTCTCCATACAACTTGCGTTCCCACCTATTTTCATATTGTCAGAAAACATGGTGCAGCATGCTTGGTCCCTTCATCAAAGCCATTAATAAAGATTAGGTGGTTGAGGGTCCAGCATTGATCCCTGTGGCACTCCATTAGTTAGTTAGCTAGCCAACCTGAAAATTACCCATTTATCTCGACTCTGTTTCCTGTTGGTTAGCCAATCCTCTATCCATGCTAATATATCCAAAACACACTGGCTCTTGAGGCACCCTATTGAATACCTTTTGGAAATCCAAATATATTTGCTGATTCACATTTATCCATCATGCTCGTTACACCCTCAAAGAGTTTGAATTCTGTCCAAAGGAGCTTGAAAGAGGGACCAAACAATTAAACACAAACACAAGAATCCAGAACAAAAACAGAATTACCTGGAAAAACTCAGCAGGTCTGGCAGCATCGGCGGAGAAGAAAAGAGTTGACGTTTCGAGTCCTCTTGACCCTTCGACAGAACTTGAGTTTGAGTCCAGGAAAGAGCTGAAATATAAGCTGGTTTAAGGTGTGTGTGTGGGGGGCGGAGAGATAGAGAGACAGAGAGGTGGAGGGCACCTCTCTGTCTCTCTATCTCTCCGCCCCCCACACACACACCTTAAACCAGCTTATATTTCAGCTCTTTCCTGGACTCGAACTCAAGTTCTGTCGAAGGGTCATGAGGACTCGAAACGTCAACTCTTTTCTTCTCCGCCGATGCTGCCAGACCTGCTGAGTTTTTCCAGGTAATTCTGTTTTTGTTTTGGATTTCCAGCATCCGCAGTTTTTTTGTTTTTATCACAAGAATCCAGTGTGTTTCTGTTTAAATATGTTTGATTTGCGATATTCAAGCCCTCGAGTCTGGTCCATCATTCTTTTAGATCATGGCTGATCTGTACCTCAACTTCATCTATCTGCCTTTGCTCCATATTGCTTGACACCCTGGCTTAAAACAAAGATAGAACTATATTTCTGAGAATTAAAATTTCAGATGTGCATATTTAAATTGTCTTTGTCCCAATTGTACTTTGAAAGTATGTCTCGGCTTGTCTCATTCTAATAGAATAATCCATCTGAAACAATCAGATGCTCCTTGCAATAAACTAATATTCAGGAGTGTTGCAGTAGGTGTGACTTCTGGTATTTGATATTTGTCTTGTGGAAACAGGAAAGCTTGTCTAAGTATTATAATTGTTGTTGGAAGCTACTCACGTCTCTGGTTCCTGTTTAATTTATCTTAAGTGAAGCATGTATCCTACTCTTCCTGAAATAAATGTAGATCATATGAGAGCACGTGGTATAACCAACTAGCTAAAATTAGTGATGAGGTTGTTCTTCCCATTCTTTCAGATTGCAAGAAGTGAACTAGATACTTGTTAAGTAATGAAACACTCCAATTTACAGGAAGAATGTTTCCCAGAACGAATGATGGAAAACCCTGAACTTCAGAAAAATACAGTTTAAAAATAAATAAATAGAACTCCAAAACATTGCGTGTAGGTGGTCTTATTTCTATTACAACATTGCTTCCAAGGCTATTTTTGAAAATAATACTTATAGCATTATAGGAAACAAGTGCTGTGTTGATATACTCTTTTACCATGGTGTCATTGGTCAACTCTTAGCTGTGATCATTCAGAATAACTTGAAGGGGGTAATTTTAATTTTAAAGGACTGGTGACTAATGCAGCCCTCCCCATGGCTCTCCACATTTGGAAATGTCTCTTTGCCAGATCACCTTTAACTTAAGTCAGTACCATACTCCAGCAAAGTAAAATGCGCTTGCAGTATAAGGGCTGACTTCATTTGAAAACAGCAACTTTAGAATTAGCACATGAGCATGCCTGATGGATTGGTATGTTGCAGGTTTGGCTGATGGGCAGTGTTACTTTTGTTGCTAATTTTGTCTATTCAGATGTAGAATTTCATTTTGATTTGTTTTTGTCTGAAGGAATATTTGCTGAAATGTTGCAATCTCTGAACCTTTAGACTCTGTATTGAATGCTAATAAACCTATTGGTGCATAATTCAGAGTTTGTATATAGTGTTTATATTGTATATGTTCAACCTAATATTCCCATTTTAAGCATTGTGCATACTCCAAGCAAAACAAGCCCTAAGACACTGCTGTGCTGTAAAATATCGGTGGTGTTTCTGAGGTGATCTGCTTGGGGCGTTGTGGAATGCAATTGCTTATTGTTCCTTCGTCTTGTCTGTTGCTTTGCACAGTTACTGCAACCAATGTGGAATATCAATATAGCTCATAACTGTGCTCCAAGCAGGTTTCAGACAATGTAACTTTGTAAAATGTCTATAAATTTAATGAGGATCATCATGGTAAGCTTAAACAATTTTAAGGTTCAGTGAGAACCAGGCCAAATACAATAAGTTGAGAAAGGAAATAAAGAAATAAGACTGGCAGAGAATTTGAGAATAAAATGGCAGTTAACATAACTGAGAAACTAAAAATGTTGTAAATAAGTAAGGTAAGGAATAGTTAGAGGTGTGATAGGGTCTGTTGGGGATAAGCAGACTGGCATATGCTTAAGAGGTACAGAGGAAAGCTTGAATACTTGAGTACCTTGTATCATTGGCTACTAAGGAAGAGAATGTTGACAAAATATCCATAGAAACAGTTATAATTAGAGAAAATGAATGGAATGAAAATTGAGGCTGAATGTGCTTGGAGTGGATAAGTTGGCTTACCTAGATGGCTTGCATCCCAAGTTGGGAAGGGAAGTTGGGAGTGGAAACAGTGGAAGGGCTTTCCATAATTGTCCAATCTTTCCTAGATAATTGGAGAATGGCAAATGTGCCACCCTCTATTGATCTAAGGACAGTCCTAGTAACTACAGGCTGGTCAGTTTAATGTCAGTGGGCGGGTAAGGTTTTAGAAACAGTAATCAGGGAAGCGGATCAACAGGTACTTGGGGAATCAACAAGGTGTTTAAATTGCATAAGGAGAGCCAGCATGGATTTACAAAAGGCGTGTTTACAAGGGTGTGCTTGACTATTCTCATTGAATTTTTTGAAGTAACAGAGAGATTGATGAAGGGAATGCAATGGATGTTGTCTATGTGTATTTTAAGAAAGCATTTGTCAAAGTGCCACCGAAAAAGCTGGTTAACAAAATTTGAGGTTTGTGGGAATGGAATGGTCAGTGTCAGCTTGGATAAAAAAAATTGGCTTCAAGGCAGAACATAGTGAGTCACAAATTGTTTTTCAGACTGGAGGATAGTTGACGTTGATGTTCTCAGAGTCATTGCTGGGACCACTGCCTTTTATGATGTTAGACAATTGACTTGGAGATTGGAATATGGAGTAAAATTTCAAAATTTGCCAATGGTCCCAAACTTAGAGATATGGCAGTCTGAGAGGATGATAGCAATCAGCTGCAACAGGGCGCAGGCTGGCAGGATGAGCCGACCAGTGGTAGATGGAATTTAATACAGGGAAGTGAGAGATGATGCATTTTGGTAGAAGAGATAGGCACTGCACTTTAAGAAGGATGTGAAGGCATTGGAGAGTGTAGAAAAGTTTCATGAGGATGATTCCAGGAATGAGGAGCATCATTAAAACAACAGAGGTTAATGAGAAATAATAGCTGGAAATGAAATTAGTCAGGTGTTGTTCACAAATTGAATACATTTTTTTTTCCCCTACTAAATCCTTGAAGACTCTCACTCGTTGATGTACCCCATGTCTCAGCGGCCTTTCCCCTCAAAGGCAATTATAACATCTTGCTGTTCTGACTACAGAGGCAATCATAAGTCTCTAACATTGACTTGAGTCATTGAAAATTGGGAATGAGAGGACTTGATTTCTTGAGTTTAGCAGCATTAAGAACCATGTTTATTTTTTCTGTTGTTCACCTGGCCTGGGACTACGCTAGCTTGTTTTATGCAGCCATTACCTATTTTTCTAGGAGTGGAAGAGAATTTGAGGAGTTCTGTAATTGAGGTTTTAAAATGTTTTGTTCGCTAATTAACCATTTCATCCCAAATGTTGAGAATTGTTCAATGTTTCATTCTTCCCCACAGAGGGAGGTTGGTGGAAATTAAGAAAAGTTAGAAAGTAAAACTATTTCAGATAATTGGTTGCTTTAATAACAGGTAATTAAGAAAGTTCTCTCAAACAACTTTAAATACTCCTAAAGATGACCTCTGACCAGCTTTTCAAAAGTTTGTCTGTACATAATTATTGGTGTTTTTCAGTTTCCTTTGTGCTTTTATGATCATACTCTGGTGACTGGAGTTTCTGTGCCTAATTACAGGGATCCGTTACAGCATGGATGTTTGTGTAGATGAAGTGAAAGCCCTGGCCTCTCTGATGACTTATAAATGTGCAGTGGTTGGTAAGTACTGAGATCAGCTTACTGATTCTGTTTTGCAGCTTCTATGTTGAACAGTTCCATCTGTATCCAGAAGAATCTCAAAATCTTTACAGTGCAGAAGGAGGCCATTCAGCCTATCTTGTCTGCATCTGCTCTCCAAATAAGCAATTCACTTAATGCCATTCTCTTGCCGCCTTCCTGTAACCTTGCAAATTGTTACTTTTCAAATAACAACCTAATTCCCTTTTGAAATGCCTTGATTGAATCTGCCACCACCACACACTCGGGCAGCGCAATCCAAACCTTAACCACTTGCTGCGTGGAAAATTTTTTTGCTCATTGCTTTTGCTTCTTTTGGCAATTACTTTAAATCTGTGCCCCCTCCTTCTCAATCACTTCGAATGGGAACAGTTTTTCCCTTTTATACTTTGTCCAGACCCCTCATGATTTTCAATACCTCTATCAAATTTCCTCTGGCCTACTATTTTTTCCCAAGGAAAACAGTCCTAATTGCTCCATCATACACACATCCAGGTCCACCTGCTCTTGTGCCCCCTTTAGAGTTGTACCCTTTATTTGATATTGTCTCTCCATTTCTTCCTACCAAAATTAATTACTTAACATTTCTTCACATTGAACTTGATCTGCCACCTGTTTGCCCATTCCGCCAACTTATCTGTGTCCTTTTAAAGTTCTGTGCTATCCTTCTCAGTTCACAATGCTTCCAATTTTCGTGTCGTCTGCAAATTTTGAAATTGTGCCCTGTGCTCAAAGGTCTAGGCCGTTAATATATAGCAGGAGGAATTCAGTCCTAGTACTATCTCTAAACTTACATTCTGGGAAAGGTGTGATGCAAAAACGTGAAATTTATGCAGAAACTTGAAATTATGTTCCCAATTAATTTGGAAAATGCAGATTAAAACAGCTAAAGTGTGAGCTTTTTACCTACCCAACCCAACTAACCATACGATGCATTTTACCCATACCCTGATTCCCAAGATTCTTCCCTATGTAATATATCAAATTATCCTTTTTCTCCTTTTGCCTTTGTTCCATTGGAAGCATTTATGGATAGATTGTACAAGGAAGCCTTGCCGTGGGATTAAAAACATAAAAGAATCTGAATAGACCGTTTGGCCCCTTGAGCCTACGCTGCCATTCAAGTTCATGGCTATCTCAACTCCACCTTCCCGCATGATCCGCATGATCCCCATATCCCTTAATTCTTAGCAAATCTTTTGTAGTACTCTATTTTTGTGTCTCAATGGCAAGTAGGAATTGGTTTAATGACTTGCAATTGGGTTTCCCTAGTTTTGTATAGGTACAACTTTGTTTGGTCATCAAATGACATTGCCCACATTATGAACAGAATGCAGGCTCCAAAAGCAGTCTTTCAGAAGGTAGCCTGAAGCTGGGCTGTAGGAGTGGATTAGGAATGGGGGTTGGGTGCAAGAGACAAAGGAGGAGATAAAAGGACTAGAAAAATGCATTTATTTGTCCCTGCAGCAATGTGTTTAAGCCTGAAACTTTCATCATCTCACTAAAGATGAGCTGATTTCTCCATTTTCTCCTTTTTTGTCCGTGTCGTAGATGTGCCATTTGGAGGTGCTAAAGCTGGAGTGAAGATTAACCCAAAGACGTACTCAGTAAGTATTAGCCTGCAAGCCTCTTTCTTTTACTTCTGACTTGTTCCTTGCTATGCAACAAAATGCAGCTCATGTTGAGAGAGCAGGTAATTCATTTTCAAACTTTTCTGTACCGAGTATTTGCAAACAGTCTAAAACTGAGGATTGCCCTTCTATCTGTGTCTGCTATATTCTGCTTGTCCCATGATTGGTCCCTTAAGTGTTAATTAATTGAGATTGATAGCAACAAAGCAGTTGACATTTTTTGTCCTGCACTGCTATGTGGAGAAGTGATTTTAACTTAAATCCTGTTTGTGGTCGCTCCTGCTTGGGAAGAAATGTATCTAATGTGCAATTTTCCACTACTGATAACTTGTGTTATTTGAGTAGGCTCGACTTCCAACCAAGGCTAAATGGAAAAAGATTGCTTAAGTGCCCTGTTGACATGATGCCTCCTTCATAACATGCTGGCGATATTAAGAGAAACTGATCAATAATTCTTGCAAATTTCAATTCAGGGCTTGGAGGAATGTTAATTTGTGAGGGAAATAGCTATCTCAGTTTAATATTTTCTTTGCGTTTTAACCTTGGTCATATAACAGTAAGCAGAAAATCCAAATAAGTGAAAATACTGGCTACATAGATAATGGGATTAATGAGAAAACAGAACAGCCCCAAAACTGTAACCACATATCCCCTAAGTCAAATAAAGGGCCAGAAAATCACCTGAAAATAAGGCTGTTGGAGCTTGCCAGCATTCCTCAATGCTCATGAATGATCACATTTTTTATGCATGATGCATTGCATGATGGACCCTTGGATTATCAATTTGAAGAGATCACCAATTCCCTGCCCTCCCACATCAGGCATAAGTGCTACTTTACCAAGTCAGTGGTCATTAACATCTTATGATAAGTTATAGTCAGAGAATTGCTCAAATTGTTACTTGGATAAAGGCTTCTTGCAAATTCTCCATCTTTTTAAGAAACAAAATCTAAATTCAGGCTCATGATGGAATCAAGCTTCTCTCACTTAAATTAGAGGGATTATATGGTCCTTGCTGACTGCTGTTTTACCACAACATCTAAAAGATTTTGACTTCCTGATGACTTTCTCCTTTCTCTCTTGTCCACCCCTCCACTCACCATGGTATGCAGCTGGAATACTAGATTGTGTTGTCATCAGTCCATAAGAGCCTCCAGAGGGTGTCTTAAAAGGGAATATTTGATCCTGATTGACATTCCAAAGATACTAACTCTTAACTGAAACTAAATATCTAGTGATCTAGGGGGTCACAGTTCCTCATAATTATTTCAGCATGTATTAGGGACAACAGGGTTCCAGTATTGGAGGCACACTATGGTGTGGGGATCTGATATCCACTTATGGCCTGAATTCTATTGGGGACCTAGTATAGTGAATGGAGCTGATAAATGCATCACTTCAATGTAATGCCCCTATGAAGATAATGGGACCCCTTAACAAAGATTTAGCCCTTTCTGAACTTAGCTGGAGCTCAGCATGAAGCCAGATATAAAAGCAAGGAAGTTCTCCATCACCAGTGTTTACAACATTAGACTGAAAACGATGCACCTTGAGATAGGGACAAACACGTCCACATTAGATTATGCAGCTTAACTACAGCCTTTCAAAAGTTGTTAGTACCCTTGTATAATATCAGAATATGTTTAACCCTTGTATAATATCAATATGTTTAGGCTAGCTAAAAGTAGTGCTCTACACTCTAGAATAGGAGCTTATCGAGGTTGGAGCACAAAGACTAGAAAAATGTAAGAGAAATGCCTCTGTTCGAGGATTGCTGAAAATATTTGATCAAGAGGCGACTTACTTTTTAGAGAAGAACAATGGGGAATTAGTTCAATTCCTTGAATGTGGAACTGTACTGTCTATGTATGTACTTAAAGTAAATAAATAATGTCCTGTAATAATTGATATACATAGCCATTTTCTTAAGCATACACAGAGGTGAAAATTGGGTTATTTTGTAGATTCAGGCTACACTGCATTCAGATACTTGAAGCTGGTGCTGTCAAAAGAGAAGTGTTTTTAAAAGTGGTAGAAAGTTTAAAGTCTAAGACCCAGACTGCTGAGTACAATACCCTTCTGCTATGCTGTAGTACTCATTAAGACTTCAATATAAAAAATGTTCCTACAGCAATATCTCATTCCACACCTGCAAAACACTTCTCCATTTCCCTTTCTGTGTTTTCCCTCTCTCTACCCAGTCACCCCTCCAAAAAGAGAGAAACACATTTTAAATATACATGTGTAGCAAAAATTCAATGAGGTAAATGAACAAGTATATAAGAATAGCATTCATATTGCACTTCATAGTAGGTTGACATTGACATGGATCCAGCTCACTTCAATTAGAAATAATGTGATGTAATGTTAGAATAGTCAATCAGACATGCACACAGCCACTGGCTGCTTTCTGACTGGAACCTGATCGTAGGCCACATCTGCTTGGCTGATTTGATTGGAACAATCATGGGTATCCTTATACTTAATTGGAGGTTTTCCCTTCTTTGTATCCCAAAAAAGGGAAGTCGTCATTTTGAAACTCAGTTCAAAACTGTGGAGTCAGTCGCCTGAAGAAATGAGAGATTTTCTGTTTGATATCTGATCCCTTCCACATCGCGTGCACGCGCACCCCCCCCCCCCCCAGTTCATAAGTGCAATAATCCCTTCATCCTTTTCTGGAATTAAAAAGTGTTATACAAGTAAGCCAGCAGCAACTCCCATTTGTGCAACTGTGCTTCTTGCATTTTGCTGTGGCCTGTCAAGCTTGACTCCAACCAAGTTATAGTGCTTTATGTTTATTCTGAAAGTATAAGGATTGAGCATGCTAGAACAAGCTGTAGGATATGGCAGCATCGGTGGAGAAGAAAAGAGTTGACGTTTCGAGTCCTCATGACCCTTCGACAGAACTAAGAAATAGGAAAGGGGTGAAATATAAGCTGGTTTAAGGTGTGTGTGGGTGTGTGGGTTGGGTGGAGAAAAGTGGAGGGGGGGGGTGTGGTTGTAGGGACAAGCAAGCAGTGATAGAAGCAGATCATCAAAAGATGTCACATACAAAAGAACAAAAGAACACATAGGTGTCGAAGTTGGTGATATATATCTAAACGAATGTGCTAATTAAGAATGGATGGTAGGGCACTCAAGGTATAGCTCCAGTGGGGGTGGGGGGAGCGTAAAAGATTTAAAAATATTTAAAAATAATGGAAATAGGTGGGAAAAAGAAAAATCTATATAATTTATTGGAAAAAAAAAAGGAAAGTGGAAGAAACAGAAAGGGGGTGGGGATGGAGGAGGGAGTTCAGGACCTAAAGTTGTTGAATTCAATATTCAGTCTGGAAGGCTGTAAAGTGCCTAGTCGGAAGATGAGGTGTTGTTCCTCCAGTTTGCATTGGGCTTCACTGGAACCCCCCACCCCCACTGGAGCTATACCTTGAGTGCCCTACCATTCATTCTTAATTAGCACATTCGTTTAGATATATATCATCAACTTTGACACCTATGTGTTCTTTTGTTCTGTTGTCTGTGACATCTTTTGATGATCTGCTTCTATCACTGCTTGCTTGTCCCTACAACCACACCCCCCCTCCACTTCTCTCCCACCACCCAACCCACACACACACACACCTCCCCCCCGCCCCACCATACACACACACACACACCTTAAACCAGCTTATATTTCACCCCTTTCCTATTTCTACTTAGTTTTGCCGAAGGGTCATGAGGACTCGAAACGTCAACTCTTCTTCTCCGCCGATGCTGCCAAACCTGCTGAGTTTTTCCAGCTAATTCTGTTTTTGTTTTGGATTTCCAGCATCCGCAGTTTTTTGTTTTTATAAGCTGTAGGATATGGTGTGTCTAAGAAAAAGATACCAGTTGAAGGAAAGATTCCTCACCTTTTTTAGTTCTTCTGGCTTCTTAAGATGAGATTCTTTTTTTATGGAAAAGAAAGTGTTTATTGACAGCAAACCTTAAATTGGACTTCACGACATTCTACAGAATTATAAAATAACAAATACTTTCTTTTCACCTGCCCTAAGATCCACATGCTAATTATCCATAATTATTGGACTCTGCCATTCTCTGATTGGATAAGCAGGAAGTCGAGCTGCTTACTCTGGCCATTGCTAATGGAATTTCACAGTGCTTTTTAATTAGTGCAGGTTTTGAAATGTACTCTTCCATAGCTGGCAGATATTTTCCATTCAGTTTGGAAGCATTGCAGCAGGAATAAGTCATCCTGCATGAAAATTGGATTAAATGAAAGCATCTATCCCTCCCATGACAAGTCTAAATACTGGTAATATATACTGCTGACTAATATAAAATTTGTTATCTAACATTCTACTAACTGGTAGAGCATAGTAACCAGAATTCTGGTGTCAGGTCTGCCGGGTCTGCTTTTTGTCTGGAGATGTCTCACCCTCGGAAATTGACAACAGCACTTGTTTCCCATTAGTCCCACCCTCTCTCAACCACGGATAGATGTCAAACTCACTGGTAGCTATCAGCAGCCTGCCCTCACCCTGGCTTCAGCCTCCCACTTTTCTGCATTACCGTGTTCCCTCTCACTAGATTCACAAGCTCTTGCACCTCGTGAGACCTGAACACCTGCATCACCACAGGATCACCCAGGAGCTTTCTGATTGGATGCAAATGCGGAACTCACCTTGCATCTTGGTTAACCGGCATATGTGTATACCTATTCTGCCTCTTTCATCTCTGAGTACCTTTTATGTTCGGGATTTTTCACCATTTTCCACAGAAAGAGGGTATTGAAAAGTTGCATTTAAATGTCCAATTTTTAATTTGGTATTTTTTTAAATTAAAAATCACTAAAATGCTAATGAACTAAGCATTAAAGTCATTTCTCTCATTAAGTGTCCATTCTGTTGGGAAGTCACTGGCCATAGGTACTTGGCAGAGTTGGTGGCACATTAGCCTTCCTCACTGTGAACCTGGAGGTAAAATGGGGACAGAAATACACACACTGCCAGTCAGGCTTTAAACAAAT
The DNA here is from genome assembly GCF_017639515.1 of Carcharodon carcharias. Classification (NCBI taxonomy): domain Eukaryota; kingdom Metazoa; phylum Chordata; class Chondrichthyes; order Lamniformes; family Lamnidae; genus Carcharodon; species Carcharodon carcharias. The sequence goes on along the minus strand of NC_054494.1, from coordinate 13,644,229 downwards.
GTGTTAGCGTAAGCATTTGCAGAAATTGTAAAGTACCCCAAAATCATTTCATGCAAGTTGAACAAAATGACCCATTGCTGTGGAGAAGTGTAATGCATTGATTATTTGTATTAAGTGAAGATAAGTTGAACTTGCTTTGAATATACTGTGAAATAAAACATTAATCTCTGGCCTCCATGCAGACACTTGTGAAAGACACAACATCCAGTTCGGATCACAGCATGGCCCTACTGTTACACTCCTGGGTTACAGTATCAGATGCTTAGATGCTGGATGGTGTAAACATGACCCTAAACACAAGATGTTGAAATAGTTTATTGAAGTGGCCAGCCAAACTTCAATGAATACCTACAGCAAGATTTTAATTTGAAACACAGCCTTGCTCTGACATTGGCTAGGTGTTAAGTTGTGGCTCAAGGTTACACTCTTGCCTCTGAGTGAGAAGGTTGTGGATTCAAAGATCACAAAATCTAGTCTGACACTTCAGTGCAGCAATGAGGTGGTGTTGTCTTTCAGATGAGACATTAACTCAAAGCCTGAAGTGAATGTAAAAGATTCTGTGGCACTATTTTAACATAGAGTTCCCCCTGATGTCCTGGCCAAGATTTATCTTCCGATCAGCATCACTAGAATAGATTATTAGTCATTATCTCATCGCTTCTTGTGGGAGGGGACTGCGTAAATTGGCTACCACATTTCCTTTATCACAAAAATGACTGCATTTCAAAAAGTACTTTATTGGCTATAAATCACTCTGTTATGATGCCCCAGGGTACCCCAATCTAGGTTTCTTTCCTTTAAAACTATTCTATCTCTAGAAACCATTTTTCTATTGCCCTTTTTTGACTAATTTCCTGAGTCTTTTAATACATTCCTATATATTCTTTCTATATTTCCCTGACATTTAATTATATTTTCTTTTAAACAATAAATGGTTTTTAGCACAACACACTACATTATCAGAGCATGTTGATAAATTTCTAAGTTTTGGTTTGCGGTCTGATTTGATTACTTTGAAGTAATGTATGTAAACAATGGAACATTTTTGGTTGCTTGTATCATGTTTGCAATCATTTGCCTATTTGGCACGCTTTCAGTTGAATTAAGTTTTGAGTCTGTTAATTAAGTGAATGGAAATGTCCTTGTCCGACATTATTTTAAGAACTGGGTTTTGCTGGTTTATGCCTGAACTCTAGGAAAGATCCTACTTCTAAACAAAATTGAGTCACATTTCAGTCTGTGTAGAGCTTTGCATTGTACCATGGTATATTCTAGAGTGACACTCTTTCTGCAATATTGCAGGATTCTGAATTGGAAAAAATTACAAGAAGGTTTACCATTGAGCTGGCAAAGAAAGGATTCATTGGTAAGTTTATGGAGAATTCTTTCTGACTATTTTATATTTTTGTGTAATATTCATAAGGCTACTTGTTCATCAGAAACCATTCCATTCATATTGTGGCTTGCATTAAACAGCACTAAACCAACAGACATGTGTTTTACCTGTACATGTTATAATTCCATTTTCTGACCTTGTTGACTTCAAAAAAAATCATGATTTTTTAAAAATTCATTCATGGAATGTGGCCATCCCTAATTACCCTTGTTCAGAGGGCATTGCTGTGGGTCTGGAGTCACATGTAGGCCGGACCAGGTAAGGACAGCAAATTTCCTCCATTTGTGAGCCAGATGGGTTTTTACAACAATGGTTTCATGAGTCATTTAATTCCGGATTTTTATTGAATTCTGCCATGGTGGGAATTGATCCCGGGTACCAGAGCATTACCTTGGGTCTCTGGATGAATAGTCCAGCAACAATACCACTACGCCATCGCCACCCCAGAGAACAAGTGGAAAATTTTAATTCATATAGCAAGCTGAGTACCTTAACTAGTTTTAGAGAGTGACCTACTTCTCCGGAGATAGAAGTAGTTCAGTACAGCTATATCTACCTGAAGAATGTTTAGATGTGGGGAGCAGCATCCCACAGGGTTCAGTTCTGGGGCAACTTGTGTTCTATGTGTATCAGTGAACTTGGATGCAAGGTTAGAGAGAGTGGTGTCTTCTTGTACTGGCAGACAACACTAAATCATAGGCATAAATAATTGTAAGGGCCAAAGGAAACTGTAAAGGACAACTATAAAGTTGACATCTGGACAAAAATATGGCAGATGGATTCAGTGTTAGTGAATGTGAAATGGTACTTTTTTTTCATGTAATACTTTTGGCAGAAAGGTCGATGTATTAGAGCGGAGGGATTTGGTGCTTCAGGTAAATGACATTAAGTGCACTGCCTCAAGCTGATAAGATGATTTATTTTTTAAAAATGAATGGAATACTAGGTTTTATTTTTAGAGTTCATAGAATTTAAGGTCAGTCTGTGTAAAACATTGGGCAGAGCACAGTTGGTGTATCTAGTTTTAAGCTGCACACCGTAGCGAGGGTACTGAGGCAAAATGAGGGGATAGCACAGATGCACTGGGATGCTGAATACTGGAATGCGGAAATACAAGTACAGAAAGACTTGATAGCTTGGGCAAAAGTGAATTGCTACAGTTGCTTCTGAAATAAAAACAGAATTACTCAGCAGGCTTGGTAGCATCTGCTGCCAGATGTGTTGATGACTTAATCTCCTCTCTTCCAATAAAAACAACTAAGTGTTGATTTGATAAGGTGTTTGAAATTTATGAAGGGATGAGACAGAGTAAATAGAAACAGACCATGTCCAGTGATTTGAGAACAAGGAATTATAGATATGAATAAGGAGAAATGGATGGAGAGCAGGAAGACCTCTGTTTTGTACAGTGGGTTTAGAGACTATGGGGATACATTACCGGAGTAAGTGATTGGAGCAGAGACCATGGGTTGAATTTTTACCCTAATCAGGCAGGTTCTGTTTGGGTAGTTAAAGTCAAAATAATCTGTTTCTGACCCCAAATCTCATTTTTAGCTTTAAGTGAGACCAGTTGGTGGATTGTCATTTGGGTTTTCAACTTTAAACTGCTGTCAGCCAGTTTCCCCAGTGGCAGGAAACCCGGCAGCTTCGAGGTGAGGATTTGATGGATTTGGGAGGTAAGCATCTTTACACCCACCTTCTGGATCCAGGTCTGCCCAGCCCTCCTGCCACCAGGCCCTGATGTTTATTCCCTGACCACCACAATCAGACTATCGATTCACTACGTCTTCCCCAAGTCCCCAACGTTGATGCATCTGCATGCTGTGGCCTTCACTCACTGGCTTCTTTCCCAACTGGAGGCCCAGCTGTAAATTAGGCTGGCCTCTGGGTTGGGAAACTGATTATTGACATCACTGACTTGCTGTACAGCATGTGGAGGAATCCAGAACTTTGCATTTCCCCATACTTCTAATACACCCGCTCATTGCCCATCAGGTAAGTTCAAGGTATCCCCCTGCAATTGTCAACATTAAAGCATAGGTTAAGAATACAGTTACGGTGACTTAGTGGTTATGTTACTGGACTATTAATTTAGAGGTCTAGACTGATGATCCTGAGAAGCCAAATTCAAATCCCACTATGGCAGCTTAAGAGTTTGAATTGCACTTTTTTAAATTCTGGAAAAATTCAGCAAGAGTGACAGTGAAGCAATCAGGTTATCCTCAAAACCAACTGTTTGACTAATGTCCTTTGGGGAAAGGAACCAGCTATCCTTTTAACTGAAAGAGGAGAAAGTGTATGTGACTGGAATGAAACTTATAAGCAAAATTCAGTACTGTTTCATCTCTAGTCATTTAGCTCCTCACTCCTCTTACCATCAAGAGGACAGACCCTCTGTTGAAGTCTATGTTCAACCAATCACCAAACCATTTTATTTCCACCTCTACAACATTGCTTGTTTCCTAGCTTGGCCCCTCACTCCAAACCTATACTTAAGTTTTGATCATCTCCAGGCTTTTGACCTATATGTGACTGCAGTCCCGCACCAACGTGGTTGACTTTTAGCTGCCCAGATAGCACATCACTCAGTTGTATCAAACGGAAGGCAGCTATTTTCTGGAAGAAACTAGGAGTGGGATATACAAAATTCTGAGAATGAGTTAAAAAAAGAAAATATATGGTTGAAGGAAAGGGGAATAAAGAGATATGGTATGAGATGGGTACATGGGATTAGGACTACTGTTTATGTGGAAGATTAACAAGCCAGACTGGTTGAACCTGTTATTTTTATATCTATAGCAAAAGAAAATCCACTGGCACTTTGCAGAGTAACAGTAACAAGCAGAATACCAATCAAGGGACAGTTTAGGTGGGGTGCTTGAAGATGTTTTGGGTGTAGAAGTGTTTTTGAGAGCGAGTTCCAGAGAGCAGAGTTTAGGCAGCTGAGTAGGAGTAGGCCACTTGGCCCCTTGAGCCTGCTCTGCCATTCAGTAAGATCATGGCTGATCTGATTGTAACCTCAACTCAACATTCCCACCTGTCCCCAATAATTTTTCATCTCCTTATCAAGAATTTATCTACCTCTGCCTTAAAAATATTCAAAAGACTCTGTTTCCAACGCCTTTTGAGGAATAATTCCAAAGACACTCAACCCTCAGAGAAAAAAATTCTCCTCATTAAATGGGCAACCCCTGGTTCTAGGTTCTCCCACAAGAGGAAACGTCCTCTCCACATGCACCCTATCAAGACCCCTCAGTATTTTATATGTTTCACTGAAGTCATCTCTTACTCTTCTAAACTCCAGTGGATGCAAGTCTAGCCTCAGAAGACAACCTGTCCAATCCAGGTATTAGTCTCGTAAACTTTCTCTGAACTGCTTCCAACACATTTACATGTTCCTTAAATAAGGAGACCAATTCTGTATGCAGTACTCAAGATGTGGTCTCATGAATGCCCTGTATAGCTGAAACATAACCTCCCTACTTTTGTATTCAATTCCCCTGGCAATAAATTATATTAAAAACAGAAAATAGGAGCAGGAAAAGGTGATTCGGCCCTTCAAACCTGCTCTGCCATTCGATATGATCATAGCTGATCCTTTATCTCAAGCGCCATACCCCCACGCTCTCCCGATATCCCTTGATGCCTTTAAAGTCTAGAGACCTATTTCCTTCCTAAATATATTCAGTGACTTTCCCTCCAGAGCCTTCTGTGGTAGAGAATTCCACAGGTTCACCACCCTCTAAGTGAAGAAGCTTCTCCTCATCTTGGTCCTAAATGGTCTACCCTGTATCTTGAGACTGTGAACCCTTGTCCTAGACAGCCTAGCCAGAGGAAACATCATCCCTGCATCCAGTCTGTCCAGCCCTGTCAGAATTTTATACACTTCAATGAGATCCCCTCTCGTTCTTCTAAACTCCAGTGAATACAGGCCTAGTCGGCCCTATCTCACCTCATACAACAATCCTGCCATCCCAGGAATCAGGCTGGTGAACCTTCGCTGCACTCCCTCTATGGCAAGTATATGCCTTTCTCAGGTAAGGGGACCAAAACTGCGCACACTATTCCAAGTGTGGTCTCACCAAGGCCCTGTACAGCTGCAGTAAGACATCCTTGCTCCTGTACTCAAGTCCTTTCGTAATAAACCATTTGCCGCCTTAACTGCTTGTTGCACCTGCATACTTGCTTTCAGTGATTGGTGTACAAAGACACTCAGGTCCTTTAGTACATCAACATTTCCCAATCTATTACCATTTAAATAATACTTTGCCATTCTGTTTTTCTTACCGAAGTAGGAATATCCAAGTTATACTGCATCTGCCATGTATTTACCCACTCTCAACCTGTCTTAATTGCCTTGAAGCCTTTTAACATCCTCCTCGCCGCTCACATTCCCACCAAGTTTTATATCGTCAGCAAACTTGGAAATATTACATTTGGTTCCCTAATCCAAATCATTGATATATATTGTGAATGGCTGGGGCCCAAGCACTGATCCCTGCAGCACCCCGCTAGTCACCGCCTGTCCCTCCGAAAAAGATGTGTTTATTCCTACTCTGTTTCCAGTCTATTAACCAATTCTCAATCAATGCCAGTATATTGCCCCTAATCCTATGTGTTTTAATTTTGCACACTAACCTGTTATGTGGGAATTTATCAAATGCTTTCTGAAAATCCAAATACACCATATCTACTGGTTCTCCCTTATCTATTCTGCTAGTTACATCCTCAAAAAAAACTCCAGTAGGTTTGTCAAACATGATTTCCCCTTCATAAATCCATGTTAACTTTGTCTAATCCCATTGCTATTTTCTAAGTGTCTTGTTATCACTTCCTTTACAATAGACTCTAGCATTTTCCCTACTACTGATGTCAGGCTAGCCAGTCTGTAATTTGCTGTTTTCTCCCCCTTTTTTTAAATAGTGGGGTTACATTTGCCACCTTCCAATCTACTTGGACTGTTCCAGAATCTACAGAATTTTGGAAGATGAAAACCAACACATTCACTATTTCCATGGCCACTTCCTTTAGTACCCTGAGATGTAGTTTATCAGGCTCTGGGGATTTATCGGCTTTGAATCCTCAGGACACCCAACACCTCATCTTCCGATTAGGCACTTTACAGCCTTCCAGACTTAACATTGAGTTCAACAACTTCAGATCATGAACTCTCTACTCTATCCCCACCCCCTTTCCAATCCCCCTTTTTTCCTAATAATTTATATGTTTTTCAAGTATATTTTTCTTTTGCCACCTATTTCTATCAGTATTTTTAAATGTATTTCTATCCATTGTTTTATCTCCACCTTTTAGCCTATTTTGATCCCTTCCCCCTATCCCAGCCCCACCTGGGCCATCTGTCACTTGCTCGTCCTGCTTTCTACCTTTAATGTCAGCATTAGCTAATATCACCACCGTCAACATCCCTTTGTCCTTTTGTCTATGACATCTTTGGCAATCTCTTCTTTGCCTCCACCTATCACTGGCCCTCTATCCAGCTCTACCTGTCCCACCCCCCTCAAACAGCTTATATTTCACCTCGTTTCTATTTTTCTTCAGTTCTGATGAAGAGTCATATGGACTAGAAACGTTAACTGTGTTCCTCTCCGCAGATGCTGTCAGACCTGCTGAGTTTTTCCAGCTATTTTTGTTTTTGTTTCAGATTTCTAGCATCTGCAGTATTTTGCTTTTATCTTACTGTTGAAACTCTGTACCCATTCTGGTCTACAGGTGACTCTTATCTAGACCAAATGATTGACACATAATGCCCTAAGGCAACTAGAAGATTGGCAATAAATGCTGCCTTGATGCAATCACAAAAACAAATGTAAAAAAAAACCCTTTTACTTTCACTGTGTACACTTCACCTGTGTGTAAGTGTATATGTACTTCTAATTTAATTACATGTAGGTTTATAAGAACGTAATATAAGAAATTGGAGCAGGAGTAGGCCATTTGGCCCCTCAAGCCTGCCTCACCATTAATGAAGATCATGGTTGATCTGCCCCGGGCCTCAGCTCCTCATAGCCCTCAACTCCCCGATATTTCAAAAACCTATCTTCCTCTTCTTTAAACACTTTCAGTGATCTAGCCTCTGCAACACTCTGGGGTAGAGAATTCCAGACATTCACTACCCTCTGAGAAGAAATTTCTTTACACCTCAGTTTTAAAGAGTGTCCTCTTATTCTGTAACTCTGCCACCTCGTTCAAGATTCCCCCACTAGTGGAAACACCTTCTCAACATCTACCCTGTCAAGCCCCCTCAATCTTGTACGCCTCAGTAAGATCACCCTCATTCTTCTAAACTCCAACGAATAAAGACCTAACCTGTTTAGCTATTCTTGATAAGTCAACCCATTCATCCCAGGAATCAGCCTAGTGAATCTCTTTTGAACTGCCTGTAATGCCAATATATCCTTTCCTAAATATGGGGACCAAAACTGTACACAGTACTCCAGGTGTGGCCTCACCAACACCCTGTACAGTTGTAACAAGACTTCTCTATTTTTAAACTCCAACCCCCTAGCAATACAGGCCAAAATTCCATTTGCCGCCTTAATTACTTGCTGCACCTGCATTCTAACTTTTTGTGTTTCATGCACAAGAACACCCAGACCCTTCTATGCTGCACTTTTTTGGAGTGTGTCTCAATTTAAATAATGCCTTTTAATTCTTCCTACCAAAGTACATGACCTCATACTTTCCTACATTAAACTCCATCTGCCAAGTTTTTGCTCACTCACTCAACCAATGTATATAGCCTTGCAGATTCCTTATGTCCTCATCACAACATGCCCTCCTACCTATTTTTGTATCATTGGCACTACACTCTGACATTACACTCTGCCCCTTCCTCCAAGTCATTAATATCGGTAGTAAATAATTGAGACCCTGGGACTGATCCTTGTGGCACTCTGCTAGTTATGTCTTTCCAACCTGAAAAAGACCCATTAATCCCAACTCGGTCTTCTGTGTCAATGCATGCTATTACATTAACCCCAATACCATGGGCTCCTATCTTGTGCAATAACCTTTTAGGTGGCACGTTATTGAATGCCTTCTGGAAATCCAAATACACTACATCTACCAGTTCCCCTTTATCAACTCTGCTTGTTATATCCTCAAAGATCTCTAGCAAATGTGTCAAACATGATTTCCCTTTCACAAAACCATGTTGGTTCTGTTTGATTGCGTTAAGCTTTTCTGAATGTCTTGCTATTTCTTCCTTAATAACAGACTCTAGCATTTTCCCAATAACAGATGTTAGGCTGACTGGCCTATAGTTTCCTGCTTTTTGGCTCCCTCCCTTCTTGAACAGGGGTGTCACATTAGCGGTTTTCCAATCCACTGGGACTTTGCCGGAATCCAGTGAGTTGTGGAATATTTCGACCAATGCCTCCACTATCTCTGCAACCACTTCCTTTAAAACCCTCGGATGCAGGCCATCTGGTCCTGGCAACTTGTCTGCCTTTAGTCCCATTAGTTTGTCAAATACTTTGTCCCTCATGATAGAGACTGTTACATGATCTTTCCTCCCATTAGCTTCTTGCTTATGTGATATCTTTGGGATATTTATAGTGTCCTCCACTGTGAAGACTGATGCAAAATATTGGTTTAAATTATCTGCATTTCTCTGTTCCCCGTTATCAATTCTCCAATCGCATCCACTAAGTATCCCACGCTCACTTTAGCTCCCATTTCTTTTTATATACCTCTTGCTATTTGTTTTTATATTTCTTGCCAATTTACTTTCATAATCAATTTTCTCCCTCTATTAGCTTTTTAGTCATCTGCTGCTGGTTCCTTAAAACAAAATTAATTCCCAATTCTCTGGCATGCCGCTAGTTTTCACTGCTTTGTACACCTTAGTTATAGTTGAGATTATAAGTGTAAGGAGTTACTTGTTTTTCAATAATTATGTCCATTCCTGCCTCTTTCTGGCCTAACATCAAGGAGGTAAGTACACGTGTTGGCACATCAACACTGCTGGCTGCCAGGACACATCCAGGCATTGACTGTTCTGTTTTGTTCCTTTATCTAATACAACATAGATTAGATAGAGGATTGAGTATGGAGCAGAACTAATTTTATTCAGCTCTGTGGCATCTGAAGTTTACAGTGGCACCCCATCAACAGTGTCAAAGTAAGTGAATGCAAAAAGTAATTGGAAGTCAGGTTTTATCATTGTATGGTTACAAGGGGTCTGCTTGATTAACTGGAGCTTGCATTTCCATTCTGTTTTTGGAAAAGATTTATTTAATTGTGTAATCTTTCAAATTTGTTTAACAGACTGTTCACTATTTAGAGAGTTAGAACAATATCCTTATTTCTCGTGATGTATGTTGAATCCAGCCCAGACTGCCTGGATGAAGGTTTCACTTCGCTAGCTGCAAAGTTCCTCTGAGAAGCAAACATTGGCCAGTTTCAACACTGTCAAATGAGCATGATTCAAGAACTGAAATTTATCTGATTATCATGTCCTGAGAATGTTGCAATTTTTCATGTTTACTTGGCTTCTCTCCCACATGTCTAAAGAGTATAGGTTTGTCTGTTCAGTGAGCTGGCCTGAGGCTGGAGTTTTTGCTGCATGAAGAGAGGGGACAAATTAATAATAGTCAAAGTGGAAACTTCAATCACACATGGCTTCCTTCAGGCACAGATAATGCCAGGAGCATGCATCAGTCAATGAGGCTGGGAGTGGGATGGGTGCTAGGATGTGGAGTGAAGACATAGGACTGGGATACATTTGTATGGTATCTGCTATGATTTATATTTTTAACGTGTTCCAGTGTAATTATGTCAAAGAGCAAACATTTTTGAGATTAAAATTTTCCCTTTTCCTCCTAGGACCTGGTATTGATGTGCCAGCCCCTGACATGAGTACAGGTGAGAGAGAGATGTCATGGATTGCCGATACATATGCCACTACAATGGGACACCAGGTGAGTGCATGAAGGAAATTGAATGGCAAGGCAAGGGGTTTAATGCATACATCACTTCTGAATCAATTCAGTTAGATTACATTTGAGAAAATCTTTATTTGTACAAGGCAAGGTTATTTAATGAAAGTGGCGATGGATTTTACAAAGGGCTAATTCTGACTTCCAGATTCTGAACTGAGATTCAAATCCAACCAGGAAATTGCAGCGCATAAGGTGAGCAATAGAAAATGGAGGAGAAAAATGGAGAAAAATGGGGGAATGTATCAGTGGAACGTTAATAGTTTCAGGCTGTTAGATAAAAGTATCTCACTTGTAACAAATATTTCACACAACTTTTCATTTCCACAGTACTTGATTAGATGAATTCAAGGTAATTGTAACAAAGGGCTTAAGATTGCTCTGATGAAACTGAAGCCATTGTTGATTGGTCTACAGCAAGCAGTGTACCACACCCTTTTTTGCCATGCAGATTAAACAGAACATTCCATTTCAAAGGCATTTCTACATTTGCACCTGTTGTACCTCAGTTTACACCTCTGTAGTGGGGTGCAAGCCTCCTTCCATTTGAGGAACTTTGCTATTGGCATTTGACTAATGGGTGCCTATTTGTTGAGTCAGATTTGTTCACCATTTTACATGTTGATACTGCACTTCAGTTTTGCAAAACCTCTCCACACAATGTTTCTTTATTGCTGTAGCCAAATAAATTTCCTCTCTTCAGTACCCTTTGATATAGGAGTCAGTTTTCAACTTCAGCGCATGGTAATCTGAAGATAGGAACTGAAGGAGGAGCAAATCATCTGCTTGTCACTGAACTTGATGTGTATTAATGTGCATGTCGGCTACTGTGTTTGTGACAGTACACCCCAATCTATAGCCTTTCTGGCAGGAACAAATCTCTTCAGCCTGTGAGCAAGCAAAGGCCAGTGAATTCTACACCTTCTCAACCCACTGTCCTCATCTGTTGCAAATGCAATAGAATCTGCCATGTCAGTATAGGACTCTTGAGCCACACCAGGCAATGCTTGTTTAACAGAGTTGACCACCAAGGGACAAACCATCATCTCCTAAGAAGGAAGGCTACCAAAGGAATAAGGCCTGTGATCCTGAGTTTAAATGGGTTTAATTTTTTTAATTCAAACAAAATCCTTGGTTAGCCCACAGTCAAATGTTGCATCCAATTTTCAATGCCCTGTTTTAGGAAAGATGTCAAGACCATGTCACAGAAGAGATTTTGAAGATTTACAAACTGGGCTCCCTTTAAAACTGAGGAAGTAAAGAGGCGATCTGAACAATCTCAAATTTGCTAAATTTTTGTTGAGATTAATAGATTTCTATGAATCAATAAATAAGATCATAAATTTTTGATTATTACCAAAACAACAAAGAGGGAGAAGGAGAGATTTTTTAATATGCAGGGAGAATTGTTAGGGTGTTGAATCCCGAGACAAAACAAGAAGTGGAAGCAAAATTCATGTCAAATTTCAGTTTAAAATTTATTAAGTATTTGGAAATGGACAGGAACAGGACTTTGGTGATGGCTATTTCAGAGGGCTTACACAATGGGCTGAATGGTTGCCTTCAGTGTGATTGAGTAAATTACCTCTCTCAATTACCCAATCATATTTATACTTTAGTTGCGACTTCTACCTGAATCAGCCTTCTACTGTTGGGAGTGTTTTATTGTTCAATACATTTTGCTCTCTAGTAACCCCTTTCCTATCTCTGTTTTTATTTTAAAATATATTTATATACATATATTTTTTCCCACAGTAGCAGTCCCCCTATCCCGCTCCTTTATCCAGTAGGATTTGTCTAGATTATCTTTCTTTGACAAGTTCTTGCCTTGCATATATAATATAACTTTAGAAATTCACTTCTTTTCGCTAACCAAGCTATTTTACAGCAATGCACCCCACTATATTTCTTTTACTTTGTCATCTTGATGGTGTTTGCCTTCCTGAAATCATATTTCTGTCTTTGTTACTCACTGGCTCGGATTGTAATGATGTCAGCAGACAATCGCTTATCTCCTGAAATTCTTTTTCTGTATTATGTTATCTTACTTGCAAGAAGTAGGTCCAGATTCCAGTTCTCCTTTCTGATGCTCATAAATCTTTATGTCTGGAAACAACCTTGAATCATGATCATTCTAATTTGGATGTTGTCATCGCTTCCACTAGGGCATTCGTTTTTATACTAGGTGGGTGGCAATTGCCCAATATTATATTATCTGTACATGGCCTCTTTTTTTCAATACCTAAAGTGTTGCAGCACCCAGTTGTTAACTCTGCCTCAAAGTACTGCTACTACTAGAAATCTGAAATAAAAAAGTTGGTATTACTCAACAGGTCAGGCAGCATCTGAGGAGAGAAACAGAGGCCAGAATTTTCCAGTCCCGCCAACGATGGGCATTGTCACGAGCTTGACTTTTGCCTGCTCTCCAAATTTTCGCTTCCTGTATGTGACAATACCCATCGCTGGTGGGACCAGAAAATCCCGCCCAGAGGTAAAGCTTCAGGTCAGTGACCTTTAGTCAAAATTAAAGAAGATTGGAGATGTGCCAGTATTTAAGCAAATACACAAACCAGTGAAGGGAGGGAAAACAAAAGGGAAGACCTAATGATCGAAAGGAATGATTTAAGTGGCAAAAGGAATGATGGTGCAAACCAAGCAATTGGCAACTCTGTCCTTCCAAGCCAGATTTTGTTCTTGCCCTACTTAAGCATTTATTTCTGGCCATATTTCAACTTCCAAATTGATTCAAGTTTTTAAGATTTGTAAAGGAATTGATAGAGTCGGTAGAGAAACTTTCTACAAGTTCGGGAGCCTAGGACAAGGGATGTAACTTTAAAATCAGAGAAGTTGAGAAAACCTCTGCACACAATGTGGAACTCTGCAGAAAGCAGATGTTGCTAGCTCAATTCAAAATTTTAAATCTGGGACTGAGATTTTTGCAAGCCAAGAGTATTGGGGAGCCAAAGTGGATGGATAGAGTTACGATACAGATCATTGATTGGCAGAACAGGTTCAAGGAATGAATGGCCTCTGTCTGTTCATCAAAGCCTAAGAGGCTCTCCATACCAGCCATGTTTTGCCTCCCCATCCCCAAAGGAGGACAGGCACTGGCCACTGGACACTAAGAAACATCTTGTTTGGTGTACAGAAAATCCAAGACCTCCATTGAGCTGCAAGGTCAGCACTAAGACTGTCTACAAATTTTGTGGACATTGGCATCATTTTTCTGACAGTGTGAGTTTACATCATACTCCATTTGAATTATAATTCAATCTTTCTCCTCTATATTGGGTCAATAGTGCTTTATTTAATCCTCTACCATCGGTTCATCTGTTTGTCCTTACCCTATTTAGGTCCAACCAATCGCTCCTGTATCAGTCTATTACTTTTTTAAAAAAATAATAATACTGGTCTTGTTCGAACTAGCTTGTGTCTCATTTAAGCCTGCAGTTCTACTCAAGCACTCATTACTTCTGTGAAAGACCATCACTAACTCCAAGTTCATAGCTCTTATTCTTCACTGATAACATCTTTAAATTCACTATTAAGTGCCTTTAATTCCTTCCCTTTTTTAATATTCCAGTGTAATTGACTGTCACTGGCACTAATTTATCTCCTCTGTATCTGCAGCCTGTGCCCGGCAATCTAATCACTGCTTTTTTGCTTTGCTACAGAAGAAACCACGTACAAATGTTGCCATTAAATCTACTACTGCTTTTGAGCACACTCCTGATTACTGCTGCTTCAGGGAAGTGCTTTGTTACCCAAGTTGCCATTACTCATGTGACTTTTGACCATGAGTGTTGGTAGGCTATTTCTCCATGAAAGAATTCATTGTCATGTCAAGTCCTGCATTCACGTGACAACTACACATTGTGCTTCCAGCCATAGTCACTGCATAATGATTAGGAACCCTGGCACCCCCTCTCAGTCCACCACACTGCCCAGATAATCTAACCCAAGACATCCAAGATTGTACGTCGGGCTTCACTGGTATATTGCAATCACTCCCATCATCAGTCAAGCTATTTCAAACTCATTTTGTAAAATCCAGTATTCCCTAAAAATATAAGTTACGATGGTAATTTTTGTTAAAATGAGTCTGCAAGCTCATTCTTGATGTTAGAATGGTATCTTAGAGCTCTGGAAGCTAATTTAAGAAAACACAGACATTGTGAGCTTGTGATAGAGCATCAGATATTTGAGGTGAGAGCTTAAGAATTAAACTTGATTTTCAGACCTTAAGTTCACTGCTATGGTTTCATTATTGAACATCTCTTCTGCAATTTCAGCTGTGACTCAATTTTCAAATGTTCTCCTTAACCCCACACCATGAAAACTGCCACAAATATGAGAAATAATGTGAACTTTCGACTATGTTGTATTATGCACTCTGCATTTTATTATAACATTTTTTTTGTTCCTCTAATTAACAACTAAGTGCCTTCCTAATAGTGAGTGGGGGAGGGGGGTGCAAAGGAAGTAAGTTTATATTCTGCAGTGCTATGTGAAGTAACAGGAATTCATTTTGCTTGAGTGGTGTGTGCCCTTTTATACGTTTTCCCTCATCCTCCAGCATAAAAATGTCTGTCTTGCAAATTGCTGGAGGTGCGAGCTGATAATGGCACAGCAAGGACGACATGGCACCTGGGACCTTGATGCATGGAGAGACTAACAGTCATTCTCCTTAACCAATGAGAGTTGAGGATTGAGAATGAGGGAGACCACAGAAGGAAATATGGTGACTTAGAGTCAAAACAGGGACAGCAAGAGATAGGAAAAGTAAGAAAATAAAAGTAAGCTTTAAATCTCAACAACAGTCTTCTATCTTCAAGAATGAGACTTCATTGTTTAATTTGTTCCCTTTCTGGGACGGAGAGGTTGAGTGACATGATTGGAACATAAATCCCCTCATTTAATGAGGTTGTTGTGCTATTGAATTCCAACCCTAACATTCTGCAGTAAGTTTAATTGGGAATTAATGTGCAAGTACAACAGTTTTGTGAAATTCAAGGTTGAGGATGAGTTGCCGTCTTTGCAAAGCTAATGCCAGAGCAGAGTTGGCAAAACTTGGCATTACCATCGCTGAATTCCCCCACTATCAACATCCTGTGGCTTACCATTGACCAAAACTTAACTGGACTAGGTGTGTAAATACTGTGGCCAAAAGAGTAGGTCAAAAGTTGGGAATTCTGTGATGCGTAACTTACCTCCTGACTTCCTAAAGCCTGTCCACCATCTGCAAGGCACAAGTCAGGGGTGTGATGGAATACTCTCAGCTTACCTAGATGAGTGCAGCTCCAACAACACACAATACTCAACACCATCCAAGAAAAAACAGCCCTCTAGATTGGCACCCCATCTACCACCTTAAACATTCACTCCCTCCACCACCAGTGCACACTGGCAACAGTGTTATATCATAAACAAGATTCACTACAGCAGCTCACCAAGGCTCCTTTAACTGCACCTTCTAAATCTGCAACTTCAGCCACCTAGAAGGGCAAGGGCAGTAGATGTACAGGAATGCCACCACCTGCAAGTTCCCCTCCAAGCCACATACCATCCTGACTTGGAACTATATCACCATTCCTTCACTATTGCTGGATCAAAATCCTGGGACTCCTTCCCTAACAGCACTGTGGGTCTACCTACACCACGTGGACTACAACAGTTCAAAAATATAAATAACTTGGATGAAGGGACTGAAGATACGGTTGTTAAATTTGCTGAAGACACAAAGATAGGTGGGAAAGTAAGTTGAGGACGAAAGGAGGTTACAAAGTGACATGGGTTAAGTAAGTGGGCAAAGATCTGGAAAATGCGGTACAATGTGGGCAAGTGTGAAATTGTCCATTTTGGCAGGAAGAATGTAGAAGAAGCAGGGATCTGGGTGTCCTAGTGCATGAATCACAAAAGGCTAGTATGCAGGTACAGCAAGCAATTAGGAAAGCTAATAGAATGTGGAGTGGAGGTTACAATCTGATCAGCCATGATCTTATTGAATGGCAGAGTAGGCTGGAGGAGCCAACCCTGCTTCTAATAAGTAGGTTTGTATGTAAGACAGCTCACCACCACCTTCTCTAGTAATTAGGGTTGGGCAACAAATACTGGACTTCTTAACGATGCTCACATCCCATGAAAGAATTTTTTAAAACTGTTCAACTGTAGGCAATCCATAATTCATGAGGTCTGTTTTCCTTGTCCACAAGTTGCTGCACAATTTACACAATATGGCAAGCTCCATTAAATTACACTTCAACAAAGCGATGGAAACTGCTTGACAAACCAGCTATTGGCTGAAACAAAAACAAAAATTGCTGGAAAAACTCAGCAGGCCTGACAGCATCTGTGGAGAGAAAGACAGTTAACATTTTAAGCATGTACAGTTTGTGATAGGAGCTGGATCTGTAATTGCATCAGATTACCAAGAGATGGCAGATCAGTGTGTGTTATGAATTCTAATTGTGTATGCAAGTGAAATAGTATCACTTTTGGAAAATTTGTTGAGGGACGTTCTCAGACACTCACATGCACTGCCCTGTTGTGATGCGATAGAGACATCCACTACAGTTCCTCTTACAATTTCCATCATATCAATTGTGGGCATTGGCCAAGTGGGGAACAGCTCTAAGGAAGCAATGGACCAACACCTCTATTGTGTAGAGACCCTTCCACATTCTTTTGTCTCAAGTGCTAAAATGCAAGAAATGGAGAGTAGACTGAATCCCAACCCTGTCACTGCCTACAGCCATGAAGCAACAAGCTGGTTAGCTGCTCAGCTGAAAGGAGGGTGAACCATACATGTTGCTGGGCCCTATTATGAACATCACTGTTCTAAATGGCTGCAGTTAATTGCTTAGTGATTATTTGTGAGTGTGTCATTAGCCAAATGTTATGCATTGTATACAGAAATATTGTTTGAATAGCTTTTTTTCAATGATTATACATGAACTTAACCCAGTTCCCTGGCCAATTACAGTAGATGAAATGACAAATTCAAACATATCACTTTACAACTGAACTATTTTCACCTGTTAACTACCCTCAGTCTAGATCTATGGGAGGCTTCCTGCTCTCAGCCTTCAGTTGATGTCACAGAGAGGCTTTTGGAGTCTCCCAGCACTGGGGAGTTAGCTGTGATATGATTCTAATTGTGTATGCAAGTGAAATAGTATCACTTTTGGAAAATTTGTTGAGGGACGTTCTCAGACACTCACATGCACTGCCCTGTTGTGATGCGATAGAGACATCCACTACAGTTCCTCTTACAATTTCCATCATATCAATTGTGGGCATTGGCCAAGTGGGGAACAGCTCTAAGGAAGCAATGGACCAACACCTCTATTGTGTAGAGACCCTTCCACATTCTTTTGTCTCAAGTGCTAAAATGCAAGAAATGGAGAGTAGACTGAATCCCAACCCTGTCACTACAGGAGGGGGAGGGAGGGGGACTGGAAGGAGTGTCCTGTCAGCTGGGATGTAGTGGCGAGACTTCAGGACAGCAAGAATGTGGACTGTCAGCTTTGAGGTATTTTCCTCGTTGTATGACTGTGAATTATTCCCTCCTGTCCCTTGCTGATCTAAAGCATTTTAACCACCATAATCTATTCCTTGCTCCAGTTCTCTTGTATCTGTTGTCTTCTAAAAGCCAGTTCGGTTTCCAGCATTAAGTTTGCTTGTGCTGCATTTGCAGAGTGTGTATAAAAGAAGGTCAAGGGGAAAGTTGCAGGAACATCTGGCTTGGGGCAGACTTATAATCAGAGTTGGTGGGCTGAAGCATGCCGTGTGGATCAGGGGCAAAAATCCAATGCATTTCCAACAAGATTTGGGTGGTTCTTATAAATGAGTTAAATAGCTTCTTGCATTAATTATTTTTATAGATTGTTTTTGTATTTTGAAAATCTCTGTAATTGGCTGGCAGAGAGGCAGACATAATATGGAACCAACTTGTTTAATTTCTCTTTAGAAGTGGTAGATTTGTTCAGTCTGACAGGTACCAAGTTCTTCTCGATAATAACATGGACATAATTTGAAAATTAATTTGATTTGTGTTCTTCGTTGCCTTGGTTATACTTCTGATCCAAGATTTGATTTGAAACAAATCTGAGCAAATTGGAGTGCAGACTTCCTGTTTCTGTCACAAAATCAATTCTGTGAAGTCTGTCTTGCTTTCTGATAGCCTCCCAGTTTATAAACTCTCAGCTGGGGGAGACAGTAGTGTAGTGGTAATGTCACTGGACTAATAATCCAGAGGCCTAGGCTAAGGTTCTGGGGACATGGACATGGGCTCTAATCCTGCCAAGACAGCTGATGGAATTTAAATTCAGTTAGTAATTTAAAAAAAGCCTGGAATATAAAGCTAGTCTGTGGTGACCATGGCAACTATCATTGATTGTTAAAACCCATCTGGTTCACTAATGTCCTTTGGGGAGGGAAGTCTGCCATCCGATCATGGCTTTGCCTACATGTGACTCCACACCCACAGCAATGTGGTTGACTCTTATCTGCCCCTCTGAAATGGCCTAACAAGGTACTCAGTTCAGTGGTAGTTAGGGATGGGTAACAAATGCTGACCTTGCAAGCGCAGCCCAGATCTCTCAAAAGATAAAGGGGAAAAAAAGTTCCCATCCCCTCCTGAAGACAGACTTGCTGCTTCATTACAGTTACGTTGATGCCTGGCACCCTTCAAAACATCTGCCAGGTGGCCATTCTTCATGGGTGAACCTTATCTTGCTATTTGACTATGGGGCACCACAGCCGAGCCTGATGCTCCCCACTGTGTTCAGGCACCTGTGTTTGCAGCGGGAGGCACACATTTGTGATCAGTGGAGTAGAAACATTCACCTTTTTGTTCCCTTCACTTAGTGAAGACTCAGGCTGCTAAGGCCAATTGCAGTGACCTAACCACTCTTCTGCTAACCACACAGAGCAAGGATCAAACCTGGCACATTCCTGCCCTGTACATTACAACTATTCTTAATTGACTGAGCTTTCAGCTGAGTTCTCTGCTTTGGTTACGACTCATATGAGCAGTAAGCCACTGTAATTTTCCAATAGCTGGAGACATGATGAAATAGATTGGTGTCTGACACTGGTGGGTGTTTCAGTCTTAGAAGTGAGCAGCAGGTAAGAGGACTGGCCCCCTGTCTGCCAGCATTAGTGTGCACCAAATGATTATTTTATTGTGTGTATTGTGATATTATTGGAAAATATTTTTTTCTTTTAAAATAGAGGTCTGTGGGTGTGTCTTAATTGGATTAAAGCCAGCTAGTCTGGGTGCTTTGATGTGTTCTAGTTTTGAGGTGTAAACAGAGAGGTAGTACATTTGCATTTGTTGAATTGAGCATTCGAGAAGCAGGGTGAAAACTGATCTATCTAACAAGTATCAAGCGATGTGTTTATATTACAAATAAAATTGGTATTATGAAAGGGGTTTTATTGTTGGAGAGGTTTAGTTCAGAGGTTGGTGATACAATGAGAATTTACATTCAATGAGCGGTGCTAGGTATAACTTCAACAGTGTTGTGTATGTAGAGCAGAGTCAATGTGAGATCAACAGCAGCTGTAAGCCTCCAACTGACTCCACAGGAACCAAAGTGAAAAGAACTTCATTTTGAATTTGTAAGATGAAAATGCCTTGCCTGGTGTTTGGTTAAGTCTATGGGTTGCTGTTGCCTTAATGGAGATTAGTTTGGGAATTCGTTATAAGTTATGATAGTAATTTGAAGCCATGTGTATATATATTTTAACCTGTGTAAATTAATAAAATGTTTCATTTAGTTTAATGTAAAACCTCGAACTGGTGGTCTGATTCCTGAATTTAGAGTTGCATCTCAAACATAGCACTTTAAACAACTATCATAACCTATAATTTTAAGTTTCCCTCTGGGATTTTTAAAAAAATAGCTTTACCAACTGCATCGTATAGGTATACATTTTACATGTATGTAAATTATCTCTGTTGTAGGATATAAATGCTCACGCCTGTGTGACTGGTAAGCCCATCAGCCAGGGTGGCATTCACGGCCGTATTTCTGCTACAGGACGTGGCGTCTTCCATGGGATAGAAAACTTCGTCAATGAAGCATCCTACATGAGTGTTTTGGGAATGACCCCCGGCTTTGGAGATAAAACCTTCGTTATTCAGGTTTGTAGTGGATACTGAACAATGAACTGACTTTACTTTGTCTTCTGCCCTGTTCCTTCCAGTGTTAGTGCCCTGAGCTATGGGTTTTGTCCTTTTACTCCACTTTATAGAGATAGAAAAAGAAAAGCTGAAAGCAGTGTAATTAATTTAACTCTGCTATATTTTGAGTTTACATTCAGTGTTCTAACTGGGTGCTGTCACCAATCATTCCCAAACCTGCATCCCTTTATGATCCGGATAAGCCTTCGTCTACCCAACATCTAGGTAAATGGTGAGACCCGGATAGAATGCAAAGCCTTTGCCAATATGCACTGGCTTACTGGAACGCAGCATACTTCCATGTGATTCTCTTCATGCTCAATAATCGATCAGTTTGTTCAAGTCTTTGGCAAAAAACCAACTGATGTGGAAAGGTCATCTTTTGAATCTGGCGATGAATTATTGCACTGAGTTCTAGATGCCTGCAATTGGATAAAACAGTAGGTCTCTTCAAGTTGCATGTGGCAAATTGAAATATTTTAGCAGTCTGAATGAAAACTAGGACTTGCTGTTTTCTCTGGTGAAAAATTATTTTTAGAAATCCTTATGATGGCTATTTTGCTGCGGCATAGTTTTTGCCTTGGGTATTATTGGACCCTTGTATTCATTTGGAAACTGTGTTGTCCTGGATAAAATCATTATTGCATATAGATTACAAATTAATTGGTTCAAATTCCAGCCTGTACTAAATTAGCCAGGGCAGCCCTTGGAATACTTCATAAAAACAAAAATCCAAAACAAAAACAGAATTACCTGGAAAAACTCAGCAGGTCTGGCAGCACCAGCGGAGAAGAAAAGAGTTTTTTCTTCTCCACCGGTGCTGCCAGACCTGCTGAGTTTTTCCAGGTAATTCTGTTCTTGGAATACTTCAGTTGACCTCAGTGCCTTGAGCTTGTGAAAGGAAAAAAAAATCCCATCAGGTTTCCTGCTCCTGCTAACTAGTGACTTAATGCTGAAAATTACATATGTGTGGATATCTGGTGAGGCAAGAGTGGTCTGAACAGTGATGTGATCCACAAGAAGAATATTTAGTAAAGTGAGGTACCAGAGTTGCTATTGGTATCCATAGGACATTCCCCAGCAAAAGGTATTGTTTTATGGGAGTGATAAGAAAATGATGAAGGGAGGAACTTCAAGGAAAAATGTTTCTAGTGCACATCTATTTTCAGAGCTTTCAAAGACCTTTGCACAAAGCGCCAACACTGGTAATAATTTAACCAACTCTTGTATTTCTCTTATTACCCCACAGGGATTTGGTAATGTAGGTATGCACTCAATGAGGTACCTACACCGCTATGGAGCCAAGTGTATCGGCGTTGGTGAATTGGATGGCTCAATTTGGAATGATGACGGAATTGACCCGAAGGAGCTAGAGGATTACAAACTGGTATGTGAATGTTACTGGAACTTTGATCCATCATGGGTCAAGAAGGGTTAGTAATTTTCTACAGCCCTATTTTCATGGGGAGACAGATGGTGGTGTAGCGACAATGTCACTGGGCTAGTAACCCAGAAGCCCAGGCTAATTCTCCAAAAACATTGGTTCAGATCGCACAATGGCAGCTATTGGACTTTACATTTAATTAATAAATCTGGAATTGAAAGCTAATCTCAGTAATGGTGACCATGAAACTATCATATATTGTTATAAAAATCTATCTGGTTCACCAATGTCCTTTAGGGAAGGAAATCTGCCATCCTAACGTGGGCTTGCCTACATGTGACTGCAGACCCAGCAATGTGGTTGGCTCTTAACTGCCATCTGAAATGGCCTAGCAAGCCACTCAGTTCAAGGGCAATTAGTGATGGGCAGCAAATGCTGGCCTTAGCAATGATGCCCATATCCCATGAAAGAATAAAGAAAAAAAATTCACTGCTAGTTGTCATCAGCCTATTTGTATATTGTAACTGGCTATTTTCAACTAAAGACAGCTCCACATTGGATTCAGCAGCTGATAGGCGTTTTGTTTTTGAGTCTGCGCTGAACAAGAAATGAAACTGTTTCATTTTACTGAAAACAATTGCAGTTTTATGGGTACATTGTATTAGATTAATAGAGTAGAGAACTTCTGGAGATTTAGTTGCTATGCAGTCTAACAGCCACGGTGCTGCTGCTGCTATCAACAACAGACAAGCTGATTCAGAACCGAATAGATTTTTCAGTCCATTTTTTCCACAGAATTGGAAGTGATTTTCTAATCTGAGGTTCAAATGACTTATGAACTGAAGTTTTCAGATTAAGACATCTGTGTACCCCCTTTTGAGAAGGTTTTTTATAATTATTAAAACGTTATCATTTTTTAGCCTGCTACATCCCGCCAAAATTGCATACCAAACTCCTTATTCAAACTGCAGAGTTTAATGGTTTTGAGCTCTTCTTATCCTATTGGTTTGTGTATACAGGCAAATGGAACTATTGTTGGATTCCCTAAAGCACGGCCTTATGATGGCAACGTCCTGGAGGCAGAATGTGACATCCTCATCCCTGCAGCCGGTGAGAAGCAGCTGACCAAGAGCAATGCGTGGAAAGTCAAGGCAAAGGTGAGCAGAAATCTTGCGTCCCTACCTTCATGTTGGTAAGAAGAAAATGTGCCCTTTACCCACCTCAATTAAAACACCTTGTTTCTGTCCTCTACAATATAGGGTGCACTTTTTGTAATTTCCCCCTGCAACTGCACTGAGATGACAGAACCATTGTTCCTCGTCTCCCTTCAATAATAACTTATGACAAAGCATGATTGTGGTTAGTTTAATAATGCAGTCATTCTGTTAATGAGATTAAAAACCAGCTGCATTCAAAATCATATCCCTAACTTGAAACAAATGTCAGAAATGTTTGTTCAGATGTCTCTACGCATTAAGCAACACAATTCAAACAAGAATATAATGAAAGATTTGTTCACATGACTGGCAGATTTTAAGCTAACAGTAGTTCCAAATCCAAGAATCCATGACCACTGCGTTTGGGGATATTTAATTGACTTAGACTGAACTAAGGTCTGGATGTTCAAAGATTATGTCAGACCAGTTAGCTGCTGCAGTCTGTAAGAATGCGAAACAGGAATAACCATGTATATAAAAGCTAATTACAAGCTGATTAACCCACAAGGGCTAGGTCTGAGGAAATGCAGAGACTTGGAACAAATATTTTGTATTTGTGTTCATGGTAAAAGACACAAAAAAGATCCCAATAATAGAAAATCGGGGAGCAAAAAGGAGGGAGGAACTTGAAAAGACAATCATTATCACTAGGGAAAAAACGCTAAGCCAGCTTGAAGTCTCCTGTACCTGATGGTCTTAAAAAAAGTGGCTACAGAGATAGAGTTGTAATCTTCCAAAATTTCTAGTTGTGTAAAGGTCCCAGTTGATTGGAATACCACAAAAATAATGCCCCTATTCAGGGATAAAGGGAGACAGAAAGCAGGAAACTATGGCCAGTTAGCCTAATGTCAAGGAAGTAGAAGCAGGATATTGAGAATATCATAATACAATCAAGCAGAGTCAACATGGTCTTATGGAACAGAAATAGTGTTTGATTTATTAGAGTTCTTTGACTATGTAACGAGCAGGATGGATAAAGGGGAACCAGTAGATGTGATGAATTTGGATTTCCGAAAGGCCTTTGATAAGATGTCACACAAAAGGTCACTACATGAGATAAGAGTTCATGGTTTTGGGGTGATACATTAGCATGGATAGAGAGGATTGGCTTACTAACAAAGAGTCAGGATAAGTGGGTCATTTTCAGGTTGGCAAACTAACTAGTGGAGTGCGACAGGGATCAGTGCTGGGCCTCAACTGTTTTCCACCTATATTAATGACTTGGATGAATGAACTGAATGTATTGTAGATGGATTTGTTGAAAATATAGTTGGGAACGCAAGTTGAGAAGATCAGTGCAAAGAGATATAGGCAGATGGGGTATAATGTTGGAAAATGAGGTTATCCCCTTTGGTAGGAAGAATAGAAAAGCAAAATATTATTTAAATGGAGAGAGACTACAGGATGCTGCAGTACTGAGGGATCTGGGTGCCCTCATACACGAAACACAGTTTGGCTATGTAGATACAGCATGCAACTAGGAACCCAAATGGAATGCTGTCCCCTATTGCAAGAGGGATGGAGCATAAAAGTAGGGAAGTCTTGCTACAGCTGTACAGGGCATTGGTGAGACTACATCAAGAGTATTCTGTACAGTTTTGGTTTCCTTATTTAAGGAGGAAGATACTTGCATTGGAGGCAGTTCAGAGAAGGAAGGTTCAATATCTTAATATTAAAACAAAAAATGCTGGAAAAACTCTGTCTGAAAGTATTTGTGGAGAGAGAAACAGGGTTAACATTTCGAGTCCACACGATTCTACTTCAGAGCTAAAGAGAAGTAGTTGTGTGATGGAATTTATACTGTTTAAGGGGGATGGAGCAGGTAAAGCAGAATACAAGGTCAGCGATAGGTGGAGAGACTGACAAAGATGTCATGGATACGAGACAAAGGGAGTGTTTAATGGTAGTGATTAAAAAAGATGCTGATAGTGGCACAAAGGTAAGAAAGCAGAATGTGTTAATAGCAGAACTCAGCACTCTTGTGAAAGAACAGCATAGAACAAGTGACAGATGGCTGTTTTGTGGGGAAGAGGGGCTGGTGGTTGGGGGGGGAAAACAAGATTTAAAAACAGATAAAACAATGAATGAATAAAAATGGAAATAAGTAAATAAAAATAAAAATAAATTTTTTAAAAAGGGGTTAAGAAAGGGGCAAAGATAGAGGAGAGAGTTCATGGTCTGAAGTTGTTGAACTTAATGTTAAGTCCGGAAGGCTGTAAAGTGCCTAGTTGGAAGATGAGGTGCTGTTCTTCCAGTTTGCGTTGAGCTTCACTGGAACATTGCAGCAGGCCAAGAACGGACATGTGGGCATGAGAACAGGGTGGTGTGTTGAAATGGCAAGCGACAGGAAGGTCTGGGTCATGCTTGCGGACAGACCAAAGGTGTTCCACAAAGCGGTCACCCAGCCTGTGTTTGGTCTCCCATTGTCCAGGAGACCACATTGGCTGCAGTGAATGCGGTAGACCAAATTGAAGGAGGTGCAAGTGCTTCACCTGAATGGAGTGTTTGGGCCCTTGGATGATGAGGAGGTAAAGGGGCAAGTATTGCACCTTTTGTGAATGCATAAGATGGTAGTGTAGGAAGGGGATGGGGTGTTGGGGGTGATGGAGGAGTGGACCTGGGTGTCACGGAGAGAACGGTTCCTACAGAATGCTGATGGGTGGCGGTGGGGGGAAGATGTGTTTGGTGGTGGCATCATGCTGGAGTTGGTGGAAATGGTGGAGGATGATCTTTGAATGTGGAAGCTGGTGGGATGAAAAGTGAGGACAAGGGGGACCCTATCATGGTTCTGGGAGGGAGAGATGGGTTAGATACAGTTGCAGGTCCTGTCAATCACAGTGGTGGGGGAAACCTCAGTTAAGGAAAAAGGATGGCATGGCAGGAGCACTTTTTAGCTCTGAAGAAGAGTTATGCAGACTTGAAATGTTAACTCTGTTTCTCTCCCCACAGATGCTGTCAGACCTGAAGTATTTTCTGTTTTTATTTCATATTTCCAGCAGCCACAGTATTTTGCTTTTATCTTTTTGCTTTCACTATCTTGATTCTTGGGGTGAGGAGGTTGTCATTTGAGGAAAGTTGAGTAGGTTGTGCCTATTCTCATTGACGTTTATAAGGATGAGACATTATCTTATTGAAATAAATAAGATTCTGAGGGGGTGTGACAGATTAGATGCTGAGAGGCTGTTTCCTCTCATGGAATCTAGAGCATAATTTCTTAGCTCATCCCTAACTTTCAACCAGGCGCAGAAACATCCCTAGAATGGACAGGGGCCCCTGATTTGGAGAGGGAATATGTAAGCCAAAGAAACAAAGCTAATACCTACTGGTTGTGGGGCCTTCTGCGACGTTGTCAAAATAGCCTCCAGAGGGCCTCCAACCCTGCTGCTGTTCCTTGCAGGTCTAGAAAAATAATTGTTTTGTGGTTACAAGTTACTGGCAGCTCCTTCTCAGACTCTCCAGACTAAAGAAGCTGAATACATTCTCTAAGGCTGGTTTCAATTGAGAGTTAACTTGCTGAGTGGAAATGAGCTGGCAGACAGCCTGGCATAACTCCCACCTACAATGTAAATGTTTATTTGATGCTTCCTGTCTCAGATGGGAGCTTTCTGACCATACTGTGGGACACCAAGAAATGTACACAAAGCACAAAGGGTAGAAATCTGACATAGCGACAGTGGGTCTCGACCTCTTTTTCCCCACTTCTGCATTTGAACAAAATCAGCGCCACTTATATAAAGCAGCGATGGAACTGAACTTTTTCTGCCATCATGTGGTGTTAGCAAACCTTAACAACCACAACAACAAAGTGCACTTATTTATTATGTAGTGCCATTAATATAACAATGTCAAAGGCATTTCACAGGAATGTTGCCAAACAAAATTTGACACCAAGTCATATAAGAAAACAAGCGACCAAAAGCTTGCTCAGAGGTACGTTTTAAGCAGCATCTTGAATGAAAAGGAAGGTACAGGGAGGTGGTGAGGTTTAGGGAGGGAATTCCAAAACTTGGGGCCTAGGTAGCTGAAGGCGTGGCTGCCAATAGAAGGCAATTTTAAAATCTGGACTGCTCAAGAAGCTAGGACTAGAAGAGCACATATATGTGGGTTGTATGGTTGGAAAAGGCTACAGAGATAGGGCGGGGCAAAAACATGGGCAAATTAGAACATAAGGATGAGAATTTTAACATTAAAATGATGCTGGGCTGGGAGCCAATGTTGGTCAGGAAGCACAGGGATGATGCTGCGCCACATTTATCCAAACATTTTGTCCTTGAATTGCGTAAGTTCACACTGGCTTCTCATGGGCCACATGTAAAGTTTAAATTTGTGGTGTCTTTAATTTGCATATGCCTTATTACAAATGAACCAAGCTAAAAACAGCTGTTCCAACCTACCATACCCACAAAATTCAGAAAGGAGAAACTCAGAATAAGGCAGCCATTGTGTCTATCATGTCTATGCTGGCTCATTTTCTCAATTAGACCCCCTCCCCTGCTCTATCCCCATAGCTCTGTAATCTCTTCCCTTTTTCAAAATATATATGTTTTTTAAATTACTGTTGAGCCTGCTTTGACCGTTCTCTCGGGCAGTGTATTCCAGATCATGACTTGCTGTCTAAAGAAGACTTCTCCTAGTTCTTTTGCCAATCAGTTAATCTGTGCCCGCTGGTTTCTGACCCTTCTGCTATACGAAACAGGATAAATAGGGAAAAACTATCAAAACCCCTTGTGTCAAAGAATTGTGTAAAACTAGGGCTCAATTGCCTGGGCTTTGCACTTCAGAAATGAGTCAGAGGTCTACAGCACAGGAAAAGACCCTCGCATCCCCACTAAACCTCCTGCCCTTTACCTTAAATCTACGCCCTCTGGTTATTGATCCCTCTGCCAACGGGAAAAGCTCCTTCCTGTCTACCCTACCTCTGCCCCTCATAATTTTGTTCACCTCAATCATGCCCCCTGCTCAATCTCCTCTGCACCAGGGAAAATAACCCCAGTCTATCCAATCTCTCCTCATAACTAAAACTCTCCAGCCCAGGCAGCATCCTGGTAAATCTCCTCTGCACTCTCTCTAGTGCAATCACATCCTTATGATGTGTTGCTTTGTAATCATTCATAAATGTAAACACTAGCCAAGTGATAACGCTGCACATTCACAAATAAAGGTCCCGATAATCTTTTTGGTGGTAGTTGAGGGGCAACTGCAGGCCAGTAGAGCAGCAGAACCAAAAACAAAAATAACTGGAAAAACTCAGCAGGTCTGACAGCATCTGCAGAGAGGAACACAGTTAACATTTCGAGTCCGTATGACTCTTCATCAGAAGATTTCTATAGTATGTACAGTCTGGACATAAAGTATCCATTTGGCTGTTGCTGCCACTGACTTCCAAATCAGAAGTTTGGGTTCAAGTTTCCAATTATGAACTTGATGCTTCAGCACATTAGGGAGGTTGGGTGGGGGGTGGTTTTGTGTCCCCCCCCTTTGATGAAATCTTAAACTGAGACCCCCCCATCTCTTGTCTCTGTATGTAAAGGATCCCACTGTGTTATTTGTAGAACTGCAAGTTCTCATATTGCACTAGCTAATATTCCTCCCTTGACTAACACCACACACAAAAATTATCTGGTCGCTCATTGCTATTCCTGAATTGTGTGTGCAAATCCATTAATGAGCATGTAGGTGGCTTGAATTTCAAATTTAATCTATTGGTTTATAAAGTGTTTGTGTATTCGCACTTCCTGAGTACACAAGGTGTCCAAAAATGGAATATCTTTCCGGGCATCGTCCTTGGCTCATAGGTGACACACTCCCTTTTGAGTTTGGTCTGGGGTTCAAGCCCCGTTCTGCAGACTTGGTCCCAGGCAAGTACTGAGGGAACACTGCACTGCTAGGGTCTTTTGGCTGCGATGTTATGCTGAGGCTACGTCCACTTCCTTTCAGGTATTGTTTTTATGTCATGTGCCATCCCCCCCCCCCCCCCCCCCCAAAAAAAAAAAAACTGGTGTACAAGCGTCTTCTCTGGCAGCACCTAATTTAAAACATATATATTTTCTCTTGAGCTTTCCTTGTGTCTCCTATTAGGAAGGTCTTGATTGCTAAAATTGCTTAACATGGGTGGTGGTACTTTGTGTTTGAATCAGGATAATGAGTGCTAGCAGACAGAGTTAGCTCTTGGGACCATCACAGCTGAGTAGGCAGATCTTGATTCAGTGCATTCCTCGCATTCGCACATGTAGAGGTCACTGGAATAAAGGAAGATTTTGTATTTGTTTTAACACATTATTACATCCTCAGGATGCGTGGCCACTAATACTGTGGTGGAGAAATTGGGAGATATGAAAGAGGCTAGTATTGGATGAGCACAGAGATCTCTCAGGGTCGTAGTTATAGAGGAATTTAGAGATGGTGGGTGGGGGGGGGCAAAGTCATGATGGGATTTAAAGACAAGAAAATATACTTGTGCACTATACACTGACATTGATGCCAACCTTCTCATTTTTCACAGATCATTGCTGAAGGTGCCAATGGGCCGACAACTCCAGAAGCCGACAAGATCTTCATGGAGAGGAACATCATGGTTATTCCAGTGAGTTATTGTTTAACTTGCTGTTTCACATCTAAATGGGTATTGCCCTTCTCTCCTAATGGCTGCTGCTTTCTATTAATCTCTTTATAACTGACCCTGCAGATGCAATGAGCTCTTTATAACTGGCCCTCCAGATGTAATGAGCTATGTCAATCATGGCACTTCCTGATTAAGATCACTTTCACTCACATTGTGTTTCAGCCCTGACTTGAGATCTTTCCTGAGAAGCCTCTTGCTTATTTGAGGATTGACCACTTTTGTTAAAAAGATAAACTACATGCATATTTTTGGGGTTGTGGGGGGCGGGTGGATGCAGCAACCAGTCTCCTGCCCTGTTCCTACATTGCTGCAGCTAAGGAAGGATCCTGAAGAAAAGAGTGTATGAAATCATGCTTCATTCAGCAAGTTGGTGCTACAATAGACTGCACTACATGGGACAATGCGATCCTGATCTGTGTAACTATTTTCCCCTCCTTTGCAGGACCTGTACTTGAATGCTGGTGGTGTCACCGTTTCCTACTTTGAGTGGCTGAAAAATCTGAACCATGTTAGCTATGGCCGTCTGACCTTCAAATATGAGCGAGACTCCAACTACCATCTGCTAAGTAAGTGACGTGGAGGCTTTCATGAAGAGGTATTTGAGTACAATATTGAAGGCCAACACTCCATGGGAACATCATAGAGTGATTTTGTGGTTCTTTGATCTGGATTTATGATTCAACAATGCAATGAGATAAATGATAGTGGGTTCCAAAGCCTTCACTCAGGCAAAAGTAGAGCCATTACAGTTGGCATGTCCATGGGCTAGGAAATGGGGGAAATCTGTCAGCAGTTCCACTCTTAATTGCTGTCTGCTGATTCTTGCTGGAATGCTAACAGACATTTGGTCAGGGCACATTTTTGATCTTCACAGAGGAATATTCACTGTCCAGGCTCCAAATGGTCATTTGGGTAAGATGCTGGAGGGCTGAAACTCATGTGGAGTTCTACCCCAGTATAGATTAGGGGCTAACAAGAGAAAATTATGGGAGACACAATCTCTCACCTTTTGGGAGCTATTTTTAAGACCTTCCTAAACAGAGGGGGCAATTCTTTCTATTAAATAATATTTTAGAGGGCGTCATTAATTTTGGGCCCTGACACCTGTGACTTTGGCTTTAACCCAGCACAGATGGTGGGTAAAACTTATCAAAGGTTCCCGTTGAGCAGTCACAGACACACAAGATTCCTCAAGGTAATAATTCTGCATTATTATTCTGGCTTAATGACTGCTTTAAGGAATCATGTGGCTGGCCTCATTTCTTCTTTGGATTTAATCTGTTTGCTACAGTTCTTGAGGGTTTTGTGTTAATGTCAGGGATTGTGCTTCCTATCCTCTGAAATACAGCGACTAATAAGTTAGTGTGCACAGTGCTTTTGATGGTTATACATATTTAAGGGGTAGGCCTTGAGTTGGCCTGGTGCATTTGGTGGTGTACAATTCTATAAGAATGGCACTAAGTGGAGGAGGGAGCTATCAGAGTTTGGCACCCAAGGACTGCGCACATGCAAACAATTTATAGCCGCACCAACAAAAAATGACCTGTAACTTAATTAAAAGTAATGTTGCGGTAAGTGCACAGACTTTTAAATGGTTATACACTGCACCTTTTATGTTGTAAGATGAGCTGCTGTAATTCCCTTGCCAGAGCTTGTGATGACAGAATTAAACACATAACAGGTAATTTGGCAGGGTGGGAGAGGAATCATGAAGTGTCTGTCTGCTGCATAAATAATAATGAAATTATCAGGCCTGACTTGGCTTAGAGCTGTTGAGATGAACACCAGGCATTGAAAAGTGTAGAATAAAAACAGAGCATGCTGGGAAAGCTCAACAGGCCAGGCAGCACCTGTGAAGAGAGAAAGAGTTGACATTTCAGCTTAATGACCTTTCATAACTAGGAAAAGCTAGTGACGTGTTAAGTTTTGAGCAAGCACAGAGGCAGGGAAAACAGAGTGGAGGGGAAGAACAAAAGGGAATTTGTGTGGAATTGAAGGCTGGAGAATTAAAATAAGAGGTGACTGGAAGCTCATTTCTTCTTTGGATTTAATCTGTTTGCTCCAAATCTTGAGGGTTTTGTGTTAATGTCAGGGATTGTGCTTCCTATCCTCTGAAATACAGCAACTAATTAGTTAGTATGCACAGTGCTTTTGATGGTTATACATATTTAAGGAGTAGGAAGGAAGCTGTTCCACAAAGCAGTCACTCAATCTGCATTTGGTGTCCCAATGTAGAGGAAACTGTATCATGAACAGTGAGTGCAATAAATTACAATGCAGTACGAGCAAATTGGTTGTTTCACCTCGGAGTGTTTGGATCCCTGGTTGGTGGTGAGAGGAGGTAAAAGAGGAGGAGTTTCTAACTTCTGAATGTATGTATGGAAAGGGGAGGGGTTGTTGCAAATGATTGAGTAGTGGAGCAGGGTGTTTCAAAAGGAACAACCCCTTTCGAATGCTGGGAGGGAAGATATATTTGGTGGCAGAATTGGTGGATGAATCATTGAATGTGGAGGCTGGTGAGGTTGAAGGTGAGAACTGGGGAACCCTACCGTGGTTTAAGGAGAGAGGGGAAGGGGCAAAAAGCAGAAGTGCGGGAAATGGAACAGATGCGGTCAAGAGCCCTGTCATCTACAGTGACGAGAATCTTCATCTGAGAAATCACAGAATCTCACAGTACAGAAGAGGCCCTTTGGCCCATCGAGTCTGCACCAACACATGAGAAACACCTGACCTACCTACCTAATCCCACTTACCAGCACTTGGACCATAGCCTTGAATATTATGACATGCCAGGTGCTCATCCAGGTACTTTTTAAAGGATGTGAGGCAACCCACCTCCTCCACCCTCCCAGGCAGCGCATTCCAGACTGTCACTCAGTATAAAAGTTTTCCTCACATCCCCCCCACCCCGGCCCCCAAACCTCCCGCCCACCGCCTTGAATTTATGTCCCCTTGTGACTGACTTTTCAACTAAGGGGAACAGCTGCTCCCTACCCACCCTGTCCATGCCCCTCATAATCTTGTACACCTCGATCAGGTCGCCCCTCAGTCTTCTCTGCTCCAACGAAGACAACCCAAGTCTACCCAACCTCTCTCCAGAACTTAAATGTTTCATGCCAGGCAACATCCTGGTGAATCTCCTCTGCACCCCCTCCAGTGCAATCACATCCTTCCTATAATGTGGCGACCAGAACTGCACACAGTACTCCAGCTGTGGCCTCACCAAGGTTCTATACAACTCCAACATAATCTCCCTACTTTTGTAATCTGTGCCCCGATTGATAAAGGCAAGTGTCCTATATGCCTTTTTCACCACCCGAGTAACATGCCCTTCCGCCTTCAGAGATCTATGGACACACACGCCAACATCCCTTTGTTCCTCAGAACTTCCTAGTGTCAGGCTGTTCATTGAATACTTCCTCAACAAATTACTCCTTCCAAAATGTATCACCTCATACTTTTCAGGGTTAAGTTCCAT
Organism: Carcharodon carcharias; assembly: GCF_017639515.1. Classification (NCBI taxonomy): domain Eukaryota; kingdom Metazoa; phylum Chordata; class Chondrichthyes; order Lamniformes; family Lamnidae; genus Carcharodon; species Carcharodon carcharias. The sequence goes on along the minus strand of NC_054494.1, from coordinate 13,610,983 downwards.
CTGCCACTTATCTGGCTATTTGACCATCTCGTCTATATCTTCCTGTAGCCCAAGACACTCAACCTCACTGTTAATCACCCAGCCAATCTTTGAGTCATCCGCAAACTTACTAATCCACCCCCCCCACGTAGTCATCTATGTCGTTTATATAAATGATGAATGATAGGGGACCAAGCACAGATCCTTGTGGTACGCCACTGGACACTGGCTTCCAATCACTAAAGCATCTTTCTGTCATCACCTTCCGTCTCCTACAACTAAGCCAATTTTGAATCCACTTTATCAAATTACACTGTATCCCATGTGCTTTTGCCTTCTTTATTAGTCTCCCATGTGGGACATTGTCAAAGGCTTTGCTGAAATCCATATAAACTACATCAACTGCACTACCCTCATCTACACACCTGGTCACCACCTCAAAAAAATACAATCAAATTTGTTAGGCATGATCTCCCTATGACAAAGCCATGCTGGCTATCCCTGATCAAACCTTGCCTCTCCAAGCGGAGATAGATTCTCTCCTTCAGAATTTTCTCCAAAAGTTTCCCTACCACTGACGTGAGACTCACTGGTCTGTAGTTCCCTGGCTTATCTCCACAACCCTTCTTCAATAGCGAAACCACATTAGCTGCTCTCCAGTCCTCTGGCACCTCCCCCGTGGCCAGAGAGGAATTAAAAATTTGGGTGAGAGCCCCCGCGATCTCCTCCCTTGCCTCCTTCAGCAGTCTGGGATACAAGTCATCCGGACCTGGAGATTTGTCCACTTTAAGCCTACCAGCACCTCCAATACTTTGTCACTCCCGATATCAATTTGCTCAAGAACCTCGCAGTCTCTCTCCCCGAGTTCGATACCTTCATCCTCATTTTCTTAGGTGAAGATGGATGTGAAGTATTCATTCAACACGCTAGCGATGTCCTCTGGCTCCATGCATGGATTGCCCCCTCGGCCCCTAATAGGCCCTACTCTTTCCGTGTTATCCTCTTCGCATTGATATAGAATATCTTGGGATATACCAGCCAGAGCTTTCCCATATCCCCTCTTTGCTCTCCTAATTGCTTTAAGCTCCACCCTGCAGTTTTCTGTATTCCACTAATGCCTCTGATGATTTGCTCCCTTTGTACCTGTTAAAAGCCTCTCTTTTCCTTCTCATCACATCCTGAATATCTCTGGTTATCCATGGCTCTCTTGGCTTGTTATTCCTTCCTATTGCCCTAGAGGGAAAATGTTGAGCCTGTATCCTCCCCATTTCCTTTTTGAATGCCCACCACTGCTCCCCTGTAGATTTCCCCACATGTAGCTGTCCCCAGTCTACCTTGGCCAGATCCTGTCTTATTTTACTAAAACCCGTTCTCCCGCAATCCAAAACAGTTTTTTGCAACTTGTCTATTTCTTTGTCCATAACAAGCTTAAATTGTACCATGTTGTGATCGCTATCACAACATAGGAAGTCCTATTGGAAGCACTGTTGTGGAAGATTGCATCATCTGAACAGATGCAATGGAGAAACAGAGAATGGAATAAAAGTTCTTACAAAAAACTGAGTGAAATAAGGTGTAGTCAAGGTAGCTCAGATTATCTCTGATATTGTTTGAAAGCCTATCCCCGGAAATAGATGTAGAGGAAGGGAAGAGTCAGAGATTGACCATGTTGAAGGTAAGGGAAGGGTGGAAACTGAAAGCAAAGTTGATTAAATTTTCCAGTTCAGGGCAAGAGTAGGAAATTGCATTAATAGACATCAATGTACTGGATAAAGAAGTGAAGGAGGGGACCTGGGAGAACTGGAACAAAGAATGTCCCACATATCCCACAAAAAGGCAGGCATAGCTAAGACCCTTATAGGATCCCATAGCAACACCTTCTGTTTATTTGGAAGAAGTGAGCGGAATGGAAGAAGTCGCTCAGTGTGAGAACAGATTCAGTCAGGTGGGGTGTGTGGAAGAAAACCTGTTAAAGGGATGGAGATATAGAGGGATCAGACATCCATGATTGGATCAGAAAACTCAAAAATATTAGTGTTGGAAGGCATCAGAGTTGCGGATGTAAGTGGGAAGAGACTGGACAAAGACGAAAAATAATTGCAGTAGGAAGAAATCAGTTCCGTGTGGTAAGCACAATCTGGGTTTATCAGGGTGGTCCTGTTTGTGGATCTTGGGAAGGAAGTAAAAGTGCATTGGAGACCATGAAGAGAAGATCTCCAGAGAAGATAAGGTTAATGGCAGTCTTTGAAACAATGCCTGAAAAGTCCATTCTAAGTGGTGCTCTGTCTGCAAACAGGGTCCAAAGCAGAAAGAGTCATTGCTATTGATTTTTTTTCAACTTGATGAACCATGGTCAACGGCAAAGGCCCATAACAAAAAACTAGTGGTTGAAATGAAAAGGAGCGACAATGGCAATAAATCTAAAAGTAATGATTCGGTGAAGTCAAGCTTGGGTAACACAAATCACCTGCTGCCCGAGTTCTTATGATTAACTTGAGCACTGTGGAAGTGGACATGATTCTTATCCTCCTTTTCCCCTCCACATCCCTGCCAGAAAAATGTCAGAAACAAACTGCTCCTGCTGTCCTGAAGTTTCCATGAGGAATGGTACATCAGTTCAGACCTTGGGTTAGATTAACTGATCTTTGAATTGCTGGTGCTGAATGGTACAAGGACACCAAGGACGAAACTGCGCGAGGGAGAACAAGATGGCTAAAATGCGCCCACATAAAGTTTGAACTATCCTTACTGGACGTTGGGAGTAGAGGGCAGCTAGTCAGTGAGATCTCTTGCTGGCTGATTTTTATACTAAGAACATAAAGATAGTGCAAGGGTTGAATTTATCAAACGCTTTGTGAAATCTGCTGATTTGTCCCAGTGTCAAAGATTTTGAGTAGATACAAGATCATTGCCTTGAATGCAATATATTATTGTTCCTCCACCCATTCCATGGTTACCCATAAATACCAAAATCATTTCTTCAGTTAATGAAATGCTTCTTTATCCAGATACTTGGCTGTAGGCCCTATCCGTATAGGTAAAATTCTGAAATTGGGTGTGGTGACAATAAGCACTGAAGCGTAATGGTGGCTGGAATATTATCGCTAGCAAATTATTGAATACCAGATGTGGTTTCTGTTACTTTTGTAGGAACTGTTGATATTGATAATGGATTTGAAAACTGAAGAATAATAGATTGAAAGTGTAATCAAATTTAAGCTTTTAGCAGTGTTTGATTTTATTTTATGATAAAATTTATTTTGGGAAGGCTTCAGACACACTGAACTTGTAATACAATTGACAAAAACCACCAGCAATGAGGAAGGCCTGATGGCCTTCTATTCTGATGGTTTCTATTGTAAATTGTATGTTTTAACTTGAAAGGTTTTAAAACTGTCTTCACTTCCTCGCCCCCGCAAAGTGCTCAAATTTTCTGTGTCTGCTGTCCAACAATGATCTTTCAGCCAATGTGGAAGCTTGTGGAAGGAAGGAGCAATTGCTATCTTGCAACAGTTCCGCATATTTTCTTATTTGAACTTTGACTCTGCCTAGCCAGTAATCCTGTTCCATTTTCTCCTTAGTGTCTGTCCAGGAAAGTTTGGAGAGGAAGTTTGGCAAGCATGGTGGCACCATACCAGTTGTACCAACTGCAGAATTCCAAGCCAGAATAGCGGTGAGTTTCTTGGACTATTCCTCTTCTTTACCCCAATGCACAAACCCCTAGCCCCCCGCCAATCCCTGAGCCTCCAGCTCTCCAAATCTAACAGACAAATACGCTGATCTGGGCTTATCGCAGAATAGGGCCTAGAAGAGTAAAGTGAAAACAGAAAAATATCGTAATCCTAATGCCAAAGTATATAATCCTGGATCCGATCAGGATAAGGATTTTGACAGAGCAAACGAATGAAAATGGGACCTTGAAAGATCTCCTTATTTTTGATACAGCAGATTTTATATTTAATATCTTAAGGATGATGGAAGTTTATGCATTGAAGAGGAATAAAGCTGCTCTGATGCTAACCCTGTGTTCGGAAATTATTGTTGGTTCAGCAAATCCTGGGTGTAGTAGCAAATTAGATATGCTGAAGGAAAATGTTTGACCATTTGCATGGGAGAGAATTTGCTAAATTAATTGCATGCAGTTCCTCTATTCCTCTTTAACGATTAGTGATATTCCATGCCTGGGCAGCTGCAGTGGTGGTGTGTGCCACATTCGAGAGGACTGTGGTATATATAGATAACCTACTGATAATGAATTTGGACCGCCCTGAGTATATTGCACCATGCACTATTTAACTGATGATCCTTTTCTTTAACATGTTTCAGTTAGCGATACCACATCTGATTCCTCCAGGAATTAATGCTTCTAGCTTCCTTATTTTGTTTTGGGTGCTGTGCACATTGCTTTACAAGCAATTTAATTATTTATTAATCATTTCCCTTCATTTTTAAGCTTTTAAAGCTGAATATCAAGCAGAGAACAAATAAAGGATGTAGGCAATTCGTTTAAGTGATGGGAATGCAAGTATTCTCACCTGAATTTTTAGATAAAGATTGCCAAGTGCTAATGGCACAATTTGTGTATATTTAAACTCTTAGCCAGCTCGTTCAAAATTAGGGTGTTTCCTTCAAAGCTGGGCAGTGAATGTTCCATTTATAGAACATATACAATCTATGTTAACTAGGTGTGGTAACCAGTTATGCAGGCACTGCCTTTGCAGACAGATGGTTACAGTCCATGAAACCTGACCTTTATTTTTATTCTTTCATGGTGTGTGGGCATCACTGGCAAGGACAGCATTTGTTGCCCAATCCTAATTGCCCTTGAACTGAGTGGCTTGTTCAACAGTTTCAAAGGGCAGTTAAGAGTCAACCACAGCTGTGGGTCTGGAGTCACATATAGGCCAGATTGGGTAAGGATAGCAGATTTCCTTCTTAAAGGATTTTAGTAAACCAGATGGGTTTCTAAAACAATCGGTAGTTTCTTGGATTCCGTTACTGAAATTAGCTTTCAACTCCAGCTTTTCTTAACTGAATTAAATTCTACCAGCTGCCTTAGTGGGCTTTGAACCCATGTCCCCTTAGCATTAGCCTGAGCTTCTGCATTACTAGTCCAGCGACATTACCACTATGCCACCCTAATGGCACAACCAAGATCGAAAGTTTGAGTGGTGAGTCTCAGGAACAACCCCACATGCTCCTGCACATTGGTGCCCTTTAGCAAAACTTCTCCGGTGTATTTTACAAAGAAGATACATCTCTCCAGCCTGATTACTGGTCCAGTCCACCAGCTGATAATGAAGGTAGGAAGGAACCCTGCTGAAATTTTGCGATTTATCCTTTTTAAAAACGAAGTTCCCTTTTTCTACCTTTTTTGTTTCCTGCACTATACCCATCAGAGACCCAAGATCAACTTTGCCAATGTTGGTACTCTTCCCTGGGAATTGAGTCTCACTGGCTGACTTGCTCCATGCTTTGTCATGGTAATTCATTTTAACTTCCATCATGTGCCTCCACATTGCACTATTGTTGATCACATTTGATCTGTATCTTAACTCCATCTACCCACCTTGGTTCTGTTGGAAAAAACATTTCTTAATAGAAATCTATTCATCTCAGTTATTACATTTTCAGTTGACCTCAAGCCTCGATGTTTTTTTTTTGAGGAGCTCCAGATTTCCACAATCATTTGAGAAGAAATACTTTCTGACTGCACCCTAAATGGTCTAGCTCTAATTCCAATGTTACATTCCATGTTCTGAACTTTCCACTGGAGGAAATAATTTTGCTTTTTTAAACTTCTCAAATCCTTTAATGATCTTCAATACTCTAACCAAATCACCTTTAATCTTTAACACAAAGGATTGCAAACCTAGTCAATGGACTCTGTCTTCATAATGTAACCCATTTAACTTCTTAGGTTTTGGAATGTGAAGTGTGCAGTGACTAATGCTAGTGTACAGTTCCACAAGCCATTGCTTTTAATTACCAATACTGCAATTAGAAAATACTTAATTTTCTATACACGAGGGAATGCAATCTATCCTCATAACTTAACACTTTTAGAACCAAAACGTCAACTCTTGAGTTCATTGCATGTAGAAGGATCAGTGGACTCTTACTAGACCTGTCTGAAATTACTCAACTTCTCTAAAATTCTTCCAAAGTGAAATATAGTGTTGAATGGAGGGGTGTTGTGGAAGGTGAAAGAGCAAGTCACTGCCTTCTTTTTCCAATTAAACCTCATCTCCATTCCATAAGAAATGGCTGAATATAAAAAATGTGCCACGGTCAGGGGAAAAAAGGGCTACCAAAGTACAGGCCGAAAACCAAATCTTCTATTGTATTGGTAACTTAAGTAGAAGTGGATCTTGTTGAGGAGGAGTTTAGATTTGTATTGTGTTAAATATAATGAACAAACAATGCAAATGTATTTTGTACATTTTGGTGCTATACCTGCAAGAGATCTGTAAAATTGACAATAAATTAGACACCTAGCAGTTCATTTACCCTGCCCCACTCAAGAATGTTGATAACTAGCAGGGATTTCATTGGCATAGGTTTCAGGGTGGAAAATCTGCTATATTGTCCAGGAAGATTGTGAAGTTTAAGCAATTTGATTCAGTCCTTAGTCACACACCCTTTTTTCGTTTTCTACGCCCACCGCCCCCCCCCCCCCCCCAACACCACCATTTGAAACAAGTTTTGAAGACCTATTTTGCTTTGAAAAATTACCTGGTGAGTGACAAATGAATGGAGAGAAACTAAAGAACAGTACAGTACAGAGGCATCTCAGTGTCCTAGTACATCAATCACAAAGTTGGTATGCAGGTGGAGCAAGTGATTAGGAAAGCACATGAAATGTTGGCATTTATTGTAAGAGGAATTGAGTATAAAAGTAGGAAGTTTTGCTACAGTTGTACAGGATGTTGGTGAGACCATTTCTGGAGTACTGAGTACAGTTTTGGTCTCCAAAATAGGATATAATTGCATTGGAAGCAGTTCAGAGAAGGTTCATGTGACTGATTCCTGGGATAAAGAGGTTTATCTTATGAGGAAAGGCTGGGTAGGTTGGGCCTATAGCCTTTGGTGCTTAGAAGAATGAGAGGTGATCTTATTGAAACACAAAATTCTGAGGGGACTTGACTGGGTGGATGTTGAGAGAATGCTTCCACTTGTGGTGGAGTTTAGAAACAGGGGACACAGTTTTAAAAATAAGGGGTCTCCCATTTAGGATGGAGGTAAAGAGAACTATTTTCTGAAGGTTGTTCATCTGTGGAATTATTTTCCCTAGAGAGCAGCAGAGTCTGGGTCATTGAATATGTTCAAAGCTGAGTTAGATAGATTTTTGATCAGCAAGGGAGTCCAGTGTTATGGGGAGCAGACAGGAAAGTGGATTTGAGGCCACAATCAGATAAAGCACAATCTTAAATGGTGGAGCAGGCTTGAGGGGCCAAATGGCCTCCTCCTCCTAATTCTTGTGCACATTATGGGTGTCTAATTCCAAACATCAAAAAAACAACAATGACATGTATTTATATACTAGTTTAATGTTGTAAAACGTGTCGAGGCACTTCATAGGAGTTATTAAAAAAATTTGCTGCTGAGCCACACAGATATCGCGACAGATCAAGACAGTTGGTTAAAAGCTTACTCAAAGAGGTAGGTTTTACGGAGCATCCTCAAGGAAGAAAGAGAGACTGAGAGGTTTAGGGAGGGAATTATAAAACTTAGGACCTCGACAGCTGAAGGCATGGCTGCCATTGCTGGAACAATTAAAATCAAGGATGCACAAGAGACCAGAATTGGAGGAGCGCAAAAGGGAGTTGTGGGGCTGGAGGGGGCTACAGAAATAAGGAGGGAAGAAGCTGTGGAGGAATTTGAAAAACAAGAGAATTTTAAAATCACAGCATTGCTTAACGAAGCCAAAATAGCTTAGTGAGTGCAGGTGATAGGTGAATGGGACTTGGTATGAGTTGTGATACAGGCAGCAGAGTTTGATGATATCAAGTTCACTGAATAGAAGATAGGCGGGGGGTTGACCAGGAGTGCATTGAAGTAATCAAATCTAAAGTTAATAACTGAATGGATGATGTTTTCTGCAGCAGGTGAGCTGAGATGGAAGTGAAGTTGGGAATAAATGGGCTTAGTAACAGCGCCGATATGCATTCAGAAGCTTATCTCGGGCACAATTAATGACACCAAGTTTGCAAATGGTCTGGTTCAGTTTCAGACAGTTGCCAGGGAAAGGGATGGAGTCGATAGCTAAGCAACAGAATTTGCGACGGAGTCTGAAGACAATGGCATTGGTTTTTCCAATATTAATTGGAGGACAAACTATCTGACATTTTAGAGACAGTGGAGCTGGTAGTGTTGAGGTAGGGCTGGGTGTTATCAGTGTACATGTCTCTATTTTTTCCCTGTTATTCCTTCCGGTCTGTTTTCATGAGGTTCAAAGCATGTTTTCATGAGGAGGTTCAAAGCAGGATAAGTCTGTGCACATCATCTTGCTAGATGTCATGCTCAGTGGTAGAGCATGATTTGCACACCAGTGCTTAGAATCCTGTGAACAGTTATTGTCAAGGTTGTGATTCAAACTTGTATTTCATGTGATGTTCACTCTCACATCATAAATTTACTTTTCTTAGTCCTTGCATGTTGTGGCATTCAAAATCATAATTCACTCTGGAGTGAACACTTGGGCTCAGTTCCCTTGAATAAAATGTGTTGTAACAATAATGAAGCAGTCTCCTTGTTGAAAGGAAGAGTCAGTTGCCTAGAGGCCAGAGGGAGTGGCAGATCTCCATTATGGCAATAAAGCAGATTTTGAATGTTTCATGCAAGTTTCAACCTAGCACTCGGAGCATATCTGAAGAAACGTCAGAAACATGTGAAAGCACATTTGTGCAGTTAGTTGCTTTGAACTGCAGGGATTATCATTTTGGCATGTGCCCTGCAGAGTTAACCACCAGTTCAGTGTGCCAATTCTGTGCTCTCACGTAATGGGTTAGGTTTCAAATCCAGTAGGTTCTGAGATAGCACGATGCGAAAACTTTGTGAATTCACCATTGAATGAATGTACTAAACTGTAGAGCAGTAAAGGGAAGTCTGTATAATATCTGATCCATGAAACCTGAACCCAGTATGCAAGCCATGCAACTGTCATGACTGAGAGGTTGCCATGCAAAAAGCAGTTTTTGTTCCGTCCACCTGCCTGGCTTTGAATGCTATATGCCCTTTCCTCAGGATGTTTATTGTTTCCATACTGTGTGTTAACTTTCCTGTGAGTCCATTCTAATAATGCTCTGCAATAGCCCACGACAATAATACCATTCTCGTTTGATGAAAAGAGCTGGAAAATTGGCAGGTGTTTTATTCTTGACATTGGATATGAAATAAAGGCCTGTCATTTGCTAACTTCCACCACTGCCCTTTAGTCTGGTTTGAGAAATTACAATCACTTTGGTGGTTTAAATAGATTTAAATCAACAATGAGTCCTGTATTGGTAGAAGTGCTAACGAGCCTTCCTTTCTCCAATGATCCTGCATGACAGACCGCTCCACTTTTGCCTCTGGCTGGAACTAACTTTGGCAGTTAGTAATGCATCTCATCATAATTGCTGTTCACATATTTTGTTTCTATCACCAGTGGCTAATGTTCCTTACAGATACACAAAGCTTTTCAGTTCAAAGTTTGCTTTAACCCTTTTGTAACGCATGACATGTTTGCGCATAACATTTCGCTGCGTTGATCGAAGGCTGCATTGCTTTATAATGAGTTGTAGGGAACTGGTGAGATGTTTAGACTTGCCTCCAGCATTTATAATTAATTTGAAGCAACTTTTATGCTTTGCTCAGAAAAAGAAGTGTCATAAATGTTGGCATTAAAAGCCAAATCTGTGTTACATTTGGATATGTTGCTTTTAATAGGAGTTTTTGCAGTAGCTCTGTTCAGGGCAGGCATTCCTTATAAATTTGGTATGTCAAAATTACTTTCAATGTAATATACATGAAAAGGAATTACATTTGGGTCATTCTATAAAGTATTTTAAGTAGCTCTTCTGTGACCAGACATAATCTAATCTGTAGCTTTAACAGTTCATGTATATAAACTAGGGTGGTGCTTGCCAGATTATTTCCTGCTGTGACCCTATTTTAATGCTTCACACTTGCGACAATTCCAGAGTGAAAATTTGGGGAGGTTGGGGGAAGAGAAAATCTTATTGAGTGGGGTTGTATGGGGCGAGATGGGAGAGCGGAGTTGTTGAGTCATTGCTGCCTCAGCTTGTGACCCCAGTTGCTTGTCCCATGATCCCAATGGGGGGTTGCAACCCACAGTTGGGGAACCCCTAAACTATCGGGTTGTGACAAGCAAAAATTGGTTTCTTGTTGATTTTTACTTATTGGTCCTTTGTCCTATTTTACCTCACCATAAGAAGTTTCAAGTCCGACTACCATCAGAAAGGAAAGTTACCCCCTGTTCTACTCTCTCCAGTAAGTTCAGACTAGAAAGTGTGAGAGAACACCCCAAGGTGTCTGATCAGTCAGCATCTCCTTTTGTGTAGTTGCAGTGAAATAAAGCCTTGGTTAGATCACAACAGGAATGCTGTGTAGAGTTCTAGGCACCATACTTCAGAAAAAATATATTACCCTTGGTCTTGGAAGGAGTGCAATGCATATTTCCCAGAATATTACCACAACACCAAGGGTTAAATTATGAGGAGATATTGCGTAAATGAAGCTTGTGCTGTTTGGAATATAGAAGGCGACGTGATTTGTTCTGGGGTTTGTGAGGATTTTGAAAGGAATTGAAAGGGCAGATGGAGAAACTATTTTAACTGGTGGGGAAGTATATAACCTAATCTTAAAATCAAGCTATTTAGGAAAGAAGTTAGGAAACACTTTGCACAAAAGATGTGGAAGTGTCGAACTCAAAAAGCAGTAGATGCTAGTTCAATTAATAAATCAAAGTTTTGCTAGCCAAGGATATTGAGGGGTATGGAGTGAAACCCCATGAATGGAGTAAGATACAGATTAACCATGATCTTATTTAATGATGGAACAGGCTTGAGGGACTGAATGATCTATTCCTATGTTCCTGTGGGAAAATGCTTGACGTTTGCGTGATGCCTTCTGGTGGCGACATGGCTCAGCTCAGTGACTGACCATGTGAGGAGTCAGCCTCAGAGACAATCCACCTTCTGGTAGACATACACTGCAGGTGTACTGTAGGTCTCTTGAGTTCTGTCGGAGTCTGTAGAATTCACTTACTTTTGTCAAAATAATTTCCAAGAACAAGTGGCTCACTGAAAAATTTGCTGGTTGTTTTTGTATTGATTGCAAGGCAATTCTTTCCTTACTAAATTAGCATAGAACTAGTTAGTTATAGAAACTCCATGTCCAAACTTGCTTGACATTCCTGAAGATCTGACGAGTTGGAAATGGAGTGAATGCAAACCTTTCTCTTCATACTGGTCACATCCTCAGCCTTACCTGAATGAAAACAGAGTGCACCAGGACTGCAACAATAAATCTTTGAGAGCTGCACTTTTGTTCTTGTTACCTTGTGCACTACAGCAGGGTTGCCATTCTATTGGATAATTAATTGCGATCTTCCTTAAGAGAAGCTCGTTGATCTGCAGCGTAGTAAGGCTTCATTGTCTCCTGGAGATCATTGTGGGAAGGCATGAAGTGGAGGAAAGTATTGAGTCGTCATGAATTTATGAATAAAATCCAAATCCAAAATCAGTTGGGAATAAAATAATTTCTAGGAGTAACAAATCCTAATCTTGGAACTGACGTCAGAGGATCCAACTAATGTTGTCAAAGCCCAGGTTTGCTTATTCACAACATTTTTTTGTATTCCCTGATCATGAGAACAGAAGTAATTTTCTTTGTAACCCAATTTAGTTTTTACATTCTTGCTTTTTTTTTTAAAAGCTAGAATTGAAAGCAGCAATCAGATTGTTCTAAATTAAAATGAGTAAAATCTGGGAAAGAAGACGGGACAAAAGTTGAACTACGTTATTTAGGGTGATTTAAAACTTGAGCCCCAGAGTTGAGGCTAAAAGTAAAATTATCTTTGAGGTTAGTCTATTCCACATGAGGTCTGCCGTCTGTCACCTTATTTTGAGAGACACTGGGGGAAATCTAGATACGGGACTTAGTCTGAGAAGATGGGCAACATCCGTTCTAAAGATAACTTGTTCCCTCTAGAACAACAGTATCCTAATTCATTCTGCCAGATTGCATGTTGCACTAAGCTACTTATATATTTTCACACACAATTGCTATTTTTTTCTAGGCTAATGTGCTCCTCTCTCTCCACAGGGTGCCTCTGAGAAGGACATTGTCCATTCTGGACTTGCATATACCATGGAACGCTCAGCAAAGGTATGCAAATAGAGAAATAAGTTGTGCAAAGGAAGGTAGAATAGCCCATTTGGGAATCTGTACAATGTTTACACTCTGTGATCTAAATTCTGTGCTACCATAAGAGGTTTAAACTACCAATATTACCTTGTGCAGCATGGAATTTTAAGGGATTTTAATCCTGCCTTTTCTCCACATGACCTCGAGTTCCATACCTGACTTAGAAAAGAACAGACCTTGCATTTATATAGTGTCTTTCATGCCCTCAAGGCACTCCAAAGACTTCACAGCTAATAACAAACTTTTTAGAGCATAATCACTGCTAGGAAAGTGTGGCAGCTGATTTGCACACTGCAAGGTCCCTCAAATAACAATGCTAAATAATCCAATCTGTTTTAGTGGCATTGGTTGAAGGACCAGTGTTGCCCAGGGGACAGAAATTATTTCCCTTCTCCTTTTCAAATCTCATCTTGAGATCTATTGTATACACCTGAACTGGAATATGGTGCTTTGGTAACATAGAATTAGAGATTCTACAGCACACAAACCATTCAGCCCAACCAGTCAGTTGGCTTATGTGCTCCAATCGAAGCACCTCCCACCTTTTCTCATCCAGCTTTGAGCATGACCCTCCATTCCATTCTTCCTAATATACTTACCTAGCTTCCCCTTAAATGCATCTGTTGTATTCACCTCAACTACTCTGTGGCAATGAATTCCACATTCTAACCACACTCTAGGCAAAGAAGCTGCTTCAGAATTCCCTATTTAATTTTTTTGGTGATGTCTTGTCTATTAATGGCCCATAGTTTTGCTCTTCCCCACAAATGGCAGCATGAATTCTGTCTACTCTCTCAAAACCTTTCATAATGTTAAAGACCTCTGTTAAGTCAGCTTTCTCTTCAGAGAAAGGAGATCCAGTGTGTTCATCCTCTCCTGATTGTATACCCCCACATTTCTGATATCATTCTTGTAAACCTTTTTTGCACCCCATTCTATGTCTCCATATCCAGTTTATAATATGGTAACTGTAGTCCAAATGTAGTCTAACCAAGGTTCAATACATGTTTAATGTAATGTCAAATTTTCTATCCCTCTTGTGCTTGGTTTGCTTTTTTTATGGCATTATTGACCTGTGTCACTACTTTTAGTGATCTGTGTATTTGTGCTCCTAGATCTTTGTTCCTCCGCCCCATTTTGATTCTTTTCCAAGTACTGGAATAGGTTTCTTCATTTTCTCATCAAAATGTCATACTTACCTGTGTTGAAATTTATTTTGGCGATTATTTGTCCATTCTGAAAATGCATTAATGTTGTCTTGTAATTTGCTGCAGTCTTCCTCCATATTGTGTTTTGATTCCAAGGTCTAAATTGTTCCTATAAATTATTTGTTACAATCCCTATAGAGACCGATAAGTTTTTAAAAAATATTTGTTTCCAGTGACTGACTGGATCACACAGCAAGGCTTCAAGTTTTTAAGACTTTTACTGGAATAAAAGCAACATTGACTAAATGCAATTTAGTAGGCAACTTATACTCTAAACTACAGAGAAAGTCCCTCATTTAGCTTTAAACATGATTAAGAACTCTACACTATGGTTATACTTTACATTGTCCCTTAAGTGGAAACTTCATTCTCCAGGAACCAGTTCCAAGTTATTCTCAGCTCCTGAGGACTTGCCTCCTTTCTTTTCCCAACTGGGTAACTTCTAATCCCAGAACAGACTTCCACTGTGAGGATTACATTGGAGATTTCTTCTATCTAGCCCAAGCATGGCAAATCTTCCAGCCTCCTTTTAAATCCACACGAACTCGGTCTATTCAATATGAGCTGCCACTGTCTTCTGCAGAGTGAACAAAAGAGTCAGTATTTTCTCTGCTCAAGTGCAGGACTGGCTGCCTGTATCTCCTGCCCTGTGCTCTCAGCTACAGACTGACATGTGTCTGAGAGTTCAGGGATATCTTAGCAACCCTGTAACCCAGTACTACAATGGCGACAATGACATTTCCCTTGCCAAAGCTTGTCTCTATGGCAACATGAATTGCATGGACCTTGTATCCAGATAGAAATGCTAATTAGCTATCCTCTAGACCCCCAGCTCTATTTTATCTTGGAATTAAGCAGACAGTTTGAAGTATAACCATTTATAAAACTTGACATTCCTAAAACCTCCCTATGACACTTGAAGACTAATAAATCTAGCCACAGTTGGCACAACTGCTCTTGCCATTGGCTATAGGTGTGAACATTTTGCATCATCTTTCCCTTTTAATCTTTAACAACCAAGCCACCCAGGCTTCTTGAGTAAAATTCACAGCATGTCACGTGACCCCCTTCATTCCTCCATTTTACCTTGGGAGTCCCAAAACATAACCTTAATATTTTATTCATAACATTATGAACAACACTGATCCCAGCATTAGTCCTCATGGAGCCACCTTCTGTCATCCTGAATTAACTGTCCTTTACTCCTACTGTCTGCTTGCACGCGGCTAGCTGCTCATTCATTTCATCATATCTCATTAAGCATGTTACTTGAAAGTTGGGACCTCCATCAATGCAGCACTGCTTCAGTATTGCACTTAAGTCTCTTAATTGGGGCTTAATTCAAAACCACCTGGCTCAGAGGCACAAATGCTATCATCATGCCAGCTCTCCCTTATGCCCCTTAGCTGAGGCACACACAGGGGTATGTGCCACAATACAGCAAATGATGCAGCATATGGGTGTGGTGACAAATTATGCTCGGGCTATTCATGCAAGTCTAACAAACTTTTTTTATGTAATAGTGTGAGAAACACTGGGTTGAATTGTGATTTCAGACATTGCATAACGCCCTTGCCTCTGGCAGTATGACTCTTGGTGTTTAGTATTGCATTCACCAAAGTACCTGTCTCTCCCGGTAATTCGCATAGAATAATAATTGGTCCCACAAGACATGATTTTCTGCTTCATAATTTTAAAATTAGCTCATGACCTGCTTTTAAATAGATGGCTTTTTGTCTTCCATCTATTAAACTTCACTGTATTTCTGAGGGAGTGCTGCACTACCAACGAACTATCTTTTGGATGAGAGATTAAATTGAGGCCCTATTTGCCCTCCTGATGTCCTAGGCAGTATTTATCCCCAATCTCCGCTAAATCAGATTATTTATCATTTATTTATTTGCTGTTTGTAGAACGTTGTACACAAATTGATTGTTGCCCTTTCTACATTGCAACAGTGGCTACACAAAGTATTAACTTGGCTGTGAAGCACTTTGGAAAATTCTGAAACCCTATAAATTACTATATAATTCCAAGTTTTCTTAACATAGAACTGCACCCAGTTTTAGATGAAACAGATAGCTCTCCTGAATTATGTTTCTATACATTTCTGGCCAGCACACATCTGTTGTTTTTTTTTATAAAAAGACAATGTACATTTCTTCCACTTCTGCACCTTAATATCTGAGAGCTGTTTCCCTAATCCTGTCTTTCCAGTGGGGAACCACATTCTTGGGGATTGCAAATTTGAAAATGGGAGTTATGCCGTTAGTAGTTTCTGACCAGTGCTCCCTTCAGAACCATGAGAGTAGGAATAGGAGTTAATACTGGAGTCATTAGGTATAAGACCATAAGACATAGGCCAATCGGCCCATCGAGTCTACTGCGCCATGGCTGATATAATCCTCAATTCCACTTTCCTGCCTTTTTCCCATAACCCTTGATTTCCTTACTGATTAAAAATATATCTATCTCAGCCTTGAATATACTTAACAACCCAGCCTCTACAGCCCTCTGTGCTAAAGAACTCCACAGATTCACCATGCTCTGAGAGAAGAAATTCCTCATCTCTGTCTTAAATGGGTGACCCCTTACTCTGCGATTATGCCCTCTGGTCCTAGGCTCTCCCACAAGGAGAAACCTCTCAGCATCTACCCTGTCAAGTCCCCTAATAAACTTATGTTTCAATAAGGCCGCCTCTCATTCTTCTAAACTCCAATAAGTACAGGTCCAACCTACCCAACCTCTCCTCATAAGAAAATACCTTTTTGAGCCTGCTAATGAATTTTCATTAAACCAAATGCCACAAGTGAATGCATAATCCTCCATTTGCATACAACCTGACTTGTTTAAGAATGTAACAACCCCACTGTTACCCTGAAATTTGGTTGACATAGAATTCCAAGCAATTTCCACCAAGATAAAGGACAAGATTCTGGAACACTGAGTGCACCCAAACTGTGACTCGAGTCTGCATGTCAAATCTTGTCTCATATCAGATTCCGGGTAAAGTTCTTCCTGCACTGTCAGTACTATCTCTTAAAACATAAGTGTCACCTAGATGGCCTACAGGCTATCCATACCCTGTGAATCTCCAGTGTCTTGCCTCCTGCAGTCTGCTCGATTTCTGATTAGTTTTAAAAATTGTGCTCCTTAAACCTGTTTGTCTTTCCTAGGTCTGTTTTCAGTACTGCTTCCTCACAAAATGGAAATCGAGACACTCAACTTCAAACAGTTAATTTGTATTGGCTTAAGATAGAATGCTTTTTATTACTCTCTTTTGAATCTAACTTCCCTTTGAAAGTAGGGAAATGACTAAGCATTTGTTTCATTATTATGTGACCTGCTGCTTCTTGAGTTTAGTCATCCATGCCTTATAAACCCTTTAGACAAAGAGTTACATTCCCAACATTGGGGGATGGATGCTTCCACAGCAGCCCACAAAGCTGCACCAACTGAGTCTGCTTGTCTGGGATTTGCCCCACCATTAGCAGAGATTACTCAAACATAAATAACACATTTTGATGGCACCGGCCATTTTGATGGCCTCCTTGCACTAAATTTGTGAAAGCATTGAGTTACTTGACAAGATATTGAAAACAGCCAGCATGTAAACTTGGCATGCCCTCCTGTCCGTCCAGTGTTGCTGAGGACAAATTAGAGCGCTTCATGAAGCCTGATTTGTTTAAAGATCATGTGACTCTTCCAAATCACCCATGGCTGTTAATCATCAAACGTTGAGCTATTCAAATTTTAAGCGGCAATGTTTGCTCTGTAGAAAGACCCCTCTGTTCAGTACTGAGAGCTGTGTGCTGGTAAATGGCTGCTTGTAAAACAAGGCCAGTTCTGTCTTGCAGCGTCTTTCCTTTTGCTGAAATCTCTTGCAACTGTTTTCTACTATAAATTGGTATTTGACTGTGGAAAGCAAAGTGCAATCAAAAACCTTTTCTAAAAAAAATAGATCTCTTGTACTTGGAGAAAAATCATCTGTCAATCTCTTCTCCCTCCAATTTTATTTGGTCCTCTGCCAATATCCTTGTACATGCACAAGTCACTGGGCAGTGAGCTGGTCCCTTGGCAGGCAGAGTCTGAATGGTGCAGCTATTTGGACATCAGGGTGCAAGTAGGATTAGGGTCAGCTGTTGTGGCTTTCATTTTGAATTATCGGTTTGGGGTGGGCATTTAGAGTGGTTAGTAGAGTGACGTGCCAGGGGAATGCCAGAGCTGTAGAACTGTACCCCAATGAGAATGAAAAGAGTCTAAATTAAGTATGCATGCATTCTTTCATAATTTTATTTTTCCCTCCATTACAGCAAATCATGCGCACAGGGATGAAGTATAACCTGGGCCTGGATTTGAGAACAGCTGCCTATGTCAACGCTATCGAGAAAGTTTTCAAGGTGTATAACGAGGCTGGCCTGACCTTCACATAGAGTGGGCACCGTCCGTCCTTTTCAAACCCTCTCTTGCCCTTTTCCCAGCCAGACATATCAAACGTTTACATATAATAGAATATTATTTTCCTTTTTACTTTTTAAACCATTGGAACACTAATTCCACAATAGAAACTGCCATAATTAGTCAATAGGTTGAATAACTAATGTAACCCACAAGTCAAAATTAAGGCTTACAGAAAATTTTATGATCTCACACTGCTGGCAGGTGGGAGCCATGTTACAATTACTTGAAGGGAGGAGCTTTTCACTGTGTTGCATCCGAATTGTGGTCCCTAGCTCACAAACCCTCAGTTTCATTAAATTGACATACACTCTCACTGAGAGAGATTCTGGAAGCCTGTTTGCCATTTGGGGGTATGATACTTCAGCATATTTGACCCCTCAATCCTCAAACAGAATGGATTTCACCAAGGGATTGCCATTTGTCTTCACTGAGTCTGACTGTTCCAAATGTCTACAAGTTAACTGTAGCATACTTGTCAAAATTGTATCATTTAGGGTCCTGATATGCACATGGCAAAAAAGAACAATATTGCTTAAGGGCAGTTAGATCTTAAAAAGCTGCACCAGAGTGTTTTTTTAATTGGTAAACTATAATTCGCATTTGACAGGAGTTATTTTTTATGGTTCATTGACCCTGCTGTAAAATTCACCTGCAGAAGTCAGGATCAGGCTCTACTGTGATGCCAGTCATGGTACAATAGCTGACTGAAGCTTGCTGAGGAGACTTGCATATGAAGAGTGACAACTTGGACAAGTGCAGGCTGTCCGCAGGAGTCACTAACTTCAAGAGAATGAGTTGGAGGGGTAGATATCCTTACGATAGCACACCAACACAGTGAATACTGGTGATGGTTGGGGCTCTGTTTACTTAAAGTGCATCTAACTTGCATCAGAGAATGCCATCAAGACACGTGCAAACAGGACAACCTTGTAAAAAGTGGAGATGACTAAAGGATACATGGAAGAGAGGATGAGAGGGTTTGCAAACATGCATGGAAAATAATTTCTAGAGTAAAGCTTACTTTTTCCTGGCTGCGATGTTTTTCATTTCCTTTGTCAATCCATTTGCTTAGCAAATATGCCACTGTGGTTCATACCATATTTTTATTATAGCACAGTGGTTTCAGAGGAACAATGGAGCAGTGCAGTTGGGGGCCCTGTGTTCCTGAGTAATCAGTCACATCAGTGGAAGCCCTTAGTGCAGTTTTATTTTGGAAGCTATATGGGTATTGCCCTAAAGTTGGGAGGAGAGGGTGGGGTGCAGAAAACAGAAATTAAAACTGGCAATCATGACTTTCAAATAACTTGTGCAGCTGCATTTTTTAAAATTAATGCTATGGAATACACCCTCCATTGTGAACAGGGCAGAACACCCAAAACACAAAAGCAACTTTATTAGTAAAACTCTCATTGATCTCCATTTTTTTAAAAGGCACTTTTCTCTACTAGGTAGAATTTCCATTTAAAACTGTAAAGTCTGAGGATGTAACTTTTTCAATTTATATTTATGTTTAAAACTGTTTTTTTGCATGTTTCCTATTTGCATGACTCCCTCACTTTGTGCAGCAATTAGGACGGTGAGGACATTGAATTCTGTAAGCCTTATTGGAAACTTACTGCTATCTGTCTTCAAAGTTCCCTTCAATCCTGCCTCAAACACTTTGAACAGGTGTAAAAATTGATGATTTAAAAAAAATCTAATCCCTTTATTAGAGTATGGTAAACCATCTGTATGGTAATCCCTGTAGAGTGGCTTCAAGTCTTCAGCTTGAGTACAAGCAAGTAAAGTCATAAAGATATGGCACCTCCTAGTTGACTTGAACTACATGGGATTGTCCAATGTAGCACCCTGTATTGCAATGATGTTTTTGCAGATTACACAGGCAAACCAGTGTAGCATCTGATCTTGTAAATTTGCCTGTTAGATTTGCGACAATGCACTTTTCACAGTAGTAACCAGATTGCTTTGAGCTGCTCGGATCTATTTGATAAGATTCGTAGCTCAAAAACTGCAGGATACTGGTAATGACGCCATATCCTGCGGAGGTTTTGTGGCAAGTTTCTTCCCCCTGTCTATCTCATGAGGCCTTGGTAAATGTTCAGAATGAAATTGCATATGACAAAGGGACACTGGAAGAATGTTTCATATTTCTGTAAGATTAAGCATGTCAGGTTTGTCAGCTTTTGGCATTGGCCCTAGGTGCAATGAAATGCCTGATGAACCTTTTTTAAAACAACAGTCTTGTTCTTTTCTATATTCTTTGTAATTGCATGAGGGTGAATTGACAGATTATTAAACTTTTGACATTTCAGAAGCATGTTGATGCATTATCACTAAGTTCTCATGCATTAATCCTCTCTTTTCCTTGGTGACATGGTGCTGAAGTTAGTAGTGCTATCCATTTGCGGCCCACTGTTATAAAGTCATTGGTTGGCGAGCATTTTTGGGTCAGTCTTCACCATCAAACAATTTTGAACCAGGTTCAACCAAATACTCAGGTATATAACTTTAAAAACGATTAATTCAAGTTTGGGGGAAGCACACAAATAATTGGCAGAGGGTCTTAGTAGCTTTTTATTTTTAAAAAGGTAACTTTAGTTGAAGACAAATGGAATACTTTCTAAGAATGTTCTATTCAGTTAAGAGCAACCCAAGGGCTAAGTGTGAGACAAACCTGAGATGGACTAATAAGACAATATGAAAAATCAGTGAAACTCCAACTCTAGGGAGCAAGATCAGAAAAATCACTGGAAAAAACAGACTACCAAACCCACCTTTTTTTCAAAAAGGGCAAGTGAAGGGGCAGAGAGAGATGGAAATAAGTCCCATTGTAGATGCCAAATGGGATAATAAATTATTTCTGCAAATTGTCAAGAGAATCAAGATCTCTTAAGCATGTAAACTTGATTGAAAGGATAAAGAAATATTTAACATATTAAAGCGTTACTGCCTGGAAGTATTCATTAAAGAAGCCTAGGTGGTTTTGGAATCTTTTGGTTATATATTTAGAATAGACCTAAACTAGCTTAAAGGGCTCAAAACCAGAAAATTCCCAAGAATGAGGTTGAAGGTGCTAATTGAGACTAAAGTGCAATAATCAGGAGAGAATCAACGAATACACAGGAGGTATGTGAATTGGAAATGAGCTACAGTGTTGATTATTATTTTAGAGAGAGGCAATAGAACAAACCTGAGTAACAGTGGATTTCTCAGAACTTATTTGGTCTCTTCTGCTGTAGAGGCTCAATCAGGTAGCACACTACTCCCAGAATGTAATAGGGCCACTTGGCATTGCAGCTGCAAAAAAATGCAGCAATTTGAGAATTTGCACAATCAGTGTGAATTTGGGACATTGGTTGCCATACCTATGTTCTGCCACTCCTCCACCCCAACACCATGTGATTGGGTTATTGTCAACGTGCTCCTTGTGCTGCTGAAATGATTGGATGCACTCACTCCCTTCCCATCTTCTCAGCCTCTTGGGTGCCAGAAAACTGGAGACAAACATTTACAGAGATAACAGAGGAAAGAAAGACCAGCGCCTAAATTAATCCCAGTAATTTGATTGTATGAATGTTCGCATCAAATTGCTCACCACTATGTAATGACCTTGTCTAATTGGCAACAAAACAGGTGGATAATTGGGTTGCTTCAAAATTCAACTGTTTTTCATTTTGAAAATTGAATATTAACATGGAGTTTCTGTACCCGTTTCTCTTCCTCCAACCCCAGTATATATCTCTCTCTCTCTCTCGGCGTAATATACTTAAGTTTATAGAACTCTAAATTAATGTGGCGGTAAATGTGTAACCAGAAAGCTGTTTTTCATTTTTTTAACAGCTCAGTGTAAATTTTACCTCAATAAAGCATTTGAAATTTGGCTTGCTTTTCAAAATCATTTGAAGAAAATCTGCTGAACAGAAAATGCTGGAAGCTAAAGAAAAATATACCATGGTATAGCTACCTGAACAGTACATGTTGAAAACTCATACACATTTTCCATATTCAAACTTCACAATCCAAATTCATCTGAGTCATCGCTGTGGGCTGTCTATTGAAAAATGTGTTGAAGGGGAAAAATTAAAAAGCCAAGCTAGAGAGAGAAGTGAAGGCAAGGACTGGTTAACACTGGAGGAGATTAAGACATTGAGAGTGAGAAGAAGAAGGGTAGAGGGAAACAAATATTGGTGGGGTGAAGATGGTAAGTAAAATAGAGAAGTGGAGGAGGAGAGTGCAGTGTGTTCTTTATCAAAAGAAGGATTCTAGACCTCACCTTTTCTCGGATAGTTGGGACAGGAAGGGATATGGGGAATAGCTTGGTAAAGTGGAATTCAGGTAGCAGACCAGCCACTATCTTAATGAATGGTAGAGCAGGCCCAAGGGCCTTACCACAGGCCTCATAATTCACTGAAAGATGAATGATATATGTGTTGCAGTTCTGCTGCAGCCACATTGTCATTTAGAATGAGGTAAACTACACAAACTCTTTCCTGTGTCCCGAACTCATTGGATAGGCCTATTGACCTACCCTAACTGATTTGACAGATGATAACACTTTAAAGCACTTTTAACAAGTATTTCATGCAGTATAGTTCAAGTATTATTACAGCAGTATAATTTCTGTTTTATTACAGAAGTATAGAGCTCCACCCCGCCAGTCAAGTATCTCCCCCCATTTACCACACTCTGCTTTCAACTCTTCACCCTCACCCCAGAACTATGATGAGGATCCCCCTTGTCCTCTCCTGACACCTCACCAACCTCCACATTCAGCACAATATATCTACCATTTTTTGCCACCTCCAACCTGATGCCACCACCAACCTCCTTCCCCTTCCCCTTTCTACATTCAGCAGGGAACATTCCCACCACAACACCCTGCTTCACTTTTTAATCATAGACCACCCACTCCTCTTTGCATGGCAAGTGCAAAAAATAGAATATGTTCTCTTTAACCTCCTCCCTTCTCTGTCCAAGGCCCCATCTAGACTTCCAGGTGAAACTGATCTATTTAGCCTACTGAATTAAAGTAGTACATTTGCTGCTCACAATGCAGTCTCTTCCACATTAGGGAGACCAAACACAGACTGGGTGGTTACTTTGCAGAACACCTCAATTCAACTTGCAAGCATGACTCCCAAGCTTCTGGCCACCTGTCAGTTTATGCCCTGCTCCAACTTTGACCTTGGTCTCCTACGCTGTTCCAAAGACGATAGTTTGATGGTCATCATTGTTGAGGCTAAATGTTAGTAATAATTCTGCATTCCAATCAACACCTCTCACAGGCACATCCTCTGTTTCTTTACTGTGCTATCACCCCTTTTTGCTTCACTGCATCATCCCTTTTGTCATTTAATCTCTCCTGCCTTACACCCTATCACAGGCCTTCCATTTTGTTCTTTCCACACCTGCCCCCTACCTCCTTTCTGTACCTCTGCTTGCTTTAAAACCTATTACCCCTCTCACCTTTTCAGGTTCTGGTGAAAGGTCATTGACCTGAAACGTTAACTCTGTTTTTCTCTCCACAGATGCTGCCAGAACTGTGTATTTCCACTGTTTTTCTATTTTTACTCCCCACCCTCGTGTTTCTTAAATGGCTAAAGCAGACCTCAGCTGCAACAGAGGTTGAGCATGTTAGAACTGGCTTTGAAGTCTCTGGACTATGAATAGGTCAAGTCAACAAGGGCTTTGATAAACAGGCCAAGCTCACCTCAAACTCTAAAATCCCCAAATGTTACATTGTTAGGTGACGCAATAAATTCAGTGGTGTAGAATCCATTCCTACAGTACCAATGAACAGCTATAATCCAATACGTTTTGTGAGCAAACCAGCAAGGTTCAAAGGTTTATATACATTTCAGTGACACCACTTTCTTCACAAGAAGGTAAGCATTAAAAATAAAATAGTAAAATAGCTAATAAGAATACTGCATTCAAATAAAAGCAAAATGCTGCGGATGTTGGAGCTCTGAAATGAGAAGTGTTTTGAGCCCAATATGACTGCAAGTAAGATAGAAATATGATGGGTTTTATGCTGGTGGAGTGGGGGGTGTAGTCAGGGGTCAGGTAGAACAAAAGGGAAATTAGAGGATGGGAGGGATTAAGGGCTGGATTTCCATCCTCTTAACAGGATTCGGAAAATTCCCAACTTGGTCCACCCACCTCAGGAGAAAGTACCAGGAGGATGGGGTTTTCATTCCGGTCTAGGGGAGGAGGGAGCTCAGCGTGCAGTCAGGCCAGCTGACCTGGGAGAATGTTTGGAGGCTGGTTAAAAGGCCCACCTCAATGCTGTGGGACCTCAATCCAGTTATAATAAAAACAGGCCCTCCAGTCTTCACCCCTCTTACTCCCCCACCCACCCCCTATGGTCCTTCATGCTCCCATGCCAAGGTATGCTCCCAACCAATGCCTATGGCCTCCCCATGGCAAGCTATGGTGCTTCCATGCCCATTCACCCACTATACACAATAAAACCAAGGAACCCTATAGTAGGATGTGTCAGAAAAGGTTTTTCATTCATTGATAACACCCCACTTTTTAAAAAAAAACCTACCTATTTACTACAGGTCAATGAAGGGTCTAGATGATTGACATTTTTAAAGTATGGATAGTAGAAACTGCAAGCACTTGAAACCCCTATCTTGTATAAATAGGCATTCTGTAATTGACAGCATAGATCAGCAATCCAGAGCTGTCAATCAGGCAATGTTTTGCCTAGGGCCCTGGTGTTTTGGTACTCAAATGAATGTTTCGGCCCTCAGCCAAGAATACATAGTGAGGCTTGGCTGAGAGGTCAGAAACCTTTAGCCCATCAAAACAGCTGAGCCCCAGAGAAAACATTGCTTGATTGACAGTTTTGACTCTGATCTATGCTAGCAATTTCACAATGTTTCTATAAAATAGAGGTTTCAAATGCTTGCAGTTTCTGCAATTGCTATTTTAAAGGTTGGAGGATTGACACTTTTATTGGCCTGTAATAAAAAAGGAGCTTTTTTTTAAACAAAGTGGGAAGTTATCAATGAGTGGTTTTTAAATGGATTTTGTTTAAACATCCTACTATCAGTATAGCATTTATTGGTTCTATACAGTGTATAGTGCATTAATGGACATGGAGTGCCATAGCTTCACATGGAGGGTATGAGGAGCCATGGGGGCCAAGTGGCACACCTTGGCATGAGGGACCATGGGGTGTGGGTGAGGGGCATACCTTGGTGTGGGGGCATGAAGGGCCATAGGTGGGTGAGGGCATCCTTTGGCATAGGGAGAATGAGGTGGACCTTTTGAACCTTTCAAAAAGTTCCCCCATGCAGGCTATGGTTCACCTTTGAGGTGCTGTGAACCATGACTATTTGAAAGGCTGGCCTGACTTCATGAAAATTGTGCAGGACTAGGCCATGCCAATCTCTCCCCACCTCTCTGGCTCAACCCCCACCCACCCCCTGCAATAAATCCTGCTAGGATAGGAATGACTGGAACCAGCCAATGTGCTTAAAAGGCCTGGTGAAAATAGCAAACCCTGGGAATGGTGTCGGGACTCCCGAAATCTGGTTTCGACCACAATTTTTGAAGGACCTCCAGTCTCTCCAACTCCTTGAAAATCTAGCCCTAAATGACAAAGTTGTCATGGGACAAAAGGCAAAGGGAGTGGTAATGGTTATAGTAAAGAAACAAAGCATTGGTCCAGAGTAAGTGTTGATGGCACAGTAAAGGACAGCTCTGTGTGAAAGCAAAGACATGAAAAAACAAGATACAGACTGGCACTTGGAAAAAACAAAGTAAAATGGAGGTCAAGTTCCATGGTCTGAAGTTGTTTAACTTAATGTTGTGTCCAGAAGTGAAGTACCCATAGGAAGATGAGGTGCTGTTCCTCAAGCTTGTGTTGGACTTCACTGGAACATTGCAGCATAGCTGAGGACAGAAACCTGAGCATAAGAGCAAGATGGTGAGGCTGAGCAGAAGTGTTCAGCATAGCAGTCACCCAGTCTGTGTTCGGTCTCCCCGGTGTAGAGGAGACGGCACTGTGAGCAGTAAATAAGTACAAGTAAATTACTGCTTCACCTGGAAGGAGTGTTTGGTGCCTTGAACTATGAGGAGATAGGATGTAAATGGGCACATGTTACACCTCCTGCAATTGCATGGGAAGGTGCCACGCAAAGGGGATGAGGAGTTTGGTGTGATAGAGGAGTGGACCAGGGTGTCTTAGAGGGAAAGGTCCCTTCGGAATGCTGACAGGGGAGGGGAATATGTGCTTGGAGGCTAGTAGAGTAAAGAATGAGAATGGGGAACCCTATTATGTTTCTGGTGGCGAGGGGAAGGGGAGAGGGCAGAAGTGTAGGAAAAGGGTCCGATATGGTGAGGGCCTTGTCCACCACAGTGGAGGGGAATCCTCAGTTGAAAAAAAAAGAAAACATATTGGAAGTACTGTTGTGGAAGGTAGCATCATCAGAACGGATGTGATGGAGGTGGAGGAACTGGGAGAATGGAATGGAGTCCTTACAGGAAGCAGGGTGCGTGGAGATGTAGTCAAAGTAGTTGTGGGAATCAATGGGCTTATAATGAATATTTGTAGACAGTCTATCTCCAGGGATGGAGACAAAGAAGTCAAGGAAGGAAAGGAAATGTCGGAGATGGACCAAGTGAAGGTGAGAGAAGGATGAAAATTGGAAGCAAAATAGATTAAGTTTTCCAGTTCCAGATGAGAGCAGTAAGTGGCATTGATACAGTCATCAATGTACCAGAGAAAGAGTTAGGGTGAGGGGCCTGAGTAAGACTAGAACAAAGAATGCTTCACATACCACAAAAAAAGACAGGCATAACTGAGGCCCAGGCACCCATAGCAACACCTTTCACTTGGAGGAAGTGAGACAAATTAGAGAAGATAAAAGCAAAATACTGCGGGTGCTGGAAATCTGGAACAAAAATAAAAATAGCTGGAAAAACTCAGCAGGTCTGACAGCATCTGCAGAGAGGAACACCGTTAACGGTTCGAGTCTGTATGACTCTTCATCAAAACTGAGGGACTGTAGAAATGAGGTGAAATATAAGCTGGTTGAGGGGGGTGGGACAGGTAGAGCTGGGTAGAGGGCCAGTGATAGGTGGAGGCAAAGGAGAGATTGCCAAAGATGTCATAGACAGAAGGACAAAGGGGTGTTGACGGTGGTGATATTATCTAAGAAATGTGCTAATGGTAACATTAAGGGTAGAAAGCAGGACGAGCAAGTAACAGATAGCCCTAGTGGGGGTGGGGTGGGGGGAAGGGTTCGAAATAGGCTAAAAGGTGGAGATGAAACAATGAATGGAAATACATTTTAAAATAATAGAAATAGATGGGAAAAGAAAAGTAGATTTAAAAAATATAAATTATTGGGAAAAGGGGGTATCAGAAAGGAGGTGGGGATGGACGGGACAGTTCATGATCTGAAGTTGTTGAACTCAATATTCAGTCCGGAAGGCTGTAACGTGCCTAGTTGGAAGATAAGGCGCTGTTCCTCCAGTTTGCGTTGAGCTTCAATGGAACATTGCAGCAGACCAAGGACAGACATAAGGTGGAGTGAGAGGGCATGAGAGCAGGGTGGAGTGTTGAAATGACAAGCGACAGGGAGGTTTGGGTCATGCTTGCGGACAGACCGAAGGTGTTCCGCAAAACGGTCACCCAGTCTGCATTTGGTGTCTCCAGTGTAGAGGAGACCACATTGGGAGCAGCGAATGCAGTAGACTAAGTTGAGGGAAGTGCAAGTGAAGTGCTGCTTCACTTGAAAGGAGTGTTTGGGTCCTTGGACGGTGAGGAGGGGGGAGGTAAAAGGGCAGGTGTTGCACTTTCTGCAGTTGCATGGGAAGGTGCCGTGGGAGGGGGTTGAGGTGTAGGGGGTGATGTAGGAGTGGACCAAGGTGTCCCGGAGGGAGCAATCCCTGCAGGATGCTGCCAGAGGGGGGCGAAGGGAAGATTTGTTTGGTGGTGGCATCATGCTGGAGTTGGCAGAAATGGTGGAGGATGATCCTTTGAATGCAGAGTCTGGTGGGGTGATAAGTGAGGACAAGGGAGATCCTATCATGTTTCTGGGAGGGAGAGGAAGGTGTGAGGGCGGATGCACGGGAGATGGGCCGGACACGGTTGAAGGCCCTGTCAAACTCCATGGGTGGAAAACCTCGGTTAAGGAAGAAGGAAGACATATCAGAGGAACTGCTTTGGAAAGTGGCATCATCAGTGACGAAGAAGAAATTGTTCAATGAGACATCAAGTTCAGCCAGGTGAAGGAGGGTGGTGGTGGATGAGGACTGTTTGGACCTCTGATAAAGAAGAAACGGAGACCCCTCAGATCACCTTGGTAGGGGATCAAAGTGTAGATAGATTGGATGTCCATAGTGAAGAGGAGGCAGTTAGGGCCAGGAAACTGAAAGTTGTTGAAATGATGTAGACCATCAAGATAATCATGAATGTAGGTGGGAAGAGACTGGACAAGGGAAGAAAAAATTAGAGTCAAGGTAAGAGTGCCGTGGGACAAGAACAGTCTGAAATAATGGGTCTACCAGGACAGCCCTGTTTGTGGATTTTGGGAGGGAGATAGAAGAGACTGTTCAGGGTTGGGGAACTATGAGGTAGGAAACTGGAGGGAAGATCTCCAGAGGAGATGAGGTCAGTGACAATCCTAGAAACCATGGCTTGATGTTCGGTGGTGGGGTCATGGGCCAGGATTGGAGGGGAATGGGGAGAAGTGGCTGAGAGTTGATGCTCAGCCTCTGCAACATGGAGGTCATTAAGCCTGACAACAGCAGCGCCACCCTTGACAGCAGATTTGATAACAATGTCAGAGTTAAACCTCAGAGAACAGCGTGCAGCAAGTTCAGAAAGAGGCAGGTTAGAGTGAGTGAGGGGAGGAGAGAAATTAAGGTGGCTGATGTCATGCCGACAATTCTCAAAAGATCAAGAGCAAGTAAGAGGTCAGAGGTTGAGATCCAGGTGGAGAGAGAATACTGGAGGTGGGTGAAAGGGTCTGTTGAGCGGAAGGGGGGAGAAAACCTTCCCAAAAAGGTGAGCGTGAGGTGAAGGAGAGGGAAGAAGAGGTCAACATTGTACTAAGCCAGAAATTCACTGAGGTGCGGGCATAAGCTTTGCTGAGAACTGAGCTTTCAATGTCAGAGGTGGGAAGGTCAGATGATATAATGAATGCACGGCAAGAAGAAGGGATGGGGTCAAAGGGAGGGGAAGGGGAGGAAGAATCCAAAGGAGCGTCAGTACCAATAAGTTGTTCAAGCTTGCGTTCCTAAACACCTGAAAGAAAGAAAAAGTTTCTTATTAAGGCATTGTGTGAGATGAAGAATAAAATTAAATTTGGGACTATGACAGCTCTTTGAGATTGGATGAGTCAATGCTGCTGGAGAGAGAGAGCGGTCAAGTGTGCGCTTCTGGTGGTGCAGGATGTTGAGCGTGGATCTCGGGATGCGATGTAACCATCAGTCCGAGGAACGCTGTATGTCTTGTAGTCCTGTAATCCTGGCTAGATTTAAAACATGAAGGATAGGGCTTCAGTTGGAATCCACATGGAGTAAGTTGGTGCCAGAGACAGTCACTGAGGAAGGAGATGTGGCTATGAAAGCGAGTTTTGGTAAACACCTTATCAAACACCAGGAGGGAAATGGAAAGCAATGAAGGTGAACAGGGCAAAAGAGACAAACAGAAATCCCGTCAGAGAGAAGAGCAGTAATTAGCACTAATTAATTAAGCACTAAAATAAAAGCAAATTACCATGGATGCTGGAAATCTGAGTTAAAAACAAATGCTGGAAAAACTCAGCAGGTCTAGCAGCATCTGTGAAGGGAGAAACAGAGTTAACATTTTGAGCCCAATACGACTCTTCTTATTGCTCTCCTGCTCATGTTTCTGTCCTTGGCCTGCTGCAATGTTCCAGTGAAGCCAATGCTAGCCTGAGGAACAGCATCTCATCTTCGTTTTTGCCAGGTGCCAGTCGCTATCTTGTTTTTGATGTTTTTGTTTTCACACAGAGCTATCCTTTGTTCTGCCATTAACACTTACTCTGGACCAATGCTTTGTTTCTTTTGTAGCAGCCATTACCATGCCCTTTGCCTTTTGGTCCAGGACATCTTTGTCATTTAAACTTCCCCCGCCTTCTAACCTATCCCTGACCTTCCCTTTTGCTCCACCTGACCCTCCCGACTTTTACAACAGCATAAAACCCATCAAATTTCTACCCCTCTTCAGTGCCGAAGAAGAGTCACATCAGACTCGAAGCTTTAACTCTGTTTCTCTCTGCACAGATGCTACCAGACCTGCTGAGATTTTCCAGCACTTTGTTTTTATAACAAGAATACAGCATTTACAGACGGGCACACTGATCGCTTTGTTTGTACATGCTTTATGGATTTTGGGTGGTTCTTCTATTATAAACCAGGCTTTCGTTTTCCACCACTTCACCCCTGTGTTTGGCCTTGAACATCCAAATACCTACAAGGAAATCCCATAAAAACGCACCTCACAGGCAGCCCATGCTCTTCAAGGAGAAACAGAAGGTTTTGTATCGGCTACACATTGTAACTCTAAAAGAAGCAGGACTTCTTAATTATTGATGTCGGGGGTCACTAAGAAACAAGCAGGCAGTTATGAGAACAAGTCACTATATTCCAACTGAGCAATAGTTTTGAAGTGCAATGATCAGGGTGAAGTGAGAAGAGATCTCTTCAAAGTGTACCGCTCATTCATTTTTACTGCCTGTGAAATGCAAGCAATGGGGAGGATTTTCTTCAGCACTCACTTCCCTCCAAAGGAGACTCTTCATTGAAGGGAGGAGGAAAAACAAGGAAGAGAAGCCAAGGAAATTAGGTGGCAACAGTCTGTTTACAACAGAGGGTATCTGAGGCATCAACCAATCTTCTTTATAAGTATAAATGCAAAATACT
Organism: Carcharodon carcharias; assembly: GCF_017639515.1. Taxonomy (NCBI): domain Eukaryota; kingdom Metazoa; phylum Chordata; class Chondrichthyes; order Lamniformes; family Lamnidae; genus Carcharodon; species Carcharodon carcharias. The sequence continues at coordinate 13,579,991 of NC_054494.1, read as the reverse complement.
GTGGATGCTGGAAATCTGAAACAAAAACAGAAAATACTGGAAAAGCTCAGCAGGTCTGGCAGCAATTGTGGAGAGAGAAACAGTGTTAATGTTTCGAGTCTATATGACTCTTCTTCAGAGATCTGAAGAAGAATCATACGGACTGGAAACGTTAACTCCTCTTCTTCAGTTCTCTACCCAAAGGCGGGTCTGACCCACAGCACCACATTCTCCACCCCGGGTAGGGCAAGAGGCAGGTCCCGACCCCACCCCAGCCAGAAAGGGGATTGAACCCCACACTGTTGGCACCAATCTGATCCACAATAGCCATCCAGTCAGCTAAGGCCCCCCCCCATCGCCGCCCAAGGTGTTTTCATGTTGCTGTGACAGCAGCAGCATGTAGTTGCAAATATACAAATTAAGCACCGGTGTAGGCCATTCAGACCCTCAAACTTGCTCTGCCATTCATGGCTGATCTGATTGTGGCCTCAACTATACATTCCGCCTAACCTCAATAACCTTTGACTCCACTTTTAGTCAACTACGTCTGCCTTAAAAATATTCAATTACTCTGCCTCCACTGCTGTCTAGGGGACAGATTTCAAAGGATTCACGACCCTCTGAGAGAAAAAAATTTCTTCTCAAATCCATCTTAAATGAACCCTTATTTTTAAACAATGTCCCCTAGTTCTAGTCTCTCCCACAAGGGGAAACACCCTTTTATCATCCACCCTGTCAAGTCCCCTCAGGATCCTATACATTTCAATAAGATCACCTCTCAATCTTCTAAACTCCAATGGACACAGGCCCAACTTGTCCAGCCCTTCCTCATAACATAACACCCCCACCCCCGCCCCCTTTCCAAGCTATCAGTTAGTGAACTTTCTCTGAACTGCTTCTAACACATTCATATCCTTTCTTAAATAAGGAGACCAAAACTGTACACCATACTCCAGACATGGTCTCACCAATGCCCTATACAATGGTAGCAAAACATCCCTACTTTTATATACCATTCCCCTTGCAATAAACAATAACATTCCATTTGATTTCCTAATCACTTGCTGTATCTGCAGGCTAATTTTTTGTGATTCATGTACCAGAACATCCAGATCCTTCTGTACCTCAGAGTTCTGCAATCTCTCTCCATTTAGATAACGTGCTGCTTTTCTATTCTTCTTACCAAAGTGGACAAGTTCACATTTTCCCAACTTATACTCCATCTGCCAAATTTTTGCCCACTCACTTAACCATCTCAATCCCTTTGTAGACCCCTTATGTCCCCTTCACAACTTAATTCCTACCTATCTTTGTATCATCAGCAAGTTTAACAACTACACATTCAGTCCCTTCATCCAAGTCATCGATATAAATTGTAAGTAGTTTAGGTCCCAACACTGATCCCTATGGCGCTCAACACGTCACATCGTGCCAACCTGAAAATGACCGGTTTATCCCTACTCTCTGGCACCTGTTGGCTAACCATTCCTGTACCCATGCTAATATGTTACCCCCTACACCATGAGTTCTTATTTTGTGTAGTAGCCTTTGATGTGGCACTTTGTCAAATGCCTTCTGGAAATCTAAGTGCAGCACATCCAAAGGTTCCCCTTTTATCCATGTTGCTTGTCACTTCCTCAAAGAACTCCAATAAATTAGTCAAACATGATCTCCCTTTCACAAAACCATGTTGACTCTGGCTGATTGCACTGAGATTTTCTAAGTGCTCCTCTATAACTTTCTTAATAATAGATTCCAGCACTTTCAATACAACAGATGTTAAGCTAACTGCCCTGCATGCGTTTACATGCATGTTGTAGTCCCAGAGCTATGAAGAGTGATGGTAGGCTCCAATTTTCTTTCCATCACATAGCTGGCCAGGAACCTCTCTTGCTATTAATACCTGCCATTGGTATACATTGGAAGGATTTGTAGGTTGTTACTCAATCTGTTTGGCCACATTATGAACACACCTTCCTTGACCATTGAGTCACAAAGTGGCCCTTGAACCCAGTGCTCCTGGTTCAGAGATAGATTTGCTACCCACTGCATCACACAACCTCCTCAAACCAACCAATATCTGCCCACAAATGTGTCAATCTGAAGGCACTGTTCAAGTGGGTCCCCAACACTATTCCCTTTTTACAGGAACAGCAGCATGTCAGAGTCAGAGTTTCAGAGATCAATCGATGTGAGATCCATTGGGAATCCTCAGCACAGGGCCAATGGTCTACATAAATAGAAAGGGCTTGACCTCATTATTGTATAGCGGAGAAAAGCAGCTGAGCCCAGGCCACACATTACTGTAGAAGTCTTATCAAATAACATAACCACTGAGGCAAAGAAAAACCAGAGATGAGAAGGGATGAGGGGGAGGAGGTACAGATTTCCTTACAGAAGTGCCTTGTGCAGTTGCCATGGAAACAAATCTTTGGAAAGGTCATTGGTGACATCTACCACTCATGAAGATGGAAGGTTATAAGGCAAAAAAAGTAAATGTCTATAAAGTTAAATCATTAATATCATCATGCACCTGCCATGGGTAGTTATTTAATGAAACAAAAACAAAAATTGCTGGAAAAACTCAGCAGGTCTGACAGCATCTGTGGAGAGAAAGACAGAGTTAACGTTTTGAGTCTGTGTGACTCTTCTTCAGAACTAAAGAGAAGTAGAAATGTGGTGAAATATATACTGTTTGAGGGGGTAGGACAGGTGAAGCTGGATAGAGGGCCAGCGATAGGTGAAGGCAAAGGAGAGATTGCAAAAGATGTGATAAACAAAAGGTCAAAGGGTGTTGATGGTGGTGATACTGAATAAAGGAAGTGCTGATGGTGACATTAAGAGTAGAAAGCAGGATAAGCAAGTGACTGATGGCCCTAATGGGTGTGGGGCAGGGGCAGGGGGAGGGGACGGTGTGAGAGAAAAAAATCAAAATAAGCTAAAAGGTGGGGATAAAACAATGAATGGAAATAACTTATAAAACATAATAGAAATAGGTGGGAAAAAATATATATAAAATTTTAAAAATAAATATTTTTTAAAAAGGGGATCAAAAAGGGGGTGGGGATGGAGGAGAGAGTTCATGATCTGAAGTTGTTAAACTCAATGTTAAGTCCGGAAGGCTGTCAGATTTCTAGCATCCCCAGTATTTCGCATTTATCTTAGTTATGTAATGAAGTCCTTTCCACTAAACTCTTTTCCCATTTGAAAAGACTAAACTAGAACGAAGAGGTTGTCCCTATTTATTTCTGGCACAACAGAGGCAACCCAAGAATGGCACCACTTGGAATCCTTCCTCAGTTTGGGATTACTATGGCCAGAACCTGATGCTCCCCCACCATTGGGTTTTTAGGCAGGGCAGGGGTGAGGGGGGAGGGAGGGGGCGGAGTTTGCGGGGGAAGCATGAAGTTGAAGGGACAGGATTCCCTCCGGGTTTCCATCTGCCGTTACCACACAGCGATTTTACGCTGGGGTGGGCAAGGCCTCGGACAGGAAGCCCACCCTTACCCCAACTGAGGCCCTCCTTAAGTAGCCAATAATTGGCCACTAATGGGCCATTTCCCGGCCAGCCTCAATTTTTAGGCCAGCGGGAGGATTTACCAGGCATGGGGGGGCGCCCGATAAAGAACGGGCATAGGAGCGGGAATGGGGAGGGGCGGGGGGTGGGGGGAACACCTCCAACAGAAGCCCCCTTCTGACTGCGGGCTTAAGGCCCAGTGGCTGCTGGACCTCCCTTTCCCTGATACCCCAATTGCCCCCCTTGCACACCCCTGCCCCGGCCTTTCCTATCCTCCCGGCCCTAGGACCCCTTACCCGATTCTGGCACTTAGATATGTTGGTGCGCTTCCTCTCCAGGCCACTGCAGTTCTTGTCGCTGCAGGGACTGTAGAGCTGCCGGCCATTCAGATTGGCCGGCATCCCTCTAAGGCAGGACTTCCTCCCGAATAAGGGGCGGAAGTCCTGCCTGCAGCCACTTAACGCTCATTCGAGTGTGAAATGGCTGTGGAGCACTCGGTGTTGGTGGGGATATGTTCCCCGCTGACTCTTCAGATAGCGGGAAGGGAAACCTTGCCCTCCGAAAAATCCAGGCCTATGTGTTTATCTCAACTCGTTATACAGAATAATGACTTTTGAAGGGGGTCCATCCATAGAATGTGCATGCAATTTGCCCAATGAAGCTGTCCTTGCTTCAAGTGCTGGTTAAGATGGTGCATAATCAACTAGAATAGATTTACACTGGTATGTCCCAAAACATTTCCTTTTCCTCCTTCAGGTACCATGCATAAGAGAGCATTAGTGACCATGGACTTCCATTGGATTGGTCCATGATTATGCTTGGCAAAGTACTGCAGCCATTTGCCGTTGCCTTCTGAGGTATGGCACCAGGAAACTCTCCTGCTCTTACCAATAGGCATCAGGAAGGATTTACAGGCTGATAATCAACCTGTTTGGCCACGTTATAAGTACACCTCTCATGGCCATCAAGTCTTCAAATGGGGACATGAACCTGGAGCTTCTGGCCCAGATGGAGGGACGCTACCCATTGTGTCCACAAGACGTTCAAAACCTTTCCAGTCCCTTGATCACTTTGAGATCACCCTGAAAGCAACAGCCTTAGAGAGTATTGGAGGTGGCCTTTGCAAGTTCCCACATAGGCGCGCAAACAACTTCAATAATGTCTTATTAATCAACAGACATCTGAGGCAGAATTTTGAATGGAAGAAAAGGCTGTTGTTACAGCACTTTACAATCACACCTCTGCAAAACTCCAGTACAGTTACTCACATCCCAGAGAATGTAGCCAGGTGAGGTTAAGTAGGTCATACAGGGCAGTGACCATGCATAGGTGCAACGTGCCAGTGGAGACCATTACTACAGTTCCTGCCCTCTGCTGTCATGCCTAGGGGTTTCGCACTTTTGAGACTGTTCATATAAATGTAAACATATATAAATATAAATATCCACAAATAATTGTCTGAGTTACTTCTGTTGATGCATAATGCATTGCAAATACTAATGAGTAACATGGAGGAGTTCACAAGGCAGTCTCAATTGTGGCTCAGTTCTTTGCGAGCACCTCTCAGTCAGAAGGTTGTGTGTTAGAACCCACTCCAGAGACTTGAGCACAAAATCCAGACTGCCAATCCAGTGCAGTACTGAGAGAAAGCTGCAGTGATGGGAGTGCTTAAAACTCATCAACCCCTATCTTACTTCTCTCATTCTCTCTGAACCACATTAGCTCTCTCTTTTACGAAAAATTGCAATAGAAATTGGTCTTAGGTAGGGTTGCCAACTGTAATTAAGTGTACTCCAGGAGGTTTCATCCCATGACCTGTTCCCACGCTCCAGCCATTAGTTGGCCAAAACATCCATCCTTGTGACGTACTGCCTTCCTACGCCAATTGGAAAGCAAAAAGACTCATTACCCAATTGGATGATGCTTGACTGTCAGCCAAACAGTCTCATTTCCCTATTTTCAATATTTTTATATCTAGCAAAGAGAAATGTTCAAAGAAAATTAAAATAAAGACTATCTTTTTAATATCCCGATGATTTTTCCCCAGGTTGCACACAGCAGTGTCCTGGAGATTGATCTTCAATTTCTGGAGACTCCAGGCCAATCCTGGAGGGTTGGCAATTCTAGTATTAGGTATTGTTGCATTGGCTGCCTGTTGTACATCCTCTCTGATATTCAGTTCCATTGACTGCAGTAGATCTGAATATGTGACAAGGTATATAACAGATGGCTGATATGGTACTGCTGCCCAGGGCCAATTTCTACCCCATTGAATTTAAAAGCCTTGTCCTAATCTTCAACCCTTCCATGGCATTAACCCACATTTTCTTTTAAGTTCTTCTAGCAATGCATCCTTCTCACGCCCTCTGACGCTCTGGTCTTCTTTGTAAACCTTCCTTTGTCCCACCATTGGCAGTCAGCCTTTCAGCTGCCATAGCCCCACTCCGTGAAACACCCTTCCTAAACCCTTCCACTTTTTCACCCCTCTCCATCTTCAAAGACCTTCTCAAAATCCAAACAACCCAAGCTTTTTGTGATAAGGTGGAGTGCTATGTACCTTTAAGAGAATGTACTTAGTTGACCATTTGACTGTATTGACCAATCGCTACACAGCAGGGGCTCCTTGGGTAGCTGGAAGTCTAGAGCTGGAGGTGATGGCGTTTGTGCTTTGTTCTTAGTTTGAATAAACTACCAGTGTTTGTTCAGTTAATCGGTCTCTCTATCTGTATTGTTTCAAGCACCAACTAATGTGTTAATATCAAGGGCGCAGCGAGCGTTCACCAGACAAAGCGATCCAAAAACATAGGCCTAAATATTGCCGTTGGCGTGTGAGGGCGGGCGCGTGCATGTGTGACTCTCCCACCTCCCCCTGCCCACATAGGTAGCACTGAACGCTACCAACCGTGCGTCACGCTGGATGAGCCTTAATTGGCCCGCCCATGTAAAATGGCGGCTCGCCGGCAATCGCGGACAGTGATCGGCTCCGCGACCACCCCTGCCCGACACAGATAAGTTTCTGGCCATAAAACATTTATAGCCAACTCTCGAATTACTCTGACATCGTTCAGCACCTGTTCCTTTATCGCTATTGATCTGTTCTGTTGTCACTACCTGTGATGTACACTGCTTGGACACTGTGAAGCAGTCTTGTTGAAGTTACAAGGGAGCTTTTATTAACATTACTGGACTATGTACATATTCGCAGTAGAGCGTAGGAAAGGATGCCATACTAGGTCCTTACATGTTGCTACCATCTCTGGACTACCTTAGCTCTAGGTTATGTGCCTTCTTATATTACCTGTATGAGCTGTACTGTACTCAGTCCAATGTTAACCCTTTAGGTATCAGATCCTTCTACAGCTATTATCCATGTTTTCTCTCTCCACTCTGTAAAACCCTTTGTGTTATGTTTCAGGTCAAAGTGCTATATAAATGCAATTATTGCATTCACGGTCAATATCACACATTCTGTTAACGTAAGCAAAGCATTGCAAGATTGGAACATGGAGTTATTTTTAGCAACATACATTCATGCTTTCCAACAATTAGTTATGTGCTCCTTCTGTGGTGCAATACTGGATGCACCCCCCATTCCCCCCCCAAATCCAACAATGACTGCTCCCCATCACTCCTGCCCAGTATTCCCGAGTGAAACAGAAGCTGTTTCCCAAGCCTTGTTTTTAGGCTATAAGTAAAAAAAAACTTCAATGGAACCAGTTTGACATGATTACTACATCGCAAAGTTGCTTCACCTGTCTATACTTTGGGAAACTCCCTGTTAGCAGAATTACTGTTTGCAGATGCTCACTTAGCATGAGGGCCAAATACTGGCCCTAACAAGTTGTTTCCTGCTGCTTCAAACTGGGAACCAACCTATGGAGTTGAACACCATTTAATTAGAGCTTAAGAGAATGATAGGGGACGCAACTATTTTCTCTCATAATTCTTATCACATTCTTGAGCACCACTCCCATGTCTGGTATTGCTCATCCCTAATTGCCCTTAAGAAGGTGATGATGAACTTCACTCCCAAACTGCTGCAGTCCTTGTGATGAAGGTACTCCTGCAAAACTGTTGGGTAGGGAGTGCCCTGATTTTGACCTGGCGATGACAAAGGAATGGTGATACATGTCCAAGATGGGAAGGTTTATGACTTGGAGATGATGGTGTTCCTATGCAGCTGTTGTCCTTTTCCTTCTAGATGGCCGAGGTCATGAGTTTGGGTGGCGCAGCCAAAAGGTCTTGCTGATCTGCTGTGGTGCAGAAAAGAGTTTTTTCAATTGCCCTGAAGGTCTTCCAATTCATTTAAAATGCTGCTTAAGTTAAAAAAAATGCTTTGTTTTAGTGAGAAGTTGAAGATACTTGATGTGTAAAAGATTCATAGACACGTGCCTTACTGAAAACTCCAATTCCAAAGTAGGATCCTGTAGTATAAGGATCTGGTACATACAGGATTAATGCGGGACTGAGTACAGTACTGCCCACACAGTGATTTAAGAAGAGACATGACCCAGAGCTAGGGTCATTGTGGTGTTGGGCAGAGACATGTTAAGATCTAGGACATGGAGATAGCTCCATGCTGTATCCTTTACTGTATATATGTATATAGTTACAAGTAGTTAACAAGGACTTGATATCAACATACAGAAGACTACAAAGTCTTCCTTAACAGACAGATTATGTAACCAACACCATCACAACAGATCACATACTGGTACATGGCCAGCAGGGTATGGTCCAGCCCTGGATCTAACTACATTTTTAAGCCATGGAAACCATGTCCTCCTTGCCACATTTTCTGTGCCTCCTCCTCACCATGCTATTCTGCTGTAATGATTTGCACCTTCTCTTACATCCCATTACCATTCTCTTTTCCCTGCACCATCAACCAATTTGTTATTTAATCTCTTCTTCCCTCCATCCAATCACAGACCTCTCCCTTTTGTTCTTCCTTCACCCCGCCCCACTTTTTCTTGGCTCTGTCTATGCTTAAAAACAACTTGCAGCTCTGAAGCATGAACTCTGTTTCTCTCTCCACAGATGCTGCCTGACCTGCTGAGTATATCCAACACTTTCCAATTTTATTCCAAAATAGTGGCAATGTGGAAAGTTTTTTTCTCCTTTGATTATACTTGCCTTAGGAGGTCAATGACGTGGAAGAACTTGTTATAAAAACAAAAAAACTGCGGATGCTGGAAATCCAAAACAAAAACAGAATTACCTGGAAAAACTCAGCAGGTCTGGCAGTATCGGCGGATTTCAACTCTTTCTTGTACTTGAACTCAAGTTCTGTCGAAGGGTCATGAGGACTCGAAACGTCAACTCTTTTCTTCTCCGCCGATGCTGCCAGACCTGCTGAGTTTTTCCAGGTAATTCTGTTTTTGTTTTGGAAGAACTTGTTCCTTTCTGGAGCTTTTACCAAGAACACAAATGATCTTCCCTTATAAGACCATAAGATGTAGGAGCTGAAGTAGGACATTCGGCCCATCAAGAGTGCTTCACCATTCAATGAGATCATGTCTGATCTGATAATCATCATTTCCACTGTCCTGCTTTTTCTCCATAACCCTTGATTCCCTTACTGATTAAAAATCTATCTATCTCAGCCTTGAATATACATAACAACCCAGCCTATACAGCCCTCAGCGGTAAAGAATTCCACAGATTGACTACCCACTGAGAGAAGAAATTCCTCCTCATCTCTGTTTTAACTGACCAACCCCTCTGAGATTATGCTCTCTGGTCCTCGACTCTCCCACAAGGGGAAACAACCTCTCAGCATCTACCCTGTCAAGCCCCGTAAGAGTCTCACATGTTTCAATAAGGTCACCTCTCATTCTTCTAAACTCCAATGAGTACAGGCCCAACCTACTCAACCTCTTCTCATAAGAAAATCTTTTTATACCCAGGATCAACCAAATGAACCTTCTCTGGACTGCCTCCAATGCCAGTATATCCAAGGCGACCAAAACTGTTCACAGTAATCTAGGTGTAGTCTAACTAGTGCCTTGTATAGTTTTAGCAAGACTTCCCTATTTTTATACTCCATTCCCTTTGAAATAAAGGCCGACATTTCATTTGCCTTCCCTATTACCTGCTGAACTTGTAATCTAGCTTTTTGTGATTCATGCACGAGGACCCCCAAATCCCTCTGTGCTGCAGTTTACTCCATTTAAGTGATATTCAGCTCCTCTATTTTTCCTGCCAAAGTGCATATCCTCACATTTTCCCACACTATTCCATCTGCCAAGTTTTTGTCCACCTACTTAACCTGTCTATGTCCCTCTATAGGCTCTTTGTGTCATCCTCACCACTTGCCTTCCCATCTATTTTTGTGTCATCCACAAACTTAGCGATAGTACATTCACTTCCCTCATCCAAATCATTAATATATATTGTCAATAACTGAGACCTCAGTGCTGATCCCTGTGGCACTCCACTAGTTACAGGTTGCCATCCTAAAAATGCCCCTTTAACCTAACTTTCTGTCTTCTATTAGTTAGCCAGTCTTCTATCCATGCTAATATACCGCCATGGGCTCTTATCTTATTAAGTAGCCTTATGTGCGGTACCCTATTGAACGCCTTTTGGAAATCCAAGTATATTACATCTACTGGTTCCCCTTTTTCTGCTTGTTACCTCCTCAAAGAATTCTAATAAATTTGTCAGGTATGATTTCTCCTTCATGATGCCTTGCTGACTCTGCTTGATTATATCATGTATTTCTAAATGCTCTGCTATTACATCCTTTATAATAGACTCTAACATTTTCCTAATGACAGATGTTAAGCTAACTAGCTTATAGTTACCTGTTTTTTGTCTCCCTCCCTTTTTGAATAAGGGTGTTACATTGTCAGTTTTCCAATCCTCTGGGACTTTTCCAGAATCTGAGGATTCTTGGAAGATTACCACCAGTGCATCCACTATCTCTGTAGCCACTTCCTTTAATATCCTAGGATGCAACCTATCAGGTCCAGGGAACTTATCGGCCTTTAGCTCCATTAGTTTCCCTAGTATTTTTTCTCTAGTGATAGTTATTTATTTTATCCCCCCCATCTTTTGCTCCTTGATTATTTAGTATTTTTGGAATGCTATTAGTATCTTCTACCGTGAACACTGATGTAATGTAATTATTCAACACCTCCGCCATTTCCTGGTTCCGCCTTTATTATTACCTCAACCTCATTCTCTAAGGGCCCTATGTTCACTTTGGCCTCTCTCTTCCTTTTTATATTTTTAAAGAAGCTTTTACTGTCCATTTTTATATAACTTGTTAGTTTACCCTCAAAGTTTATTGTCTCCTTCATTATTTCTTTGGTCATCTTTTGTTGGTTTTTAAAACTTTCCCAATCCTCTGACTTGCCACTAACCTTTGCCACATTGTATGTTTTTTCTTTCAATTTGATATTATCCTTAACTTCCTTGGTTAACCATGGTTGGTTTATCCCCTTCCTGGAATCCTTCTTCCTCACTTTGTTGTGAGTCATGAACTATTTTCTTAGATGTTTGCCATTGTTCATCAACTGTCTTTTCTGCTAAACTCCTTTCCCAGTCCACTCCAGCCAACTCTGCCCTTATTCCTTTGTAATTACCCTTACTTAAGTTTAGCACAATTGTTTCTAACATAAGTCTCACTCTCAAACTGAATGCTAAATTCCACCATGTTATAGTCACTGTTTCCTAGGGGATCTTTTACTCTGAGATCACTTATTAAACCTGCTTCATTATACATTACCAGATCCAAAATAGCCTGATCCCAAATACACTCTATGAATTGTTGCTTGTGGCTACCTGTGCCAATTTGATTTTCCCAATCTACATGAAGATTCAAATCACCCTTGATTAATATTCTGCCTTTTTTACATGCCTTTATTATCTCCTGATTTATTCTCTGTCAGACAGCATAACTACTGTTCGGGGGCCTATAGGCTACTCCCACCAGTGTCTTCTTCCCCTTGTTATTTCTTACCTCACCCATATGGATCCTTTCTTGCTATCGTATTTATTCCATCTCATACTAACAAAGCTACCCCACCACCCTTTCCTTCCTGCCTGTCCTTTCGAAAAGTCACATACCCCTGAATATTTAGTTCCCAGCTTTGATCTCCTTGTAACCATGTCTCCTTAATGGCTGTAAGATCATATCCATTAACTTCTATTTGTGTCATTAATTCATTTATTTTGTTCTGAATACTATGTGCATGTAAGTAAGAAGCCATTAATTTTACCTTTTTACCATTTTCCCCCCCTTTGATCCTATTTGCTGCTGCTTTTTTATGTTTGTACACTCCGTCCCTTCCTGTCACACTCTGGGTATCATTACCTAAGTAGCTGCCCTGCAATGCTGACATATCCTTTTGTTTTGTATGTCTACAGATCCCCTCTCCGAAACACTCCCCTCCCCTTTATTTAGTCTAAAGCCCTGTCCATAGCCCTAGTTATTCCATTTGCCAGGGCACTGGTCCCAGCATGGTTCAAGTGAAGCCCACCAGAACAGTTCCCTTCTACCCCAGTACTGCCAATGCCCCATGAACTGAAACCCATTCCTCCCACACCAATCTTTAAGCAACCCATTTAACCCCTTGTCTTTATGTACCCTATGCCAGTTTGCTCGTAGCTCAGGTAGTAATCCTGAGAGTTTTTTTTGGAAAAAATAGTTTATTCATTAAATATCTGGGAGAACATTACAAAACATTTCTAAATCACCATCACAAAAAGTACAATCAGATTCAACTTTTACACATGGATCACAAGGTGCTTCAATACAATCAATGAATATTACAATCATTTCAATATGGTCATTACAGACAATCAGACAATGGTATTGGAGTTATCAACATACATCATGTTGCACTCTGAGGTGCTTCAGTACAATTATAATACAATTAGTACTCAATGCATACATTCATTGTGAATCATACAGCCCGAGGGGTCTATACAATTCCCAGCCCCTCGGTGCACTGTGGCAGAAAGGTCTTAGACAGCGACATTTCCCCATTGCGCCTTTGCAGCGGCTGCCCCAGGCTTTAGTGCGTCCCTCAGCACGTAGTCCTGGACCTTGGAATGTGCCAGTCTGCAACACTCAGTCGGGGACAGCTCTTTGCACTGGAAGACCAACAAGTTTGGGGCAGACCAAAGAGCGTCTTTTACCGAGTTGATGATCCTCCAGCTACAGTTGATGTTTGTCTCGGTGTGTCCCTGGCAACAGCCCATAGAGCACAGAGTCCTGTGTCACAGAACTGCTCAGGATGAACCTCAACAGAAACCATTGCATCTCTCTCCAGACCTTCTTTGCAAAGGCACAATCCACAAGGAGGTGAACAACGGTCTCGTCCCCACCACAGCCACTACGAGGGCAACGTGCAGAGGGGGTGAGACTCCTGGCGTGTAGGAAGGATCTGACGGGGAGGGCCTTTCTCACCAACAGCCAAGCTACGTCTTGGTGCTTGTTGGAAAGTTCTGGCGATGAGGCATTCTGCCAAATGACTTTGCCAGTCTGCTCAGGGAACCATCCCACAGGATCCACCCTCTCCTTTTCCCTCAGGGCCTTTAAGACGTTACGTGCCGACAACTGCCTGATGGACTTGTGGTCAAAGGTGTTTCTCTGCATAAATTTTTCCACTAGGGACAGGTGGTATGGCACGGTCCAACTACTTGGAGCGTTCCGCGGCAGCGTGGCCAGACCCATCCTTCACAACACCGGGGACAGGTAGAACCTCAGCATGTAGTGACACTTGGTGTTTGCGTACCGAGGGTCTACACACAGCTTGATGCAGCCGCACACAAAGGTGGCCATCAGTATGAGAGCGATGTTGGGCACGTTTATTCCCCCCTTATCTAGAGGCTTTTACATCGCATCCCTACGGACACGATCCATTTTCGACCTCCAGATAAAGCAAAAGATGGCTCAGGTGATCGCCATCACGCAGGAGTCTGGAATGGGCCAGACCTGCGCCACGTACAGCAACAACGAGAGTGCCTCACACCTTATGACCAGGTTCTTAACCGCAATGGAGATGGAGTGTCGCTCCCACATGCCCACTTTTCTTTGCACCATAGACACCCACTCCTTCCAGTTTCTAACGCATGCCCCGGTCCCTCCGAACCATATCCCCAGCACCTTCAGGCTGTCAGCCCTGACAGTGAAGGGGACAAAGGATCGGTCAGCCCAGTTCCCAAAGAACATGGCTTCACTCTTCCCACAATTTACCTTGGCTCCCAAGGCCAGTTTGAACTGGTCACAAATGTGGATCAGTCTGCGCACCAACAGCGGATCCAAGCAGAAGATGGCGACATGGTCCATGTACAGGGAGGCTTTGACCTGAGTGCCTCCACTGCCTGGGATCATCACTCCTCTTATGCCTAGATCCATCCTGACGGACTCAACAAAAGGTTCTATGCAACACACAATCGGGACAGTGGAGAGAGGGCAGCCCTGCCTGACTCCAGATTTAATAGGAAAGCTATCTGATTCCCACTCATTGATTGAGACTGCGCTACTGATGTTAGTGTAAGGTAATAGGATCCAATTGCGGATTCCATCCCCAAACCCCATTTTGGAGAGTACATCCATCCTGTAGGTGTGCGATATTCTGTCAAAGGCCTTCTCCTGATCCAGGCTGTTCTGCACATAGGCAAACGTATCCCTGAGTAGCTCAAGGCTGTCAGAGATCTTCTTGCAGTAATCCTGAGATTATTACTTGGAGGTTCTGCTTTTTAATTTAGCTCCTAACTGTTCACATTCTTTCAGCAGAACCTCCTTTCTAGTCCTATCAGTGTTGTTGGTACCAACGTGAACACCAATTCAGGCTGACATCTGAACTGGGTAATATGTTCAATTTTATCCAACACTTGTCTTATGTTCAGCTTGATTCAGTTGGTAGCACTCTGACCTCTGAAGTAAAAGGTTAAGGGTTCTGTTGAAGGGTCATGAGGACTCGAAACGTCAACTCTTTTCTTCTCCGCCGATGCTGCCAGACTTGCTGAGTTTTTCCAGGTAATTCTGTTTTTGTTAAGGGTTCAAAGTGCATTCTGGGACTTCAGCACATAGCCTGAGTGCTACTGAGAGAATCCTACATTGTCAGAAGTCCCCCTGCCTTTCAGATGGGACATTAAAGAAGATCACAACAGTATTACTTATAGAATCATAAAATGGTTATAACACAGAAGGAGGCCATTTGGCCTTTTGTATCTACCCAATGTATTCTCTACAAGAGCATATCCACTAATTCCTCAATTGGAGTATTGTGTCCAGTTCTGTGTACCACAGTTTAGGAAGGATTGAAGGCTTTAGAGAGGGTATAGAAAAGATTTACAAGAATAATTCCAGGGATGAGGATCTTCGGTTGTGCGGATAGATTGGAAAAGCTAGGGCTGTTCTCCTTCGAGATAAAGGTTGAGAGGCGATTTGACAGAGGTGTTCAAAATCATGAGGGGTCCAGGCAGAGTAGATAGGGAGCAACTGATCCCTCTGGCATGAGGGTCGAGAACCAGAGGACACTGATTTAGCATGAATGGCAAAAGACAACATGAGGAAAAACCTTTATACACAGGCAGTGGTTAGCATCTGGAATTCACTGCCTGAAAGTGTAGTGGAGACAGATTCATTTGTGGCTTTCAAAAATGAATTGGATAATTATCTGAAGAGAAAAATAATTGCAGGGCTGTGCTCGTGGCTCAGGTAGTAATCCTGAGATTATTACCTTGGAGGTAAATTCTTTCAGCAGAACCTCCTTTCTAGTCCTATCCATGTCGTTGGTACCAATGTGAACACTAGTTTTATAAAGGTTCACCATAACTTCCTTGATTTTGTATTCTATGGCTCTATTTATAAAACCCAGGATCCTATACACCTTATAACTGCTTCCCCAATCTGCCCTACCACCTTCAACAATTTGTGCATATCTGACCCTCTACTCCTGCACCCCTTTTGGAATTGTCTTTTAGTTTATATATTGCCTCTCCTTATTCTTCCTGCCAAAATGTATCATTTCACACTTCCCTGCATTAAATTTCATCTTCAAGGGTCCGCCTATTCCTCTATGTCCCCCTCATAATTCACAATACTTCCATGTTTTGTGTCATCTGCAGATTTTGAAATTGTCTCCAGCACACCTAAATCTAGGTCATTAACATGTATCAAAAAAAGTCAATGGTTCTCTTACCAAGCCCTGGGGAACCCACTTGTACCATCCTCCTGTCTGAAGAAAAGTTCACCACTACTTTCTGTTTCCTCTCACTCAGCCAACTTTGTATACCACTATCCCACTTATTCCATGAGTTCTAACTCTGCTGATAAGTCTGTTTATGGCATTTATATGGGTAGTTTTAGAGGCTAAGGTCCATGTGGCTGAAGCTCTTCCACCTATGGAAAGAGAGGGAAAGATACAAAGGTGCCTAGAGCCAGAGGAAGGGAGTGTTTGGGACAAGACATAGGACTAGTGGAGATGGTTGTTGTAAGGTAGTATGAGATAAAGGAGAGATTTATAGATGAAGACAAGGATTGTAAATTTACTTCATTGGGAGGTGAGGAACCAATATTGATCAGTGAAGATGGGGAATGGATGAATAAGACTTACTACAGGACATAATACAAATACAGGAGTTTTGGATGAGCTTTTTTTTTATTCATTCAAGGGATGTGAGCTTCACTGGCTGGGCCAGCATCTATTACCCATCCCTAGTTGCCCTTGAGAAAGCGGTGGTGAGCTGCCTTCTTGAACCGCTGCAGTCCATGTGGTGTAGGTACACCCACAGTGCTGTTAGGAGCTACCAGAGGATGGGAAGCCAACAAGTCAAACACTGGAATAGTCAATTCTGGGAGCGAAAAGGCATGGATAAGGCAAATGTCGGGATAGGGTGAGACAATATTATGAAAATGGAAGTAAGTGACCTCAACGATAGGTAGGATGTGTGATTTGAAGCTCGACTTAAGAATTTGAACTGTCTAACCCAGCCTCAGGGTAGCCAAGGAAAGAATGAAGTCAGTGGCTGTAATTCCTTTGGTCTCCCTGATGTTGAACTGTGGGAAGTTGTGACTCTCCCAGGGTTTGAACTCAGACAAATGTAACAGTTGTACGGTCAAGAGAGCTAGTGGAGAAGCAGAGTTGCATATGATGTGTGTAAAATGACCCCGTGGTTGTATTTGATTTCACCAGGGGGGCATTTAGATAAAGAAGGTGAGGGAAGAAAGAGCAGATCTTTGGAAGCCTGGAAGGAATGCTGATGGGAAAGGATGAGGAATCATTGTTAACGATACAGTGGCTAAGTCTGGATAGAACAACGCAAGAGCAGTCCTATGGAGCTGGATGATGAAGGAGATGCATTGGAGGAGAATGGTGCAGTCAAACATACCAAACACTGCGGGAAGGTTCAGGATGGTTAATGTACTACAGTCTCATTTCTAGAAGATTTAATTGGGCCTTGAGAAGGGTGGAAGCAGATTCAGGGACTTGAGCTGACAATTACAGGAGAGATGGGCACCCAACTGGGAAACAATGGCAACAACAACCACAAGTCACATTTATATAGCATCTTTAGCAAAGTAAAACAACCCAGGCAGAAACATTATCAAGCAAAATTTAATATATGACTTATTAGGATGGGTGACCAAAAGCTTGGTCAGGGAGGTAGGTTTTTAGGAGCATCTTAAAGAAGGAGTGTGCCAGTAAGGTTTAGAGAGGGAATTCATGAGCTCAGGATCTAGACAGCAAAAGGCACAGCCGGCAGTGGAGAAGCAATGAAAATCGGGGATGCATGAAAGGCTGGTACTGAAGAAGCACAGAGATTTCGGAGGGTTGTGAGCTGGAGGAGTTTATAGAGATAAGGAGGGTTGAGGCTTTGGAGAAATGTGAAAACAAGGATGAGAATAGTAACAGGGTTTCAGCAGCAGATGAGCTGGTGCAGAAAAGGAGGCAGGCGATATTACTGAGGTGGCAGTTCAGAGCCAATGAAAGACTGAGAAAAGATGAAGATAGGTAGGTAGGGCTTTTTGAGGAGGGGCTGATGCTATTTTGAAGGTGAAAAGGTCAGCACCTGAGGAAAAGGATCCATTGATGACACCAATAAGCTTGGGAGCAGGAAGGGGGATTAAATGATCTAGAGTTGTGCAAAGAGGTGATTATAGAACAGGGTTTAGGTGACATGGACCAGCTGGAGTTGAATAGGGCAGAGGAACAGCAGAAAGATAATGTTTCAGGGTGAGAGTTACTGGAGGCAGATGAAAGGCTGGGAGCAGGGAAGGAAGCAACAGATGTACCTGTGCAAATGCCTTTGATCTTGATTACAAAACAATTCCTGAGCTCTTCACAAGTGGGTGGAGGGCCTTGTAGTGGGAGATCTAAAAGCCGTAGATAACAAAAAGAGGAAATCACAGCTGTCCCTGTATTCTAGGAAGATCTTTGAATTGATCAGAGTGTTTGGGCAAGGAGAGTAATACTGAATAATCTCATTGTGACCAAGTCAGATCTGGTGATAGATAACCACACACACTCAAATTCTGGCTTGAGGGAGCAGAAAAGAATGCTGGACCAAGTAGCTGACAAGAGGGGAAGATGGATTCATTTAATGGAAATCGGATCATTGTATGCAGAGTTGAGGGGTTGATTAAGCAGTTTGATGGCGAGAGTAGTGTGTTACGATGGATATAGGACCATAAGTGAAGGAATTGATGACTAAGGGTAAGGTGCCAGAGAGGTCAAAGGGTAGGGGAGAAGCCATGATGAAATGTGGTGATTGGAGTTATCCTGCTGCCCTAGTGCTTTAGACAGGAATGTAGGAATTACCAAATGAGAAAAGACCAAGATTCATTTCTGGAAATAACAGGGAACCAAGGTTCTAATAAAAGTGAGAGATTTAATGTGATTAAAACTAGAAAATAAAAGGTATTGGAGAAATAACTGCAAGTAAAGCCCAACAAATCCTCTGGATCTGATGGCCTGCAGCCTACGATTTTTAAAGAGGTGACTGCAGAGATAGTGAATGCTCATTCAGAGAACGGACACAGACATGATGGGCTGAATGGCCTCCTTCTGTGCTGTAACACTTCTGTGATTCGAGTTTTGATCTTCCAGAATTCCCTAGTGTGGTGAAGCTAAGACCCAATATTTTAATAAAATATCTATGTCCATCCTCTTGGATCATTTATAAAATTTGAAAAACTGGACAAAGATTTTAAAATGACTGAAGCCGTGGCTCACCATGACTTTCAAACAAAAGGAACTTTCTGGCAGTCAGAGAAGCTGACACCTCATTATCTCTGAAGAGATGCTAATGACTCTATGAGCAGCAGAAACAACCTTCAAAAGGAATTATATAAAGGCCATCTACATTTCCAAAGTCAGGCCTGGCCAATGGGGACCATTAGTCTGCCAGGACAAAGGACCCTGTAACCTCCTTTGAAATTCCGAATGGTTGAAACACTAACATTCCCAAGAATCCAGACGAAGGAATATACATCCTTGTCAAAGCCAACCTGGAGAGGCAGGAGTCACATGTTACGCCCCACCCCCCACCCCCAAGCTGGGACAACTAGTTATGTTGTCTTGCTGTTCTGCCAAGTAGTCTGCCATCTTCCATTTAGCAATCAGCAGCTCAGAACAAGGGCGTGGTCTAGGTGAATGCCTGGCTCCCCATGTACCCTGTTTCTACGGGGACTTCTGAACTTCTATATCATGCGCCTATCCCATCGTGGAAGTCATCTCTACTGGCAGAGTGAATTATCCAGCATCAGTCTTCAACCTGCCAACCTCTGTGAACGAATACATCATTGGAGTTTGATTCTGAACTCTGGACTCAAGTGAAACAATAATTCTTTTCTCTGTGGTCTTTGCTGTGTAAACCCTTTCTTTCTCTATCTCACCTTTATTGTATGAATTAAAAGGGGGCCACATTGCTACACTCCTCTCGCATTTCAGTGAGTGCAGATAAACTAACCCTTTTAGTTTATCCTGTCTTGAGTTTGCTGTGGGGTTATTAATAGAGAATTGGATCAGCTGAAGGGTTCAGAAATATACCACTGCTTATAAAGGGGGAATCAAAAATCAAAATCACTTTTCTGTTTATGGACAGGTGGTGAGAAGAGAAATCAGGGCTGTTTAATTAAACCCCCTCCTATCAGTAACACTAGATTCTAGAACAGCCCCTGAGAATTAGAAGTAAGTAAATGTAACCCCATTGTTCAAGAAAAGGGGGAGAGAGAAAATAGGGGATTTTAGGCCAGTTATGGCATCAGTAGTTGAGAAAATGCTAGAATCTATTATTAGGAATTTGTTAACAGGCACTTAGAAAATTCTAATATGATTAAGCAGAGTGAACATAGGTTTATGAAAGGGAATTCATGTTTGACAAATCTGTTAGCGTTTTTCAGGGAGTAACTGACAAAGTAGATAAAGAGGAAATCAGTGAATTTTCTACATTTGAATTTTCAGAAGGGATTTAATAAGGTCTCATACAAGATTTAAGGCTCATGGGATTTGGGATTATGTATCTACATGGACTGAGTTAACAGAGAGAAATCAGAGAGTAGGAATCAAGAAGTCATTTTCAGTTTGCAGGTACTAATGGACTGCCACATGGTAAGTATAGGGGCCTCAGTCATTTACAATCTATAGCAATGATTTAGATGAGGGAATCAATTGTAATGGATCCAATGCTAACAATGCAAAACCAGGTGGGAAAGTAATTCATGAGGAGAATGCAAAGATGTTGCAAAGGTTTAGGAACATAGGAGCATAGGAGTAGCAGTAGGCCATTCAGCCCCTCGAACCTACTCTGTCATTTGACTAGCTCATGGCTGATCATCTACCTCAACATCATTTTCCTGCACTACCCACACCCCCAACCCCCAACCCCAGATCCCTTGATGTCATTAGTATGTAGAATCTATCGATCTCTGTCTTGAACACGCTCAATGATTTAGCTTCCACAGCTCTCTGGGGTAGAGAATTCCAAAGATTCACCACCCTCTGAGTGAAGAAATTCCTCTTCATTCAGTCCTAAATGGCCTGTCCCTTATTTTGAGACTGAGTCCCCTGGTTCTAGATGCCCCATCCCCCCACTCCTCCCCCCTCAACCCCCAACCCTGGCCCCAGCCAGGAAACATTCTTTCTGTATCTACCCTTTCTAGCCTCATAAGAATTCTGTAATTTTCATTGAGATATGACATGTTAAGTGCTTGGGCATGAGGTGGAAGATGAAGCATATTGTGAAATATGAAATTACCCTCTTTGATCATAAGAATAGAAAAGCAGAATGGTTTTAAAAGTGAGGGATTAGTAAATAAAAGCAAAATACTCTGGATGCTAGAAATCTGAAATAAAACAGAAAAACTCAGTAGGTCTGGCAGAACTGCGAAGAGAGAAGCAGAGTTAACGTTTTGAGTCCAATATGACTCTTCTTCAGAGCTGGATTAGTAAACATTGGTGTTTAGAGGGATTTAGATAGTATCCCTTTACACGAAGCACAGAGAGTTAACATGCGGGTACAGCAAGTAAGTTAGGTAGGCAAATAAAGGTAGTCTTTATTGCAAAGGGATTGAAGTCTAAGAAATGCTGAAATTATATGGGGCTTTGTTGAGACCACAAGCAGAGTACTATGTACACTTCTGGTCTCCTTAACTAAGGAACGATATATTTGCTTTAGAGGGGCTGCAACAAAATTTCAATGGATTGATGCAAAAGTAAAATACTGCAGATGCTGAAAATCTGAAATAAAAACAGAAAATGCTGGAAATGCGCAGCAGGACTGACAGCATCTGCAGGAAGAAAAACAGAGTTAGTGGGTGGAATTTTACAGCCCCTCCCCGGCGGGATTTTCTGCTCATGCCAAAATCAATTGAGTTTTGAACGGCTTGCTGCGTTTTACAGCCCTGCTCCTGCTGTGACGGGACCATAAAATTCCGTTTCAGCTCTGTGACCTTTCAACGTCAGTTCTGAGCTGATGTAAAACATGACCCATGATCTTAGTGAATGGTATAGCAGGCCTGAGGGGCCCAAGCACCTACTCCTGCTTCTATTTCTTATGTTCTTGTATCAAACTGCCTCCTACCATCCTGGTAACTCTTTTGAGTACAAACCCGTTTCCATCTGTTTCAGATGAAGTTACATTGTTTCATAGTTTGCCATTGTGAGATTTGAACTCTTGATCTTAGGATTACAAACCCAGTACCATAATCACTTGGCTATTTAGGCCAAGCCAAAAGTTGCATGATACAATGACAGTGGGGTTATTGGTCAATCACACCGATTAGTTTCTAACGATTAGTTTACAACAGGGCAAGCAGGGATTCTATAATCAGACAGTAAGGCTGCTTCATGGGGGGAAAGGACTTACTGATTGTGAACCAGTGTTTGTCCAGTGCCAAGAAGGTGATTAATTCACCTATGATTAGATTGTGGTTGGTGACTGCTGAGCATCTTATGTCCAGAGGACTTCAGGGACCACCCAATCTTTAATTATACAGTGGTGTAATCCAAAGGTTTAACAACATGGCCCCCTTGTCCAAACAGGATTTTGTATCCTTCATTGTGCCCTCATGTGCAGCACCAACAACACTCAAGACATTTGACACCATCCAGAACAAAGCAGCCCGCTTGATTGGCACCCCATCCACAAACATTCACAACCTCCACCACTGATGCACAGTGGCAACAGTGTGTACCATCTATAAGCTGCACTGCAGGAACTCACCAAGGCTCCTAAGACAGCACCTTCCAAACCCACAACCACTACCATCTAGAAGGTCAAGGGCAGCAGACACATGGGAACCCCACCACCTGGAAGTTCCCCTCCATCCTGTTGACCATCCTGACTTGGAAATATATCAGCCATTCCTTCACTGTCGCTGGGTCAAAATGCTGGAACTCCCTTCCCTAACAACACTGTGGGTATACCTACACCACATGGACTGCAGTGGTTCAAGAAGGCAGCTCACCACCACCTTCTCAAGGGCAATTAGAGATGGGCAATAAATGCTGGCCCAGCCAGCGATACCCACATCCCGTGAATGAATTAAAAAAAAATGTGCGCTTATCCGTTCATTCTCTGAGAAACACTTGGTGAAACAAGGCCTAATATGATGGTTAAGAGTTAGCAAATGCGATAGCAATCAAATCAAATGCCACTTCACAGAATCACAGAATTGTTACGACACAGGAGGAGGCCATTTGGCCCATTGTGTCTGCGCCAGCTCTCTGAATGAGCAACTCACCCAGTTCCAACAGGAGGCACACTGAAGAGGATGGTACAGCTAAATACTGCCAGGAAGATGTTGTCAAGAATACGTAAGTCCACTCCGACTCAGTAACTGCTAGCGCTGTCTCACGTTACCTCACCTGTCATTCACTGCGGTATCATCGTGGTTTGTGAGATGGAAGCAGTGATGAGCAACGCTGACATTCCCAGCCACAAAGATTTGAAAAACAAACCAGGTGAACACTAGAACTGCACAGACCACGCTGGCAAACAGCAGCTAATATTCACGTAACTACTGTCAACCAGGTGAACACATGCAGCATTAGAAAATATCACTGGCCCAATATCAGAGGGTCTTGGCTTCAACCTCTCTTGGAGACAGTGGACGGAGACTGAATCCACAGATAGCATGGATAGTGCAGTCACATGTTCCATCGTGGAAACATAGAAACTGGGAGAAGGCCATTTGGCCCTTTCAGCCTGCTCCACCATTCAATATAATCATGGCCGATCCTCTATCTCAACACCATATTTCCGCTTTCTCTCCATACCCCCTGATGCCCCTAATATCCAAAAAATTAGCAATTTCTTCTTTGAATATACTCAGTGACCCGACCTCCACTGCCTTGTGTGGTAGAGAATTCCACAGGTTGACAACACTCTGAGTGAAGAAATTTTTTCCTCATCCCAATCCTAAATAGCCTGCCCCATATCCTGAGACTCCCAACCAGGGGAATCATCCTCCCTGCATCTAGTTTGTTAGCCCTGTTAGAATTTTATATGTTTCAATCAGATCCCCTCTCATTCTTCTAAACTCTAGTGAATACAGGCCCAGTCGAACCAATCTCTCCTCATTTGACAGTCCTGTCATCCCCGGTATCAGCCTAGTAAACATTCGCTGCACTCCGTCTATGGCAAGTATATCCTTTCTTAGATAGGCAGGCCAAAATTCCAGGTGTGATCTCACCAAGGCCCTGTATACTGCAGTAAGACATCCCTATTTCTGAACTCGAATTGTCTTGCAATGAAGGCCAACATACCATTTGCCTTCCTTATTGCTTGCTGCACCTGTCTGTTTACTTTGGGAGATGGGGGTTAACCTGAAGTGTGATTGTGACCATGAGTCCCAGACAATGGGGCACGTCACATGCCCACTAAAATCTATTGCGGGAGGCACTTCATTTCTCCACTCGACAGCTCAAGAGGCCATTGAATGGATAGGTAAACTTGACATCCCATTATGAGTTTTTCTTGTCATACGAGAATAGTGGTATCGATATATTGGGCGCCTTGGCAGGCCTGCTAGACAGCTTCCTGACAAGGAGGATGGAGGAGTCCAGCTCCAAGGCAGAGAGCATTGCGCAAACTTTGTCCTCTCCGCAGCCTCTGCTCCATCCCCCTGTCGTGTTGCAGACCCAGAAGCACAGGCACTGCTGCCCCCATACCTGTTCCCCCCCCTTTGTATGGACAGGTCACCAGACACTCTGGCCTCTGTATGAGGAAGCTGCAGCACTCTGGCAAATCCAGTAACTTCACCACAACACCTCCAAAAGCACTCCACAGTATTTCCAGGCACTTTGCCACAGCTGGAGTCCTTACAAATAATATTGCCTGCAGTTTGGGCGCCTGGCCCTGTAAGGAGTGCTAGCCCCGGATCGAACTTGCAGCTTTGCTCTTGTTGTTGGCTGAGAGATTGAGAAATTTGTTGCCAGGTGTGGCATGATTTTGTGTCCTGGCATCACATCCACTGGTTGGACTGGGAGACCTCAAAATCACATTGATTCACAGCTTTCTGACTCCAGGCGGGGATGTCCCCAAATGTGCCCTCTTCTTGATGGAATGCCAAGCTTAAAGTAATTGGCAGCACATTGCACCCCAGCCCTAAGATTCCTAAAGAGTCCCTTGGACACTCAGTCAATGTTTAATTAAGAGACTATAAGGTGTATGCTAGGAGTGGAGCTGGAAGCTAAAATGAAGGGGTCAGTACATGGTGTGAACCCAGTTTGGATACTGGAGGCAAATGTGTGCTCACTTCTGACTGCTCCAAGTGCAACTTCAACCTCTTTCCTAATTGGGGTGAATGGTATTTGCTGCTAGTCAAAGGTGAGACAGGCAGCACTGTTCCTATGGTCAGATTTATTGTAAAAACGCCCTGCATCATTTTCTCGTGAGCCATTTCCCATCTCTATTCCCTTGCAAACTAAAACCGACATTCTCTGTTTTGCCCCTCCCTATCCTTCGGGATCGATTTGTTTAATTCTGTCATTTTCTGTCCAGCTCCTCCCCTCCTTGCACCAACACCTCTCGTTGCTGAATATTTGGCCTCAAGGTATCTCCAATAAGAACTGGCAGCTCCTGCAACACAGAACTCCCTGGGCGGAGCTTCACCTTGCTATAAATGCTCAGCACACAACCCTGACACAACTAAATCTACTTCTGCAATAGTTGTCTCCATTGTTACTCTTTCCTTTTACCACCAACGTCTCTTTCTTTGAGTTGAAGAAATGTCTGGGTTTGGCAATCAGATTAACCAGGCTATGGCCGATGCAACCAGTGCAGCAGAAGACAAAGGTAATTAGGCTGTTCAGAAGTAAAAGTTTAGCTCCACGATTGACTTTGCCTGATCGATAATTGAATTTTACACCAGAAGGATGCCAAGTTTGATCCCTGGCGCATGTTGAGTTTGCCAGTCTCAGTTAAGCGTGGCGATTGAGTGAAACTGTTATGTCCAAAGTGACAAACGGATGAGAGGATTGAGAAGAAGTGAAATGCCACCAACATTTGTGACTCAAGTGAAAAATCTATTGTGTTTTTACAGAAAGCCATTTTTGTTTTGATAATCTGATACAGTGCTTCTGCTAGCTTCTGCATATTTTGTTCGTCCAGATCCATTCTGAACCATTCTGAACCCCATACAGGGTGTGTTCTAGTGGAGGGATCATTATACAGAGAATGGTTTTTCGGATATATTGGTTGGGCATGGACCTGTGATATTAGGGGCTTAATTATTAGAGTATTATGCTGGCAGATGCATTAGGGAGTGTCACAGGGCAAGTACAGGTAAAACTGAGAGTATTTCTGATCAATTTCAAGTCTAAACGCTTTACTATATTCTACGTATTTGATACTTGAATTCTTTTTTTACACTAAATGGCCACTTTCCTGAGTAATTTGCATTGCTTCATCCAAATTATTGGACTCCTCTTTTGTAAGGCTTCAGGAGCAGAAGCGGTCATCATAGTTTTAATGTCAAGCTCCCTAACCAGTCCAATGCCCTGCTGGAGAGCAAGTGTAACTCCAGGATATTGCCCCCAGGCTTGGGTCGGGAGCTAGATGTTATTGCGTGCTCCGTGGTTTGATCAGCGTGTCCGCAGTCACAGGCAGGCGAGGTCTTGAGGCGCCACTTGTAGGTCAGGTGGCCACATTGACCATGTCCAGTCTGCACTCTATTGAGGGTTGGCCAAAAACTCCGGGGGATATTGAAGTCTGGCTGTTGAGGTACTGGGTCAGAGGCAATGTGTTTACATGGGCCTAAATTACTATGAATTGCAACGACTATCAATCAGAATGTTACACTGATGCATGTGGAATACACCAGGCTGTTACATTGTGAGATATAACAATGTTTCAGTGACGGATATGTTATATAACAGTGAGGCACGTGGAATCAAATAATGTTACGGTCAGGGGTTGATCAGAAAGTGTTGCATTGTGGGAATTATAGAGAGGTGCGTGTTACAGCGAGGGCATTGATATATAATGAAATGTTACAGTGTTCTTAGTGTTCTAGAGATGGACAGGGGTGTGGGGTATATCGGAGTATTATAGATAGGGGTGTGAGGTATATCGGAGTATTAGAAACAGGATGTGGGATATATCAGAGTATTATAGATAGGGGTGTGGGGTATATCAGAGTAACCGAGACAGGGGTGTGGATTATATCAGAATATTAGATTCAGGCTGTGGGGTATATCAGAGTATTAGAGACAGTAGTACGGAGGTTATCAGAGTATTAGAGACAGGCTGTTGGGTATATCAGAGTACAAGAGACAGGTGTGGATTATATCAGAATATTAGAGACAGGGTGTGGGGCATTTCAGAGTATTAGAGACAGGGGTATGGATTATATCAGAGTATTTGAGACAGGGATATGGATTATATCAGAGTATTAGAGACACATTAGGTGTGGGGTTTTTTCAGAGTATTAGCAACAGGTGCTTGGGGTACATCAGAGTATTAGAGATAAGGGTATGGGGGATATCAGGGGATTATCTTAACTTAACTCATTGAGTGGAAAGCACATGAGATTGGAAGGAAAGCCAGTTTTATTTCCTACTCTCCACTGACTTCAGATTCAGGCCTGTAGATTATATTGGACTGTTAGAGTGAAAGTTGTGCGGTATATTGGTGTGTTAGTGTGGAAGGTGTGCAGTATATTGGAATGTTACTGTGATGGGAGTGGGGTATATTGGAGCGCTACAATGCACGGAGTGGGGTATACTGGAGCATTGGAGTGGAGGTGGTGGGGTATATTGGGGTGTTACAGTGGGGTATATTGGGGTGTTACAGTGGGGTATATTGGTGTGTTACAGTGGTGGGAGTGGGATATATTGGAGTTTTATAGTGGAGGAAGTGGGGTATATTGGAGTGTTACAGTAGTGGGAGTGGGTATATTGAAGTGTTACAGTGGAGGGAGTGGGGTATATTGGAACGTTACAGTGGAGGGAGTGGGTATATTGGAGTATTACAGTGGAGGGAGTGGGGTATATTGTGTCAGAATATGTCTCCTTTACCTGAGTTGCTGAATGTCATCTTTCTGTCCCCAGCAAAGGAAGCACAAAGTGCAACTCAGAAGGGTGCAAGTCAAGTACAGCAGGCTGTAGAGAAAGGTACAGTTTAACCATTCCTCCCTTTGCCTCTGGATGAAAATGATGGAAAATTCTTAGCCCAATCTCCACTGCTACTCACAGTTTTCTTACACCAGGCACCATCTAAACACAGAAACATGGAAAACCCAGAAGACGGGCATTTGGTATCTGCGCTGGCTGAAAAAGACCAATCCAGTCTAACCCCAGCACCCCCTTTCCAGCTCTTGACTCATCACCTTGTAGGTTATGACAGTTTAGTACAAATCTGAATATTTTTTAAATGTGTTGTGGGTTTCTACCTCTACCACTCTTTCAGACCTCCACCACCCTCTGGGTAAAAGGATTTCTCCTCAACTCCCCTCTACCTCCTCTACCAATTAAAATCAACATCCTCTGGTTATTAAAAACCCCTAAGGAAATAGATCCTCATATCTACTCCATTCAGACCTTTTGTAAGTTTACACATCTCAAATAAATCTCCTCTTCCCAAGAAAACAACTCCAGCCTATCTAATTTTTCTTCATAGCTAAAACTCTGCATTCCTGGAGAATTCCTTGCAAATTTGCTCCATACCTTCTCCAGTGCAATCACATCCTTTCTGTAATGCAGTGAGCAGTACTGTAGCTGTGACCTAACTAGTGTTTATTCAGTCCTAGCATAATCTCCCTGCTCTTGTATACTATGCCTCGGATAATAAAGGAAATATCCCATATGCCATTTTACCTTACCCCGCCTGTGCTGCTACCTTCAGGGTCTGTGGGCATTCACTCCCAAGTCCCTCTGTTCCTCTGCACTTCATTATCCTACCAGTTACTGTGAACTCCCTTTCCTTGTTTGCCCCCTTGAAATGCATTCCTCACACTTCAGTGGATTGAATTCCATTTGCCACTCAACTGACCGGTCCATTGATATCTTCCTGAAAGCCGTACAGCTCTCTTCTTTACTGTCAACTGTACTATTCAGTGCCACAGGCAATAATGTTCACAAAGGCTTCATAATATTGGACTGGTGTACTTTATTTATAGTACGATTTTGTTCTTTCAGCTATTGATGAGGGTGCTGAAGTTCTGAAGAAAAAAGGGGTTGAAGTCGTTAATAAAGCCGGCAAAAACATACCTGGTTTAGGAAAATGACCTGTCATCAGCAACATGAAGCAGGTGTAAATTATTACAGTTGAACTACATCTCTCAAATTTGTACAAGGAATTAGTCCATTTAACCGAATAAAATATCTCAATAAATTAATTGCCATTCTGCTTTCTGCTCAGTTTTTAAAAATGTTTGATTTGACCTCTGTATTTTAAAGCAATTTCTCTCAATTCTGTTTCACTTATTTATTTGTATCTTTGTGATTCCTCCCTTCAACTATGCCACAATTTGTGTGTGTTTGTGTAAGTGTACATGTACATGTGTGTCTGCACACGTGCCTGCATATGCGTCTGTGTGTGTATATAGCGTGTGTAATGGCACATACACAGTGTGTGTATGGCTGTATGTGTGTGTATGTCTGTGGGTATCTGCATATGTCTGCAGGTGTGCATGTACGTTGGCATATATGTGTGTCTGCACATGTATTATTGTGTATGTGTGTCTGCACATGTGTGTGTGTTTGCACATATGTATGTATGTGCCTACACATTTTGGGGTTTGTGTGTGCTTGCATATGTGTGAATGTGTATGCACAAATGTGGGTTTGTGTGTGTGCGTGTGTCTGCACTTATGTGGGTTTGTGTGTGTGTGTCTGCACATATAGGGGTCCATGTTTGTGTGGGTTTGTGTTTGTGTGTCTGTGTGTATGTGTTTTGCCAAGGGAGTGGTAGAGGAGATTTAAAATATCTCAGTGTGGTTGGCTCTTAAATGCCCTCTGAACAAGGGCAATTAGGGATGGGCAAAAACGTTGGCCTAGCCAGTGATACCCACATCCCATGAATGAATGAGAAAAAAATTTCCAGGCCACATTTCCTGGCAGAGTGCTTTTGCCCTGTTAGCTGCTTTTGCTTCATCCCCAGTGTTTCCAGGGAAGGGACTCATCAATGGGCCACCTCCCTCAGATTGGGGTGGACATTCTGCCAAATACGTGCTCTTCCTCATGCTCCTCGCTGCCTGCTTTCATCTGAGGTGGCTCTTTGAATTCAGTCAATGCTCATTGGGTCTAAACCCAACAGCCACAACGCAGGGAACTATCACCCTGACCTGAAGCCCCAGGAATTCAGCAGGTGACACCAGGCAGCCAGCAGCTTGCCAGAGGATCCAATGAACAATGGAAAGTGGGTGAGTAGCAACAGCCTCCCCAGTCTCCCACTCTGATCTCAGTCTCTCATCGACAGAGGGCAGTCAGCAATGCCAGGGCAGCTCTGTGCTAAATAAAAAGGGCAGGATGACGAGCAATGGGAGATCAGATATTGTGTGTGTGTGTGTGTGTGTTTGGGAGGGGGGGGGGGGGGGTGGGGTGGGGGGGGAGAGCTATAACATTGGGCAGTTGGAGTAGCGGTGATCTATGAGGACAAAGGGAGAGACATTTTTCTCTTCATTACACCTGAGGAATACCCAACTCCTAGATACAGCAAAGACGAAATGAAAATGTAACATCTAATCTCTACCCCTGAGGGATTTTAATGGGATGGAGACCAGGCACAATGGGGCTCTCCCCAATGCTGTAAGAATATGAATAAGGAGGGAAGGGGCATTCCAAGCCTCTCTCCTTCTGACACCTCCAACACCCCACCCCTGGTTTTGTTGGCCTACTGAGCACCTCAATGGAGGAACCTCAAAGAAACCTGGATGGGCAGCATGTCCAGGGACCCTCCTGTAACATGAAGTGTCTGAGAGGGAACTATCAGTTGTGCAAAGACATGAGTTTGCACAAGATGACTTTAATTTTCCACCCCCCCCAAAAGGCCTTTTGGCTGGAGCTGTTGGCCCATTTCCTTATCCCTCAATGTAAGTCCCCAAGTTAGGTGGTAGACCACGGCAGTAACGTACCCAGACCCATGCAAATGGCTCAGAACAAAATTGCGGTGATCAACATTCACCGTCAATATTCTTAGGTCATCACTGACCAGAAACTGAACTGGATCAGCCGCATAAATATGGGGCTACAAGAGCAGGTCAGAGGCTGGGAATTCTGCAGTGAGTAACTCACCTCCAGAATCCCCAAAGCCTGTCCACCATCTACAAGGCACAAGTCAGGAGTGTGATGGAATAATCCCCACTTGGCTGGATGAGCGCAGCTCCAACAATGCTAAAGAAGCTTGACACCATCCAGGACAAAGGAGCCCGCTTGATTTGCACCTCATCTACCACCTTCAACATTCACTCCCTCCACCACCAGCTCACCATGGCTGCAGTGTGTTCCATCTACAAGATGCCTTGTAGAAATTCACCAAGACCTTTTAGCAGCACCTCCCCGCCCTATGATCTCTACAAAGGCAGCAGGTGGGTGCGAGCACCTCCACCTCTAATTCCCCCTCCAAGTCACATACCATGCTGACTTGCGACTAAATCGCCATTCATTCATCGTTGTTGGGTCAAAATCCTTGAACTCCCTCCGTTATTAGGAAGGCAGATGGCATATTGGCCTTTGTTGCAGGGGGTTTGGAGTACAAGAGTGAGGAAGTCATGCTGCAATTGTATAGGGCTTTGGTGAGATCACACCTGGAATTATGTGTGCAATTTTGGTTTCCATATGTAAGGAAGGATATAATTGTCTTGAAGGCAGTAGAGGAAACGTTCACTGGGATGAGAGGGTTGTCCTGTGATGAGAGGCTGAGTGATGTGGGTCTATATTCTC
The DNA here is from genome assembly GCF_017639515.1 of Carcharodon carcharias. NCBI lineage: Eukaryota > Metazoa > Chordata > Chondrichthyes > Lamniformes > Lamnidae > Carcharodon > Carcharodon carcharias. The sequence goes on along the minus strand of NC_054494.1, from coordinate 13,548,647 downwards.
TGGAGTTTAGAAGAATCAGAGGCGATCTCATTGAAACAAGACTCTATGACTCTAAAAAGGGGCTTGACAAGGTAGATATTGAGAGGTTGTTTCCCCTGGCTGGAGAATCTAGAACACAGCCTCAGGAATAAGGAATTGATCATTTAGGACTGAGTTTGGATTCAGTCAATTAATAAATTTGGAATTTAAAAAAAGCTGGAGTCAGTAATGGTGATCATGAAGTTATTAGATTATCATAAAAACCCACCTGGATCATTAATGTCCTTTAGGGAAGGAAATCTACCGTCCTTACCTGGTGCGGCCTACATGTGACTCGGGGCCCACATGATGCGGTTGACTCTTAGCTGTGCTCTGAAATGGCCTAGCATGACACCGGCCAGAATTTTACCCTGGTTGTGCAGGCACGCGCCAGACCCAACAGCATGTGAAATTGCGTGAGAAGACGTTGGGTGTGCGTCCTGACGTCATTGCGCACTCGCGCGATATTTCACTCGGCGGGTGTGCGTGACAGTCAGAAGCTCGCCCGCCGACAGTTAAGCCCATCAAGGAGTCAATTGAAATCGATCGGCGGACGTGCCAATTGGCCAGGCGGCCTTTACATTTTTGCTGAAACCACGATCCAGGGGCGGGATGAAATGTCCGGAGAGAAATATAATAAAAAATTATATCTGGGGACAGATGCTTTTTGAATTCTGCTGCCGGGTGCTTGAGTGCGCTAGTTTGTTGCATTTTTTTCTTCTCAATTTAATCTGCCCAGGTCTGCAGCTCCCTGAGGCAGCTCCGCAGCAGCTGAATGCTTTCAGGGGGCGAGCTAGAAGTGCCCACCCACATCCTCACTTTTGTTGGTGCTCACCCCTCGCCCCCCCACTCTTCCTGCCCCCCCTTGGCAGCGCTGAATCTTTGTCAGCATGCATTTTAGGCTGGCTGGCTGCTAATTGGTCGGCCAGTGGGAAGCTGTGTTCGGGGGCCAATCACAGGAGGAAGCGCATTCCGTGTCCGATTCTGGGCCTGCCGACCGCGCCTGCCCGATGGATGTAAGATTCAGGCCACTTACTTGTACCAAACTGCTATGGAAAAGTTGAGAAGAAAACTGGACAGACCACCCAACATCAGGCACTGGAAACGACCACACACTCTTTCCAGTCAGCCCTCTATCTGGGGGCTTGTGCTAAAATTGGGAATGCTATCCCAAAGACTTGTCAAGCAACAACCTTAGATAGTGATAGTCACCATAATCAAAGCATACAGCCAATGTCACAGCAACCTCTATCACCATCCCACCATGTCCTATCCAACCAGAACAGATCCAGCAGAGGTGGCAGCATAGTGATATACAGTCAGGAGAGAGTTGCCCTGGGAGTCCTCAACATTATCTCCGGATCCTATGAACTCTCACGACATCAGGTTAAATAGGGACAAGAAAACCTCCTGCTGATTACAACCTGTCACACCCCTCCTCAGTTGATGAATCAATACTTTTTTTTATTGATTCATGGGATATGGGCTTCACTGGCTGGGCCAGCATTTATTGCCCATCCCTAGTTGTCCTTGAAAAGGTGGTGGTGAGCTGTCTTCTTGAACTGCTGCGTTCTTGTGGTGTAAGTACACCCACAGTGCTGTTAGGAAGGGTGTTCCAGGATTTTGACCCAGCGACAGTGAAGGAATGGCCAATATATTTCCAAGTCAGGGTGGTGAGTGGCTTGGAGGGGAACTTCCAGGTGGTGGTGTTCCCATCTGTCTGCTGCCCTTGTCCTTCTAGATTGTGGTGGTCATGGGTTTGGAATGTGCTGTTGAAGGAGCCTTGGTGAATTCCTGCAGTGTATCTTGTAGATGATACACACTGCTACTACTGTGCGTCAGTGGTTGGAGGGAGTGAATGTTTATGGATGGGGTGCCAAACAATTGGGCTGCTTTGTCCTGGATGGTGTCAAGCTTTTTGAGTGTTGTGGGAGCTGCACTCCTCCAGGCAAGTGGGGAGTTTTCCATCACACTCCTGACTTATGCCTTGTAGATGGTGGACAGGCTTTGGGGCGTCAAGAGGTGAGTCACTCACCACAGGATTCCTAGCCTCTGACCTGCTCTTGTTGCCACAGTATTTATATCTGTGGTCCAGTTCAGTTTCTGGTCAATGGTAACCCCCAGGATATTGATAGTGGGGGATTCAGTGATGGTAATGCCATTGAACATCAGGGGACAATGGCTGGATTCTCACTTGTTGGAGGTGGTCATTGCCTGACACTTGTGTGTGCGAATGTTACTTGCCAGTTGTCAGCCCAAGCCTGGATATTGTCCAGGTCTTGCTGCATTTAGACATGGACTGCTTCAGTATCTGAGGAGTTGCAAATGGTGCTGAACATTGTGCAATCATCAGCGAATAGCCCTACTTCTGACCTTATGATGGAAGGAAGGTCATTGATTAAACAGCTGAAGATGGTTGGGCCTCCATGTTGGGAGGGGCAAGGGCACAGAATTTACTCTGGGTGGGAGACTTTAATGCTCATCACCCAGAATGGCTTGGTGGCACGACTACTGACTGAACTGGCGAGTTCTAAAGGAAGTAGTTGCCAGACTGGGCCTGTGGCAGCTGGTGAGGGAACCAAGAAGAGGAAAAATCCTTCATGACCTCACCCTCACACTCTATGCGCTGAGCAGGTAAGAATGGACACTGCACAGTCCTTGTGAAGATGAAGTTCTGTCTTCACACTGAGAATACCTTCCATTGTGTTGTGTACCACTAGCACTGTGCTAAATGGGTTGGCTTTCAAACAGGTCTAGCAACTCAAAACTCAGCACCCATGAGGCACTGTGGGCCATCAGCAGCAGAATTGTAGACAATCACAATCCGTAACCTCCTGGCCTGATATATCCCTCACTCTAACATTACCATCAAGCCAGGGGATCAACCCTGGTTCAGCGAGGAGGGCATGCCATGAGCACCACCAGGCACACCTAAAAATTAAGTGCAAACCTGGTGAAGCTACAACATGGGCTACATGCACACCACAAAGCAGAAGCAGCATGCGATAGACAGAAACAAAAACCGAAACAAAAGCATCTGCAGTATTTTGCTTTTATCTTATGCGATAGACAGAAATAAGCAATCCCACGACAAACAGATCAGATCAAAGCTCTGCATTCTGGCTACATCCAGGTGTGAATGGTGATGGAGAGTTAAATAACTAATCGGAGGACGAAGCTCCTGGAAGTAGTACTGCTCCCCTGGCTACAGTACAAAAAGCAACAAAAAAGATGAACATCTTTTAAGATTTTATCGGGAAGGTTCAGTGATGAACTTTTATCATCAAGTCAGTCAAAGCAGCCTGCAAGAACAGCACTGCACTTTCTGCAACAAATGACCAACTGAAGGGCACAGGTCTCCCATTTTCAATATCATTCATCAGTCTGACTTTGACCATAAGGCGTAGGAGCAGAAGTAGGCCATTCGGCCCATCGAGTCTGCTCCGCCATTCAATGAGATCATGGCTGATCTGATAATCCTCAACTTCACTTTCCTGCCTTTTCCCCATAACATTTGATTCCCTTACTGATTAAAAATCTGTCAAACTCAGCCTTGAATATACTTAACGGCCCAGCCTCTACAACCGTCTGTCGTAAAGAATTCCACAGATTAACTACCCTCTAAGAGAAGGGATTCCTCCTTATCCCTGTCTTAAATGAGAGACCTCTTACTCTGAGATTATGCCCTCTGGTCCTAGACTGTCCCACAAGGGGAAACAATCTTTCAGCAACTAACCTGTCCAGACCTCTAAGAATCTTATATATTTCAATAAGGTCGCCTCTCATTCTTCTAAACTCCAATGAGCACAGGCCCAACCTATTCAACCTCTCCTCATAGGAAAATCCCTCCATACCCAGGATCAAGCTAGGGAAACTTCTCTGGACTGCCTCTAACATCAGTATATCTTTCATTAGATAAGGGGACCAAAACTGTTCACAGTATTCTAGGTTGGTCTAACTCGTGCCTTGTATAGTTTTAGCAAGACTTCCCTATTTTTATACTCCATTCTCTTTGAAATAAAGGCCAACATTCCATTTATCTTCCCTATTACTGGCTCAACTTGTATCTTAGTTTTTTGGGATTCATGCATGAGGACTCCAAAATCCCTCTGTGCTGCTGCTTTCTGCAGTCTTCCTCCCTTTAAATAATATTCAGCTCCTCTATTCTTCCTGCCAAAGTGCATAATCTCACATTTTTCCACATTATATTCCATCTGCCAAGTTTTTGCCCACTCACTTAACCCGTCTATATCTCTATGTAAACTCTTTGTGTCATCCTCACCACTTGCCTTCCTGCCTATTTTTGTATCATCCACAAACTTGAACCTCATGAGTGCTTGGTTTCTTAACCAGTTCTAGATTCGACCCTGGTTTCCTGTGAATTTTAGATTAATTAGAAGCCTTTCATGTGGAACTTTATCAAATGCTTTCTCAAAGCCAAAGTTGACTATACCATAGGATGTGTATATTTTATCTGCAACATTCTCAAAAAAAGGCAGGGAGAATCTTATATTTTTCAATCTATTTCTACCGAGCTTAGGTCAGTTCCACATGAAAATATATGAATGGTACACGAGCAGACATAGATGAGTTTTTATTAATAATAAAAGGATTTTATTCCCAAAAACACTGTTCAGGGGAGGTGTTTTCCTCTGTGGTTTTTAAATCTGTAAATATAAGATGTGTTTTGGCATTCATAGGAATATAGAAACAGGAATAGACCATTCACGCTCTTGAGCCTATTCTGCCTTTCAATGAGATCATATCTCTATTAAGCATGGCTTTTCCTGGTGCTGTACACTTCTCTGTGGATTCCAGTTTCTGTATCATGCTGAGAGCTCAGTCTCTGCCTCTTATCTCTGGGCTGACCACTCCCCCTCCACCCCCACCACCCCCCCCCCCCCAACCTTCTGCCCCTCTCCCACAACCCCCACCCCACAACTCCTATCCCGCTCACCTGTGGCCTGAGACCCGCACTGATCCTGGGCATCTGGTTGGTTCTTTGTTGGCAGCTGCCACTGCTTCCATTGGTGCTGCCTACCTCTGATTGGCCGGCAGCTCTCGGGTGCAGGGGTTGGGACTTCCGCCACCGCCCCCCCACCCCCACCCCGGGTCCTTGATTCTGGAGAAAGCCCGCCTCTGGCTATTTTAGTGCCCGATGGGAACTTAATTCCAGTGGGCCTTCCACAAAGGAAGCAATGCTGGACTCTCTTTGGCTCTCCAACTGGCGGGCGATACTCCCATCACCTGCTTTAAATACCACCCTTAGTCTACATCCCAAACCATGTTTGTGCTGAGAGCATTATACTGACAATGTGGAGTGGCATGTTCTATGCCATGCCTGGGTGTCAAGATAGGAGAGAGAAAAAAACACCTCCCATTCATCACCAGTAAACTAGACAGTTCAAAGGTTGATAGAATAAAAATGATTTTAGCAAGCTTGACTGATCAATAAATTGTCAGCCTCAAATCTTACAGGGTTGACATTAATGATAAAGATTAATAAATATAAAGAGATGATGCAGTGCTCCATTAAAGTTTATTTTAATTTGGATATTTATTATAAAACCTGCATGTGCTCAGAACATTTAAATGCTAACACACAAAGCCATTTGGGCAGCATGCACTGCACTTATCACAAGTTGCAACTGTCAATGTAATTCGGTGACTAAAAGCAGACTATGGATACACAGAAGTGCTGTTATGAAGGTGAGTGATGATAGACAGGCGACTGACTACAGGGTGGATGTGATGAAACGAATAGCAGCTCAAAGTTGGTTGTTTAAGGGACTGTGTTAAATTGGTGACTGAGGGGGACACATGGAATGAGAGTAGGGAGGTGACTGGAAATGAAAGGGATTTGGACAATTCCCCTTCTTTATAGTTAGCTATTAGGGGCTTGACACCTGTGGTCCTCGATTCTTTATGGCAACACTGGTGTGAACGTTTAGGGGAGAGGGGAAGTGCTCCCAGAATCTTCTGAGAAATCGATGGCTCCTCATTTTCCAGTCTGTAGGGAGGCAGAGAAAAACAACTTGTTAAATAGGCCATCTTGTGGATGGACATGTTTAATGTTGTGATATATTGGAGTGTGTGCCCATAGAACACTTGAGGTGATTTTTCAAAGATTTTCAATCCTTGGCAGCTCAGCGCATAGAGTTTAATGGTTTTACTGAAGGAGTTTGCGCTCAACATGGGACTACAAGTCCATAATCTCTAGGGTCTACATAAACCATTGCTGGTGATCTGTGCATGAGGTTCAACACCATAAGTGCAAAACATGCTGACAACAGGAATAGACCAAGAGCACCCCATTACTAACACTTTCACACAAAGTGGGAAGATGCAACAAGTCATGTTGTTATGCCCTCTCACTGTGCCTGTATTCAGAATCCTGCAGGCATCTACACACTGCAATATTACAATAGAGGTGCCAATTTAGTGCCTGAATAAACCAGTGGGGCAGAGATATAAAGTCGACAGGCAAATACACAACGGTGAAGGAACCTGGGGGGGGAGGAGGAAAGGTTGGATTTGAGTCAAACAGTGAGAAAATGTTCCCACGGCAATGAGATTTACAATTGAAACTTGAAAGGCAAAAGTTCATGATTAGGTCAAAGATAAAATTAACAGATGGCGGACAGAAAGAGGTTATCATGGAAAGATAGAACAGAAAATTAAGCATAGGATTAAAAGACCAAAAGATAAAATGTTTTTCCAGAGGTGCAGTTGAATACTGGTTCATCTTCATAAGCTGATGAAGAATTCTTTAAGGTAACAATCAGAAAAAACTATAGCGAATGTGCTCTTAAATTAGATTTTCTAATAATCTTCTCGTTCTATCTTAATTTTATTTTATCCACTTGAAAATTATTCTTCTGCTTCCTTGATCCAGATGGGAATAAAGTTTGAACCAACCGAAGAGACAAACAGAAATAAAAACAGAAAATGCTGGAAAATCTCAGCAGGTTGGGCAGCATCTGTGAAGAGAGAAAGAGTGTTAACGTTTCGAGTCCGTATGACTTCCTCAGAGTCATATGGACTCAAAACATCAACTCTGTTTCTCTCTCCACAGATGCTGCCCGACCTGCTGAGTTTTTCTACTATCAACTGATCACAATTATGTGGACTGTTATTTGAATAGGGTGTGCCAGATGTTAACTGACAATCAAACCAGGTGGATAACCTCAAGCGAAATTCAGAGCAAACATTGGCATCCAGTTTAGTGTATCTCCTTCTGCACAGATTAGCCAGGTAAGGACAGGCCAGAGTGCAGAAGGATCCAGACTGCTTGCAATATTGTTAATTCCTTTACTGAGGAGGTAAGACAATTCCCAACACTCATCAGCTCCAGCTAAAGGAACACCTCTCAGCAAACTATATTCTTTGCTGTGCATTATACAGCCTGGCCAGATTGCCATTTATGTAAATTACTGGTGGGAAAGTTGGACTTCATCACGACAGAGCTGCTGCACGAATGGTTAAGAGGCAATATGAATTTACAGCTACAGTGGTCTCATCATTATTTTATTTCACATATATTAACCTCTGCAACGGCCTGACTTTCATGAACATTAGAAAGGCACAGGAGTGGGCCATTCAGCCCATTAAGCCTGTTCTGCCATTCAATAAGATCATGGCTGATCTGATTGTGGCCTTAATTCTACTTTCTTGCCTGTCCCCCCATAATCCTTGACTCAATTGTAGATCAAAAATCTGTCGAATTCAGCCTTGAATATATTCAATGAGCCAGCCTCCTCTGCTGTCTGTGGAAGAGAATTCCAAAGACTTCTTCTTCCTCTCTGTTTTGAATGGGAGACCACTTATTTTTAAACTGTGTCCCCTAATTCTAGATTCCCCCATAACGGGAAATATCCTCTAAACATCCACCCTGTCAAGCCCCCCTCAGAATCTTTAATGTTTCAATAAGATCACCTCTCATTCTTCTAAATTCCAATGAAAATAGGTCCAACCCACTCAACCTTTCCTCACACGACAAACCCTTCATCCCAGGAATCAGCCAAGTGAATTTTCTCTGAACTGTTTCCAATGCAAGTACATCCAACCTTAAGTGAGGAGACCAAAACTGTACACAGCACTCCAGTGTGGACTCACCAATGCCCTGAATAGCTGTAGCAAGACTTCCTCACTTTTATACTCCGTCCCCCTTGCATTAAAGGCCATTCCATTTGCCTTCCTAATTACTTGCTGCACCTGCACGCTAACATTTTGTGATTCATGTACAAGGACACCCAGATCCCTCTGTACTGCAGCATTCTATTTAAATAATATTCTGCTTTTCTGTTCTTCCTGCTAAAGTGGACAACCTCACATTTTCCCCCACCTGCCAAATTTTTGCCATTCACTTAACCTATCTATATCCCTCCTCAAATTCTTTGTATCCTCCTCATAACTTGCTTTCCTACCTATCTTTGTATCATTAGCAAATTTGGCTGGCATACATTTGGTCCCATCATCAAGCCTTTAATATAGATTGTATATAGTTGAGGCCCTGGACTGATCCCTGCGGCACTCTATTAATTACAGCTTGCCAACATGAATTTGTTCTGACTCCCTTTCCTGTTAGTAAGCCAATCCTCTATCCATGCTAGTATATCACCCCAACACCATGAGCTCTTATCTTGTGTAGTAACCTTTCATGTGGCACCTTATCAAATGCCTTTTAGAAATCCAAATACACTATATCTATTGCTTCCCCTTTATCCATTCTGCTTATTACATCTTCAAAGAATTCTAGTAAATTTGTCAAACACAATTTCCTTTTCACAAAACCATGTTGACTCTGCCTGATTATGTGGTGATTTTCTAAGTGGCCTACTACTCCTCCTCCTTCAGGTACCATGCCCTAAGAGGGCAATGGTGACCATGGACTTCCACTGGATTGGTCCATGATTATGCTTGGCAAAATACTGCAGTGGTTTGGCATTGCCTTCTGCAGCATGGCTGATCAGGAAACACTCCCGCTCTTACCACTTGCCATCAGCTATATTGGAAGGATTTACAGGTGGATAATCAACCTGTTTGGTCACGTTACGAATATACCTTTCGTGGCCATTGAGTCCTGAAGTGGGACTTGAACCTGGAGCTTCTGACCCAGAGGTAGGGACACTACCACTGGGCCACAAGACCTCCCGGCCTACTGCTACCTCCTCAATAATTGATTCTAGCATTTTCCCAATGACAGCTGTATGGCTAACTAGCCTACATTTTCCTGCTTTCTGTCTCCCTCCTTTCTTGAATAGTGGTGTTACACCTGTAGTTTTCCAATCCACTGGGACCTTTCCAGAATCTAGGGAATTTTAGAAGATTACAACCAATCCACTATTTCTGCAGTCACTTTTTTAAGAACCTAGGACACAGGCCAACTGGCCCAGGGGACTTGTCAGCCTTTAGTCCCATTCATATTCCTGGTACCTCTTCTTTAGCGATCGTGATTGTTTTAAGTTCCTCCCTCCCTTTTGCCATCTGCTTTCCTACTATTCCTGGTGTGCTTTTTGTGTCTTCCACTGTGAAGACAAATACAAAATACTTGTTCAAAGACTCTACCATTTCCTTGTTTCCCAGTATTAATTCCTCAGTTTCATCCTCTAAGGGACCAATGCTCAATTTAGCTCATTTTTTCCATTTTAGATACATGTAGGAGCTTTTTCTGTCCATTCATTCTTGCTAATTTCTCCCTCTTTATTATTTTTAGATATCCATTGCTGGTTTCTAAAATCTTCCCAACCTACCACTAATACTTACAGCATTGTACATTTTTCTTTCAATTTGGCACCATCCTTAACTTCTGCTGAGAAGGAAATACTGTATCACAGAAAACAACAAATTGGTGGATTTAGTCAGAGAAATCTAGTGGCTTTTGAGGGGGGGGTGAGGTGTTGATACTGTTGATAGCTTCTAGTTTCATTTTCATGGAATATTCCATTGCCTGATGCTTCTGTAAAGCTATCATCTTTGAAACACCCTCTTCAGCCTGGTTACCTTGAGATGCAAAATTTACCATTTTTACATGGATAATTGACAGCACCATACTGTACAAATCTATCAATGAACTAAGAAATGGAAAGGTTCACAAGTCAACAAACAAGGGTTGGGTTGCAAAGAATAAAGTGTTGGATTATGGAGCCACTTAAAGGAAAATGGAATGTTTAGAAACTTAAGAAAGGAGGGGAAGAAAAGGGTGATCAAAGTCTTCTTCATAGACCACACTCTACCTCTTCAGTGGCCTCTGTTGCTTCCGCCAGTGGCTCCTTCAAGGTCTGTTCTCCCTCAGTCACCTGTTCAGCAGGAATTTCTCTACCAAATTCATCCTAGCAAGACACAGCCATACAAATTGTCAGGTCCTTACGCTAGGAAAGAAATTAGCTTAACACACTCACCTGGGGACTTCCCAATATGACTGGATCCTGAAAGCTAAAAATATTATAAAGCCTCAGAAAGATTGACAAATTCAAGACTTTTAATGTCATAGCGATATCCTGTAGGTGCAACACATGAATCACCTTTAAGATTAAATTGGACAATACCTGCCTTATTGGATTTGTAATAGAGAAGGGCTAATGAGAACGGGATGAGTCGGTATCAGCGTATAACTGGAGAGCAACTCGGAGGTACAGTGGATTTGTTAATTGCTGTTGCATCCCAGCAGTGGGTTTGAATCAGGTTGAAGGCATCTTTGCTTTGCTGGGTGTAAAGAACCCTATCAAGGTTCTTCCTTTAATCAAACTCACCAAAAATAGATTAACATCTCATTCATGTTTGTCGGACTGCGCCATATGAAATGCGGCTGCCACATTTGCTGCAAGCAATGATAAGTGCACTTCAAAATAATGAATGCGAGTCTCTTTGATTCATTCTAAGAGCTTCAAATAAATGGCAAGTTCTCAATTCCTTCTTTACTAGGAATGAGGTTTGCATTCGTAACCCATTTCTCACAGGGCATGAGGCCACAATGAGCAATCTCACTGAGAGAGACCATGGGGAGATATGCTTTTTGGCACAGTTGGGACTGATTTTCTCTGACTGGGGATAAACAACATTGCTAACACAGAGTATAGGAGCCTTGCCCTCTGATTAAACCATGCCGAGGTTGATTTGGGAGGATTTGATGCTGGTGCTGGCTTGAGCAGAGGGGAAGATTTTCCATTCCTTAACGTTAATATTCCTCAACCTGATTTGGACAAAATAAGTCACTAAGTAATATGACATTAGGAAACAATAACTCGTTCTCTTGGGAGGTTTCCTTTGGGTTCTTGGAGAATTCCATACAAAATGGGACCTGTTTGGCCCGTTATGTCTGTCTCGGCTCCATGCGCAAACATTTCAAATGAATCCCACTTTTCCTCTCTCCCCATCGCTGTGTGTGCTCTGCTGCTTCAAATATTTCTCCAATTTTCCTTCGGAGACGCAATGGTCCCTGCCTCTGGTGGCAAAGCATTCCACGCTTCGACCACACTCTGTGTAAATAAGTTTCTGTTAACCTTCCTCCTCGCTCTGATTGACAAAATAACATTGATGATTCCTTGTCGCTGGCTTCCCAACCAGAGATATAGGGCTGCATCTTAGGTGCCCTTGCGGCGGGGGCATGTAAAATAGGTGGGTGCCCATGCCACCACCTTGCTGCCCCATCCCTGAGCTCATTCCCGTAAAACAGAAGGTGGGCGGGAGCCGAAATCGGCAGCTCGCTTGCCATAGTTAAATAAATAATTAGGGGTCAATAGAGCTTATTAACAAGCCAATCGACCCCGATAATATGCTGCCCACACTACAAAACGGTTGGCGTGGGTAGACAGGCGAGAGTGGGCAGGCCGCTTTTTAAAAAAACTTTTTCAAAGGATGGGAAGGAAGTGGGGGCACTGTCTTTGGGGGAGGGGGTTTTTTGCGCATCAAGCAGGGTGGCCTCCTAAGTTAGAGTGCCCTCTTTCTTCCTACACACCTGCTCTTTAAAACGCACCACCCTACCCCCCTCCACTCTTCTGCCACCCTCTTCCCTCCCCCCCCCCACCTCCCTAAACTGCCAAACCCTCCTTGTCCAAGACCCTGGACTTGGCTGGCTCCAGGATCCATTGGGCCCTCTTGCATTCTCGGCAGCGCCCACTAATGCGCTCTTGGTGCTAAAGCTGCCGGCCAATCCGACTGCCCGGCAGATCCTGAGGGCAGAACTTCCTCTCTCCTCCCCCCACGGGCGGAAATCCAACTCGGCCTCTATTCATCTCGTCCGCAGCACATTATGGCTGTGGGGCAAGCTGGCATGGAGCGGGTTGGCTCCATAGAGATTTTGCTTCCGGGGTGGGGGTGTGATCCCCCGACCCCATAATATGCTGCCCATAGTTTCTCCTCAGTCACTGTGTCAAAATATTACGTAATTGTTACCAAAAAAAATCACCTGTCTACTCTGCTTGAGGAAATGGTCCTGGTGTAAGAATTTAAGGGCCAGGAGTAGGCAATTCAGCACCTTGAGCCTGCCCCCCTCCCACTGAGTAAGATATGAACTTCTACATCAACTCCACTTTCTCACCCATCCCCATATCCCTTGATTTCTTTGAGATCTATCGATCTCAGTCTCGAACGTACTCATCGACTGAGCATCCACTGCTCTCTGGGGTCGAGAATTCCAAAGCTCACAACTTCCTGAGTGATGAAAATTCTCCTCGTCTCAGTCCTGGATGGCCCGCTGCCAATTCGTCCTGAGACTATGGCCTCAACTTCTACATCCTTCAGCCAGAGCCAGAGAATCCACAGAGTTTCAGAAACCAAGCATCACAAATTTTATGGAATTGTCAAAGGAACCAGAGAGGAGATGGGCACAATTTTCTTCCCACTACAGTGTTATGATCTGGAATACGCTGTGTAAGAGGGCAGATAAAACAGAATCAGTAGTAACTTTCAAAAGGGAATTCGGTAAATACTTGAATGGAAAAATACGCAGGACAATGAGGAAAGTGTAGGGAAATGGGACGAATTAAATAGCAGCTTATAACAGCCAGCACAGAAATGATGGGCTGAATGGCTAGGGAAAGCAGCCTCTCAAATCTCTTCTCATAACTATAGCTTGCAATCTTTAGCATCATTCCTTGTAGATTTATCCTTGTCTTTGGCATTAATGCATTTTTTCTATAATGGAGTGTCCAAAAGAACACACAGCACACTGTGGTTTAGCCGCTGTCTAGTAAAAAATTATTACTTATTTGCTCTTGTGCCGTTTCCAGAACCCCTGTTAGCCACTTGTGGCTGATTGAAGATGCACACATTGGCCCAGAAATCATTGGGAAAGTGCCAAGAAGTTTAATGTGCACGTTGCAAAACATTCAGCAAAATTGTGGTGAGGAAGAGATACAACCTGAATTGTGAACGGCCGCTCGACTGTTAGGCTCATCAAAAAAGGATTGCAAGTTCCCTGTGAATTTCAAGAAATTGCAAGATTTGCACCATAAATATGAACTGCACTCACTACAACAAGTTAGGGCTGGTAATTAATGACCTTCCCAAAAGGAAAAACCAATAAAATTTGGAAGTGAAGGGTACCAATAAAACTTGCCTGAATAAGAACTCCAGTATTACTGATGCTAGTATTAGTGATTTTTACTGGGATTTGAAAATGTGGAACTGTCTTTTTCCTTCTGGGAATGTTTATGTTTCTGCAAAGACACATAACTTTGGAGGCCCAGTAGCGGTGGAGTCTTTTCTTTCAGCTAATAGATTGTTCATCGAGGTTTTATAAAACATTTTTAATGTTTTTATTACTTTTCCTTTCTCTCTCTTTTCTTCCCCCTTCTTTTCTCTTTTCTTTATCTGTTTTGACTCTAACTCACCCATTTCCTTCCCTGCCAATCCCCTCTCTCTTCCTCAATTCTTAAATCTCCTTGGTTAAGGAGATAGACTGTTGGTCCCGTCATTCACCAAGGTCCCAGATGCCCCGTTGTGCTCACTGTGTCATTATCAGCTCACAATTCTAGCAATTTTCAAGGCAAAAATAATTGGAGCTGAAGGGTGAGAGAAGAAATCTAACTGGCAGTGTTCCCAGCACGAAGCTTCGTGCCAGCAAATTCTGGGCCAAAGTTGCAAAACAAAACAAAAATGAACTTAGAGTTTCAGCTCAAAGGACAGAACACATTCTCCACAGAGTTTCCCAGATTTTCATCAATAAAGTAATGTTTGGATAAATAGTTGTTTGGTCGTGCAGAGCTTAAGTATTGAGACATGCTGTCGACGCTTTTCGTCTTGCACTCATCAGGACAGATAAACCAACAGTAAAAGGAACAACAATTTATACTGCATGCGAAGAGAGTGCTGGTTGGTTGGTAAGTCACCAATCACAGTTCAGTTGAGTTGCCAAACCTCCAGGTTGGCCTGGAGACTCCAGGAATTGAAGATCAATCTCCAGGACAGTGCTGTGGGCAATCCTGGAGAAAATCATCGGGACTTTAACAAAACAAAAACAAAAATACCTGGAAAAACTCAGCAGATCTGGCAGCATCTGTAGAGAGGAGCACAGTTAACAGGACATTAACAAAGATGGCTTTGTGTCATTTTCTTTGAATATTTCTCTTTATCAAATATTGAAAAAGGAGAATATAGGCTGTTTGGCTGACAGGGAAGCATCATCTTTTTTGAGTCTTTTTTGCTTTCCAATTGGCATAGGAAGGGAATATGTCACAAGGATGCAGGTGTTGGCCGACTAGTGGCTGGAGTGTGGGGGCAGGTCACATGATGAAACCTCAAGGAATACATTTAATCACAGTTAGCAACCCTGAGCCATGAGCGATACACAACAAAATATAATTTCTTAGGATACGTTGAGTAAGCAGAGCTCTGCAGGCCCTGACCAGTGCTGACCATCTTACTGCAGCATCCTCTGATTGCTCAGGAATGGAAAGGGGACAGAAGTGTTTTCCACCACTCTGACCCACAATTCCAGCGTTGACATTTTATCACGGCAGCACCGAGCTTGCTTTGGTTGTACCGGTATCACATCAGCTGGCTTCAGAACTGTGACGTTTCAGGAATGAAGGAGTACAAAGAATTCACAACCTAACCCAGAGCAGCTGCTCCGAGCTCTGCAGCTCAGCCTCATGTGACCAAGTTCGATCTTGGCTATTTTAAGAACTGAGTGCATCAGTTATTCCAGTGCTCAGAGTAACCCATTCAGACAGCAGACATCACGCAGCATATTTCACTCCCCAGTCAGCCACTGGCAGTTCCCTAAAAACCCTACTTCATCAAAGACACACAGAGGATGTACATGGAGGGGAGAGGCAGACCAGTGCACTCCTCTCACGTGACTTTCGCATCTGCATTGCAGTAAAACTTTCCCAAAAGTGTCACACCCGCAGAATGGGGGCTTGTTAAATAATGCAGAGGATGCAAGCATTGTCAAGGACATCTCGAGGAGAAGCCTGGATGAGCTGGGAGGGTGGGCACAAGGACTACAAACACTGGCTGAATTAAACAGCAACAGTCCCCCCTTGACACCAGCCCCCACACCGCTACCTACAACCCCCACAACACACACAGATACGAAGCAGGGAGCCTCTGTACTTTTAAAATAGCCATTACTTATATACACATTCTCAACTCTAAAACAGCACTTGTGATTCTGTCAGTGAACTACTAAAGGCAACAGTAAATACCATTGATGTCGGCGGGGGGGGCAGAGTAGGGTGTAGTCCAGAGTGGGGTGTGGTCGCAGGATGCCTCTGGATGGTGGGGCAGTCATGATCTTGTTGGACAGTGTGTTGTACGTGGGGTGGTGCATTGTCTGATAATCAGTTAGCGTGTAAACGAATGGAGCTCATACCTGGATTTAGTAGCTACTTTTCGGCATGGTAGTGAGCACTGTCGCCTGTACTATTGGGTTATTTGCTTCACCTGCCATGGATAAAACAGCTCCCTGTCAATCAAACACCATCCAAACAAACCTGTAAGTAACCAGGAAAAGGGCTGATTCATTGTTCTTTTTTTAAATTGACACTTTCCCATCCCTCTCCTCACCTGAAGCCTCCCTCAAGTCAGTCTTCATGCCAGGACCTTTGCATTTGGAGACAGCAGGCTGGACATCCTACAAAGCCAAACCCAAGCCTCTCCTGGCCTGTAACTTTCCAACAGTGTGTCACTGGGCAGCAGAAGTGGGCACCTGAGCTGGTTATTCCTCATTATTTTAGGGGGAGGTGGTGGTGTAGAGGTGATGTCACTGGATTAGTCAATCTAGTGGAGCAGCCTAGTACTCTGGGGACACAGGTTCAAATCCTGCTATGGCAGCTAGTGGAATTTAAATTCAGGAATATAAAGCTAGTCTTAGTAATGGTAACCATGAAACTATCATCAATTGTTGTAAAAGCCCATCTGGTTCACTAATGCCCTTTAGGGAAGGAAAATCTGCCATCCTTACCTGACCTGGCCTCTTAAATGCCCTCTGAAATGGCCTAGCAAGCCACTCAGTTCAAGGGCAATTAGGAATGGGCAACAAATGCTGGCCTCACCAGCGATGCCAACATCACATGAAAGCATAAAAAAGAATCCTATCCCAGAGGGTCTAAATGGCCTTCTTTCGTTCCCATGTTCCACTTCTGATAATCCAAATGGCACCTCATTGATCAGAGCAAGCTGCAGGGCAAAGTCTGGTCTCTGTGTGTACATTCAGTTCCACAGTGGGCGATGAACCTGCCAGCTCAAGCCTATTTCTCTATGGGAATCGGGCTTAACAATAGGTGGGTGAATTGCCCCTTTGTCTCCGTGCATGGTGTGCCAACTTATTAACCAGAACTGGTAGAGACAAGTGGGTTTAGCAGCAGAATAAATTCTGCAGCCACCAGCCTTTGCCAATGCCATAACTGGGCAGAAGACATTTGGATGCATAGGAAGATAGAAGGGTGGAATCTTGTGCCCTCCCCTATGGCGAATTTGATGGCAGTGTTCGATCAGGTGAGAGGGTGGTGGGCGGGGTCCATTTTCCTGCCTCCATCCCAATTAAGTCCAGGGTGGGAAGGCCTATGGACATCCTTCCTGCCCCACCTCTCTTTGAGGCCCTTAAGTGGGCAATTAATATCCAGTTAAGGACTTCATCCCACTGCTATTGGTTAACCCAATGGCTTTCAGGAGACTTGCCATGCGGGAGCACGACAAGCAAACCTTGGGCTCCTGGGAGTGGGAGGGTCCCTCTTTCATTCGAGGGACCTGGCATCGAGATGAAGAGGGTCTGCTGAGAAACAGCCTCTTGCCTTTGCTGCCAGCTCCCCCCACTCCTGCAATGCCCACCCCGTGACCCTTTCCTAACAACACATACCCAGGCTTGGGTCCCTCCTCGATCTTCGGTATTGGGTGTAGTACTGGAAGCAGCCTCTGCCTTCCCAGTGGCGCTGCTGAGTACAGATGAACAGCCAGCTTCTGATTGGTCAGTAGCCCTTAGCGGCTGGGGTTCCCACACCCTGGGTCCTTGATCCTGGGGAGGGCCCATCACTGGTCTATTAATTGCTTGAGTGGCATAAGATGCGCTCGGCCTCCTGAAAAAGGTGTTGCAGGGGTCTCGCCAGCACTCCAGCCAGCGGTAGAGACCCCCGTTGTCTCCACAAGATTCCACTCATAGTACAAGCTCTGAAATTTATATAATTGATTAGAATTGATCAAGAAGCTTAATGGGCCCAATAGTTAATACCCCCATAATTTAATTAGGAAAAATAAATGGAAGAAAATTCATTTTTATATTTTATTAAAAAAAATGTTGATATCTTTCTCCTTCATATTGAAAGTTTGCTCGATAAACAGATTTTGAATCTGGAAAGTGACTGACTGCTCGGGCAGAAACTTTGGCAAAACATGACTGGGCAAATTCACTGATCCAGATGGAAAATCAGCACTCCCAGTGTGGTAGTCTATCCCTGAGCCACACTCACTGAGCGCTGGATAGTAAATCTCTTCAGGAGTGGTATCAAATTTTTGGACTTATTGAATCAGCATAAAGGTCAGCTAAATAAGGTGACAAATGGTATCACCATAGAATTTTACAGCACAAAATTAGAGACTTCGGATGTGAGGTGAAGCTGGAGACGCTATAGGGCTCCTTTATGTAGAACCGAGCTGGTTAAGAGGACTGTTGGCAGTGTTCAGGTAAGGTAAATCGGTCAGTGAGCACCACTGCGCCTGTAACAGCTCTCTTGAAGGGCTATCCACATTGTCCCAATTTCCTGCCATTTGCTCTCTTCCCTCTTCTAATTTTTTATGCTCTCTTGTTACTGACTCACTGACCAATTTACCTTACCTGAACACCGCTAACAATCCTCTTAGCTAGCTCGGTTCTACATAAAGGAGCCTTATAGCTTTTCCAGCTTCACCTCACACCTGAAGTCTCTTATTTTGCTATTGTTTTGTTACCGCCCTCTTCAAGCCCTTGTGTTCCTTCCTGGCTTGGTGATGTGTAGGAATTAAATACATTTACTCTCTGGGGTGAAATTGGGTTGTGGGCATAGTGCAGAAGCAGCAATACAGAAACTGGTCACTTGTTTCACACCCTGACTAACTTTCGGGCGGGATGTAAAACACACGGGTGATTCACTATCGCCCAAGACCAATTTAACCTCTCAAGGGTTCTCCCTGATCATTTACCAGGTGGGGCTCCTCTTTTATTGTTCTGATGGTAAACAATTAGAGTTTCTCCATTGTAGCAGTTCTGCTCTTCACGTTGTTGAATTTTTCAGCCTGTCCAGCCCTGAGGCTCCCACCTTCCATCTTCCTAAACCCCAGCCACAGTTTTGGATTACAGACCTTTGATCACTGGAAACTACATCGCGATAGTTCGCCAGCAAAAACAAGGGGGCTTTCATTGCCACTCGTTGGGTTAGATTTAAGGGCTGATGTCACAGTGCAGACACAGAGCTTCGATGCTTAAAGCCATCCAAAGTACAAAAACAGGAGCAAAAACGATTGTGTCCTTTTTTCCCATTTAATGAGGCTGAAATCTCTCCTATCTCTCTTTCTCTGCCAATAGCCTTCTTCCACCAAATAGGGGAGATGGTGCCATAGTGGAGTCACTGGACCAGCAATCCAGAACCCCAGGTCAATGCTCTGGGGACATGGATTCAAATCCCATCACTGCAGCAAGCTGGTGGAATTTGAGTTCAGTTATTAAATCTGGAATTGAAAAGCTAGTCTCAGTAATGGTGACCACGAAACTATCATTGATTGTGGCAAAAACATCTGGTTTACTAATGCCTTTTAGGGAAGGAAATCTGCCATCTGGTCTGGCCTATGCGTGACTCCAGACCCACAGCGACGTAGCTGATTCTTAACTGCCCTCTGAAATGGTCCAGCAAGCCACTCAGTTCAAGAGCAATTAGAGATGGGCAATAAATGTTGGCTGTCACGTCCAAGTCCCATGAAAGAGTAAATTTTTAAAAAGCAGCAATACAATGGGTCGACCACACTGCTATCTTGCTCTTAATATCTCCCCTCCCTCTACGGCCTCTATACTGTCCTCCCAGCGACAAGGCTGAGATTGGGAATTCAGTGAGTTTATTTGGGTGTGGTGGCACGAAGGGTCCTTCACTTTGCCACACTGTATATTGGTGCTTTAGCCCACTGTACCCTGGTTTGTTCTTTTGGTTGTGTTAGGGGTTATGTTGCTGGGTACATAATCCAGAGAATATGAGTTCAAGTCCCACCATGACTGAGAATTTGAGAATTTTCTAGAACTAAAAAAGTGCTACCAGTAAAAAGTCCCATGAAACTAACAGAATGTCATAAAAACCAAACTGGTTCACTAATGCGCTTTGGAGAAGGGATTCTTGACACCCTTACCTGCCTTGGCCTCTAAGTAAGGTGATTGATTCCAGTCCCAACATGATTGATTCTTAACTGTCCTCTGAATCGGTCTAGCAAGCCACTAAGTGGTATCAAACTGTGATATGGCAATTTGGGAAAACAGTCCAGCCATCACCATCACAGGGTAACTAGGGATAGGCAATAAATGCCAGTCTTGCCAGTGATGCCCACTCACAGATTGCAGTTTATTAAAGAATACATAAAGCAGTAAGAAACCCCAGTCAAACAGGTAGAGCTAAAGTGTGCCCAGAATACAGGGCATAGAGACCTCGAGACTGTTTCCACTACACACAAGCTCATTCTCACCAATTTAACAACCCCGCTGGCTGCTGCAACATTCTCCACTCCTTCCACTGTCTTGTTGGCCACCGTGTTGACTCCGGCTACCATGGCCCCTCCAACCACGTTGGCCTGCTCCTTGGTTTTCTCAGTCACTGCCAATGAAATGTGAAATAAATCTTAATAATGCAGTAGAGGGTTGCAAGGAAATGGCTGTTCCAGTTATCACCATTTGTTAAGGAGTTTATCTGTTACCTGTGTTCACACTTTGTACAACTCCTTCCTTTGTTTTGGTGCCTATTTGGGGAAACAAAAAGAAGTTACAATGGTGCAATTTGAGCAACTGTTGAGGGAGGGGCCACTGTGGGGTTATCACACATCTTGAATATTATTTCAGTTTTCTCCCTATGCTCTAGTGAAGGTATTGCCGTTTAACAAGATGGAACAGTTGGTCTGGTAATATTCACACTCTATAAGCAAGGGACAGTATTTCACCTGGAGGTGGTGCCCTATTCAACTGTGAAGGGCTTCATAGACACGCTCAATCCTGTGTTCATTTGACATCCAAATATACAGTTTCAAACAGGGGTACGCCTCTTTAATAATGAAAAGAGGCAGTGGCTTTTTTCCCCCCATTGTAACCTGAACCCCCAAACTGCTCCACTCTTCTGATAGCACACATCTACAATCAAAGTTTGACTTTTGTTGGTGTATACCCTAGCACCAGACTCACCGGTGCTTTTATTCCGAGAAGCTAAGGTGCCGTGTCATTGTCCACCACTTGATGGGGATCTAGCTGGAGTGACACTGTATAAATGTACAGATTCTAGTGTGTGTTTGATGTGGACTCCCCTGGTTGCAACCAACCAGAACACCTTTTCTGAATGAGGGTGGGTCTTTGGGATATTTTTACTGTGACCTGGTATGATGGTTCAATAATAAAATCCATTGCTCTTGCTTCTACTGCCCAATTTTCTTATCTTGGGTGGCACAATTATGAAGAACCTTGTAATACTAATGCTCAATTCCTTTTTTGAGTCAAGCCCAACAGCTAGGCTGGCACATGGAGGTACCCATTTAATCCTTAGCTGTGGCAGGTTCACCACCTCTAAAGGCACCAACAAAGACACTGCCCCATTCCTGCTTTAACAGGACAAACACATTATGCCCTTGATGTGGCATGACTTAAACCTGTCAATCTTTTCTCTTCTGGCTTTAGCGCTAGCATTGGGAACCAATGATTCTCATCTTTTTCCTTGCTCCCATCTCCAAAAGGGGTGCTGGAAGCCACCGGGAAGGGAGGAGGACAGAAAGTAAAAAAAGTTTTAAATATTTTAATTGGTTGCAATTAGGAGAAATAAGATTACAGTAGCTAGGGGCCAAAGTCAAATGGGAAGTGGGCAGATAGGGCAGATTTTAAGGTTTTCAAGTTGGTTTAACGCATTTTTTTAAGTTGCGAGTACTGTTGTTAAGTATTAAAACTACTCCTGATATTTTATTTTCTTTATTTCTTTAAGTTAATCGTTTGGGCTGTAAATATGCAAAAGTGGCTTGCCCAGGGAACACAGGTTAATCTCTAAAGCTCAGAGAAATCTCAGGGTTAAAGCTTGGATTTAAATTTCAATTTAGGCAAAGGGAGCTAGATATAAATATAATTAACCCTGATCAGTGCCTGGCCTGGGACCAAGAGTTGGACTCGAGAGCTTTCTGATTTGTGTGATTCAGTACCACACCTGCCTGTGAATTTACTTACTGATTCATCTGGGGAGCAGGTTGCAGTTTTACCAGCCTGTTCATCCTGTATGCATTGACTCGTGCTGAATGAGGCTCCGTGGGCTGTGAGCAGCCCTCTGGTGAGCCTACACATTGAGTGTTGAAAGGCCACTTGAACACTCTTGTGTATCACAGACCACAGACTGAAACAGGAGTTCCTTGATCCGTGCAACTACCACAATACATGTTGCATTTAATTACAGCTACCCCTGTGCTTGTTGAAAGGTTGCTGTCTAAGACCTTTTGGCCATAGTGCACCAAGGGGCTGGGAAAGGTATAGACCCCTCGAGCTGTACGGCTCACAATGAATGTATGCATTGAATACTAATTGTATTATAATTGTAGTGAAGCACCTCACAGTGCAACATGATGTATGTTGATAACTCCAATACCATTGCACTGTCTGTAATGACCATATTGAAATGACTGTAATATTCATTGATGGTATTGAAGCACCTTGTGATCCATGTGTAAAAGTTGAATCTGATTGTACTTTTTGTATTGGTGATTTAGAATTGTTTTGTAATGTTCTTCCAGATATTTTATGAATAAAGTATATTGTTCAAAAAAAAATCTTGTTGATCTACATTAGCTCCCAGTCCATAAACAACTTGATTCTAAAATTCTAATCCTGATGTTCAAATCCCCTCCATGGCCTCTCTCTCTCTCTTTCTCTCTCTGTAACCACCTCCAGCTCAGAGAATTCTCCCCTCCTCTCTGGCCTCTTGTGAATCCCTGATGTCTAATGGACCAGCTTCTCTGTGATCTGCACAAAGACATTAGTGATTTGCTGTTTGTTTGGAGTAGCTTTGATTTTAATGCTGGCTTCTTCCCAGGGTTTAATGGTGGCTTGACAGTAACTCTGGTAACTCGGATCTGGGAATGCACCCCCTGGAAGTGTGGCGCAGGCAGGTTCAATCGAGGCATTCAAGAGGGCAGTAGATGATTATTTGAATAGAAACAATGTGCAAGGGTACAGGGGAAAGGGATGGCACTAGGTCATAATGCTCATTTGGAAAGCCTGTGCAGACACGATGGGCCGAACGGCCTCCTTCTGCGCTGTTAAAATTCTGTGATTTCTGGTTGCCAAGGATTAAATTGAATTAACCCCCTCACACACCCCCCCCCCCCCCGCCATTTGCTGACAGCTCCCCCATTTCCCACTTCCTTTGCTTCATTCTCGTCCTCAACAGGTGAGTGGAGGAGGACCTGTTTCCCCATTAATGGGCAGCCCTGAGCTGGCTGCCTCTTGAGATACAAGGAACAGGCTTGAGGAAACTCCCTCTCGGTGAGGAAGCTTTCCCCCCTGCTGTCCCAGCTTGCAAATCCTTTTAAATAGTGTGGCCGAGACGAGCAGTGTGGCCCAAAGTGCAAGCAGTTGAGTAAACTCGTGTCCTACTGCAGTATGGTCACTAACTCACTGTCTCACCAAACTGATACTAACAGCACACTCACCTTTAACCATATCTCACTCAGTTATCATTCTTACCGTAGGTTTGTGAAGATTTCACTTACCAGTAACCAATAACCCTCAGGTTCCTCCTCAGATTAAAGGTGCCAACATGTGCCAGGTCTCTGCAGATTAAGATTCATGTTAAAATGCGTTAAGGTAACTGGGGCGCTCTCCTCATGACTGAACATTAAGGTTTGTGCTGTTTCATGGCCCCTTTGTGTAACAAGACGTGCGGCTGTATGGCTCTTCCATCCTGTGCGGGTGGAACATTTAAAAAAAAAAATCCCATTCTCCCCCCCCCCGCCCCCCAACTATTTCCAACCCTTTGCTGAATTCCTCCCTTCAGCAGAATACATAGCTTTCAGCCCTACCTCTGGCTGAGTCTGATCCCCCACAACAAAACAGGGCTGGGAAAACCCAGCTATAATCTCACTGCTCCCGGTCCTGAAGACGAGTTTTAACTTTGTGCTATCCTTGTGGTTACAGTATTTCCGCACAACAACCAGCCCTTGCCTAATATCCCCCTCCCTCCCCACCCTCTCCCCCTCCCAGCACAGCCATATTGCACCATTTCTGACCTTAGGACCAGAGAGAGGAGCAATTCAAACCTGGAAACAGAGCTGAGATGAGGGGGGGTTTGGCATCATTCAAATGAACACAATTTGGTAGAGATTGTCCCAAAGGTGTCTATCTCCAACGAGGGTTGCTGGCAAGACACAGCAGCCCTGTGCAGAGCTAACTCACAGGATGCAGTTACAGTTTTTTTTTGGGGGGGGGGTTTGCAAAAAAAATACTCCAAGTCAGAAAAAAAATGCACCTTTCACATTCTGCAAAACTTATTAGAGTTGGAGGGGAAGCCTTTTCCTCTATTGCAATGAGTTGAATATCGGCTTTGAAAATCTTTCCTACGGTTAAGTACCAAAATGAATCTAAATTCCAGTGAGAACCACACCGTCTCGGAGTATTTTAATTGGTGGGACAGAGTAGCTTCACCCCTTCTGCTCTTTGTGTAACTGGACTTCAGGATTCAACCTGTTCTCACTTCACACATAGACCTGCAACAACACGGTCCCTCCCCTAGCTGATTAAGAAAAAGAATCAACATCAGAGGGGGGAAAAAAAAACACCGAAATATCCTGCGAATGGTTTCTGGATAACATTTCCCCCAAGCTGCAGGTGCGTAATTGTGATTTCCTTACCTACATACATAACCCCTTCTTTCGTCCTCTCTGCAGCATCTTGTACGCCCTGTTTGGTTTTCTCTGCCGCAGCCACCACTCCCTCCTTGGCAAATGAGAAACCTTTCCTCAGAACGTCCATGGTGTAAGGATTGGACTGTTTAGTGTATGAGTCCTTTCTGCTGAGCACTCCTTTCAGCTCACTCTAAGCTGCTGCAACTCCTCAGCACCAGCCTTAAATAGCTTTTCTTTGCACCCGTTGCTATGACCAGTCTCTCTCTCTATCTGTCTGCAATGAATGAAGCCCTCAGCCTCGCCAGTCCTATTTATGATGTGCCTTGCTACTGCTGCACGCAGTGCCTATGAATATCAGCTGCTGCAATATTAATGACATTGATCTGGAGGGAGACCGATGGACTGAATGTCTTTTCTGGATGGGTTCCAAGGAATCAAGAGCATTGGCTAAAAATCACTGCAGCCCAGAGCTGCAAAGACATCTGAAGCTATCATTCTCAAATACTGCAGAGTGCCACAGCTGGGGTGGTTTCACAGACAGCACTGTATGCTTTTTTAAAAAAACCTCCCTTATATGACAAAAGACATATGCATATTTCCAGATGTAGCTCCATCGTTAGAATGCGGGCACATGAAAAGTTAACTGCAACATAAATTCTGCATTCTGTGCTAAAACAATATGGAGACCATGACTCAGCTACTGAGATGGATTGGCTTTTTTTTCCAGGTGTTTAAGGAGTATTATTAATATGGCTACCCTATTGCAGACAATATCTTAAAGTTTAGAAAAAATATGCACTTTTAGTTTTGCTGCCTCAGTTAATTCACGTTCTGACAATTAATTTGTTCCCTCAACCTGATCCTCTGGCATGGCAGGAGAACACGCCTATTCCTCAGCTGCTTTCTGTGCTGCTCCGGGTGTTGGGAATTGTGATGAAAGCAGACAGGAAGAGACTTACCCTCCTGACTGTTCCCCATTGCTATCCCTGTGGGGGGAGGGGAGCTGAGGCCAACTTCTTCAACCACCTCGTACCCACCACCGACAAGTGTCAGTTAGACACTCCCTCCTTCCCCCAAGACCTGGGGACCTCTTTGCCTCCCCACATTGTCCAGCCACTCACGGGCACGTTGCTGCAAGATTCTGCCTACTTGGGCAACATGATAACTTGCTTCTCACATCTGTCAATGTACAAGGTCACTAGGGGGCTTGGCCTAAATAGCCAAGTGGTTATGGTACTGGGTTTGTAACCCCAAGATCAAGATTTCAAATCTCACAATGGCAAACTGTGAAACAATATAACTTCATCTGAAACAGATGGAAACCGGTTTGTACTCAAAAGAGTTACAAGATCACTAGGCAGCAGATGGTTTTCAATACTCCTGGGAATGCCAGTTTGACCTGGCACAACTAAAAATAAAATTATAATCACTGGCATTCATCTTAAACAATTTTTCAAATTGAATTTGTTTGTTGATGAGCATAAACCATCTCAAGCAACTTCTAAAAAACAGTTTTAAAATTAATACCTTTAAGGTGGATTATAATTTTATTTTTCGTTATAGCCAATCAAACTGGTGTTCACAAAACACTAAGGCATGTATGAGAAGTGAAGAAAGATTTGGATTTTATCAGACAATCCTGGAGTAATTTACTGAGTTTGGCAAGCCCACCATTAATGTGGGATTTGATTTTGCCTGGATAATGGCTTGGGATTTCAAATTTCCAAAAATCCTTGGGAGTTAACCTTGGTTGCTTTGGGATTTGTGTCTCTCTGTGCATTGTCACTTTGGGATTTGAGTCTCTCCTTGCATTGGCACTGTGCGATTTGGATCTCCCTGTGCATTGTCCCTTTGGGATTTGAGTCTTTCTGTGCATTTTTGCTTTGGGATTTGAGTCTTTCTGTGCATTGTTACTTTGGGATTTCTGGCTCTGTGCAATGTGCTCTGTCTGGGAGACATTGAAGAACTGAATTCCCTGCGGATTTGTTCTCTGCCCTCTTTCTCCTCTTTCAGTTTCTCCCATTTTACTTGCGGTCGCTACAATGCTGGTTGATCACCCTTCTCCATCTCTTGACAGTCACCCATTCTTCTTCCAGTCCTGCTGCGTTTAAGCCTCTTGCCATCACATCCTTCCGTCTGGTCTTAGGCCTTCCTCGTCTCTTCTTACTGGCAGTCCCATCTCCAACACTCGTCTCACCACATTCCCTCTCTCTCTTCGCAATTGATGATCATAACATTTCAATCCCTTTTCAGCTACTTTCCTCGGAGCTCCCACAATATTATTCAAGAAAGGTGCTGGGGATAAACCAGGGAACTATAGGCCAGTGAGTCTAACATCAGTGGCAGGGAAACTTTTGGAAAAAATTCTGAGGGACAGAATTAATCTCCAATGAAGAGGCAAGGATTAATCAAGAATAGTCAGAATGGCTTTGTTGGAGAGAGATCATGTCTAGCAAATTTGATTGAATTTTTCGAGGAGGTGACTAGGTGTGTAGATGAGGGTAACACAGTTGATGTAGTCTACATGGACTTCAGTAAGGCTTTTGAACAAACCCCGCATGGGAGAATGGTTATTATTCCACACATCCGTCTCAGCCATAAGAGCCCATGGGATCCAGGGCAATTTGGTAAATTGGATCCAAAATTGGCTTAGAGGCAGGAGACAGGGTGATGGTCGAAGGTTGTTTTTGTGACTGGAGGCCTGTGTCCTGTGGTGCTGGGTCTCTTGCTGTTTGTAGTGTACATTAATGATCTAGGTAGGAGGTATGATCAGTAAGTTCGCAGATGACGTGAAAATTGGTGGTCTGGTAAATAGCAAGGAGGAAAGCCTTAGACTACAGGACAATATAGACGGGCTGGTCAGATGGGCAGAACAGTGGCAAATGGAATTTAATCCTGAAAAGTGTGAGGTGATGCATTCTGGGAGGACTAACAAGGCAAGGGGGTACACGATGAATGGTAGGATCTTAGAAAGTACAGAGGATCAGAGGGACCTTGGTGAGCATGTACATGGGCCCTTGAAGGCAATAGGGTAGGTAGATAAGGTGGTTAAGAAGGCATATGGGATACTTGCATTTATTAGCTGAGGTATTGAATACAATAGCAGGGAGGTTATGATGGAGCCGTATAAAGTGTTAGTTAGGCCACATCTGGAGTACTGTGTGCAATTCTGATCGCCACACTATTAGAAGGATGTGATTGCACTGGCTCTGAGGTTCAGCGATCTCTTGTTGGACACACTTTTGAACGCAGTGGAGGACAGGACGGATGTCCTTTACCTGAGGGATGGGAAAAAGAGGCCCACTCTTCTCACCACCCCTGCATGAAAGGAGATCGCCAGGGTGGTGAGTGCCAACTGCATGTATGGGAGGACCGTCGTATGATGCAGGAAATGGATGAATGACCTCATCTGCACTGTCACCTATGAACAGGGACTAGATAGACTAGGGTTATTTTCCTTAGAGCAGAGAAAATTGACTGGGGGCCTGATTGAGGTGTACAAAATTATGAGGGGCATAGATAGGGTAGTTAGGAAGAAACTTTTCCCTTTAGTGGAGAGGTCAAAAACCAGGGGGTGTAGATTTAAGGGACAGGAGGTTTAGAGGGGATATGAGGAAAAGTTTTTTCACCCAGAGGGTGGTGGTGTCTGGAACTGTGTTCCTGTAAGGGTGGTAGAGGCAGGAACCCTCACAACATTTAAGAAGTGTTTAGATGAGCGCTTGAAATGCCATAGCATACAGGGCTACGGGCCAAATGCTGGAAAACAGGATTAGAATAGATTGGGACTTGATGACTGGTGCAGACATGATGGGCTGAAGGGCCTCTTTTCGTGCTGTGAAACTCTATGACTCTATGATTTTAATCTTCACTGATGCCCTGATGTGCTGGTTCCTGATTTTGTCCTTTCTCGTTATTCCTCACATCCGTCTCAGCCTCTGCAACTCATTAGTATCCTCTTTCCTTGAAGTTGCCCAAGCTTCTGCACTATAAAACAAGGGCAGTCCCACAATTGTCTTGTACATTCTGCTTTTAGTTTCAGTGTTGAAACTACACTGCAATTCTTCCAATTAATCCAACCAGAGTTAACCTGTTGCTTAATTCTCCCTGCACTGCGCAAATTTTATAATGTTTGAAGAAAAATATTCATTGGTACTATGGCACCAGATAATAAGAATTGGGGAAATCAACAGTGTTCAAAGATGTCCGGACTAATGAATCAAATAAGAGTGAAAGATGGATTTAATGAATCAATGTCAAGTGGAGCAGTGACAAACAGGAACTGTAGTCTTTATGTATGAGGAAGCAGAGCCTATTAGCAAAGATGGAGAAGTTGGATGTGAACTTAACTTCATTTGAGAAAGGAAGATTTAAGAAGGGACACTATTAAGGTCTGGAAATTCTGTGGCAAATATTGATGGTGCCTCTGTGTGTCTTAACTAGCGAACGTGCCCTAGAGGCTTAGAGTTTAATTATCTCTTGGGTGGGTTATTATAAAATCAGGGCCTCTACTTTCCATCTGTGTTTTTCTGGGCATATTTCCAGGCACCAAAATAAACATTTTTGGGGAATGCAGTTTGGAGAGTCAAAGAATAGTCTAAAACAAGGTCAATAACCAGGGTTTAAACTCATGAATGGTGTAAGAGAAAGATCATTAAAAATGTCATTTCGTTTTTCTAGTATTCAATATTGTAATACCCAGAAAGAAAAAAACAGTTCTAACCAGTACTCTTATTTCCCAGTTTTACTGGTGTTTCATTTTAAGGTATACAAGACCAGTTTGGATTGTATTCTTATTTCCCAGCTTTTACTGATTTTTGTCCTTCTGGGTATTTGTTACGTTCATTCCTGTTTCTAGAACAGATATCAGGAATGCACATCAGGGATAATCCATCAAGGCAAAAGAACATGGGCTGTATGCTGGCAACTTCCCACATTGGAGGCCCTACCCTGGGAGCAATTGGAAAGCTGACTCCATATCAGGCTCATGAGTGGCTTTCCCACCCTGATACCAATTGAGGCCCTTAAGTGGGCATTGCTGGTGTTCACCCAGTGGTGGTTGGAGTCAAGCCATGCAGGGAGCCCAAAAACCAAAACCCTGTCATGGTTGCTTGCAAGCTTCCGGGTGGGGTCCCTCATTCAAAGGCACTTAAGTAGCTGATTGGCGACCCAGCATCGGGAAGGAGGGCCCTCCCCCGCCAGTGCTAAACCCCCCCTGCCCTTAATGCCAACCCCCCTCCCCATCCTCCTGTGTGACTCCCACCCCAGAACCTCCCTACTACCATCACTCACTTGTGGCCTGGGTCCCTCGGCAATCGTCGGGTGAGGGTGAGGGCATTGTGAGAGGAGCCACTGCCTCTGCGGTTGGCACTGGCAAGCAATGCACAGGTGCCAGCCTCTGATTGGCCAGCAGCTATCGGGAGGCCGGGATTTCTGATCCAGAGTCCTTGATCCTGGGGAAAGGCCCACCGCTGCCCAGTGAAGTGCCTGATTGCCCCGTAATCCAGTGGGCCTTCCCAAAAGTAGGCAACACAGGTCTCTCGTCTGCTCTTCAGCTGGTGGGCAAGACCCCGTCGCCTGGATTAAATAGCGCCCAATACTCCAAGGGATAGATTATGTGGGGAGAGTACATAAAATAGGCTTGTGTTCCCTGAATTATAAATGATTGAGGGATAATTTGA
The DNA here is from genome assembly GCF_017639515.1 of Carcharodon carcharias. Classification (NCBI taxonomy): domain Eukaryota; kingdom Metazoa; phylum Chordata; class Chondrichthyes; order Lamniformes; family Lamnidae; genus Carcharodon; species Carcharodon carcharias. The sequence continues at coordinate 13,518,420 of NC_054494.1, read as the reverse complement.
TTGAACTTTTAGGAATTTGAAGTAATTTATTTGCACTGGCGGGGGAGTCTAGGACAAGGGGACATATTGTAGCCTTAAAATCAGAACCAAGTCATTCAGGAAAGAAGTTAGAAAACACTTCTTCACATAAAGAGGTGCAGAGATGTGGAACTCTCTACCACATAAAACATCAGATGGTAGTTCAATTAATCATTTTAAATCTGAAATCGGCAGATTTTTACTAGCCAAGATATAATGAGCCAAATAGGGTTGCCAATCCTCCAGGATTGACCTAGAGTCTCCAGGAATTGAAGATCAATCTCCAGGACACTGCTGAGTGCAATCCCTGAAGAAAAATCATTGGGACATTAAAAGAGATTGGGTTTTTTAATACCATTTTATTTGAACATTTCTCTTTACCAGATATAAATATGTTGAAAAGGGGGGTAATAAAAGGCTGTTTGGCTGACAGTCAAGCATCATCGAATTGGGTAATGTGTCTTTTTGCTTCCCAGTTGGCGTAGGAGGGCAGTACGTCAGAAGGGTGGATGTGTTGGCTGACCAATGGCTGGAAACGGGGAGCAATTCGTGTGATGAAACCTCCAGGAATACATTTAATCACAGTTGGCAACCCTAGAGCCAAGGCAGGTGGATAGAATATGTTTACAGATTAGCTGAAATCTTATTGAATGGTTGAATGAGCTCGAGGGCTGAATGGTCTACTCCTGTTCCTATGGAGCTGTCGTGTGTTATTCTGCACATACACACTTTAGTTTGTGAAGTCTATGTGTTGTGTTTAACACATGATCATCCTGCACCATCCACATTGAGTGGAAGCTTGATAAATGCATTGTGGGAGAGCTCCATTTGTTTGTGTTCTGTCAGTGTTTTGTGTAAAACCTGTTACAGTGTATGTTTAATAATTGCCATCTGCTCGCACCACAGTTAGTATCAGATGTCAAGATGCATTGGCCCTTCAATTTAATCTGAAGCTTTTAAGCAATTCGATGGTGCTAATGTGAAAGAAATGCAGGATTGTTTTTAAAACAATCACAGCAGCCAAGTCCCCTTGTAAGTATCTGCTTATTACTATTGATTTTTTACTGTACCATCACATCAGGTCTCAGCACACTACAGGCACAGGTTGGAAGCATTACTTCTTGTATCTGTATGGAGAATTCATGAACCTTGCACTGATGGAGAAGTGACAGTGTGTTGACGTCACCACATCGCTGGAGCATGTCGGTGAAATCCAATAAAAAACCTCCCTCCTCACCTCCAAGATTGAATTGCAACATTTGCAAGGTCATACCGAGAGAACTCGCAGCTATTGAACAGAATTGAACGTGGTGACGAATCAATGACATTACTTTCAAATGAGAGAGATTTATTAACTGGGGTTGAAAAAAGGTCACAAAAAAAAGTGGATTGCTTGCAGAGCAGGTGCTCGGTGAGATGCACTGCTTATTCCTCGAATCCCGGCCCCTTCCTAGGTAGAACTCAGAAGGTCCCTAGTCTGTACTGCGTTAACAGATCTCGCTCATGCTTACAGTGTCTAGATTTCAAAAGCACTTCGTTGATTGTACAGCAGTTTGGGGCATCCCAAGATTGTGCAAGACGCAATATTAAATGCAAATATGTGTTTTCTTTTGTTAGGAGTACCACCATGGGTCTTGGTACCCCTTAGTGGGGAAGTGAGGATTAACTAGGATTCCTGCTCCTTCTTGCTATACAGCCTGGTCTGCTGAAAGGTATATATGTTTGGATGTTGGGTGAGGCTGTGACTGTGCTCTGAGGTAATGCCGCCTCATCCTACACCCGCCTACATTCACTGCCTAAGCTCACAAAGAACGGCCACTTAGCTTGTGCTGCAGAGCAGGCAGTGTTCATCAAACTGCACTCAGAATGTATCAGTACCTGTCGGAGACGACTGGGAGAAAACTAAAGAAAACCTAATGTTAGGTTCACCACTCCCTGAACTACTTGGTGGAATCCATAATCTATAAGGAAGTGCCACCATGACCCTGTGACATCAACAAAGGTTTATACTTGATTACATTTAGTTTGTATGACTTCTTAAATGTGCACTTCTCTTCATGACTCTGAAGAATTTTTGGAACAAGTTATTTCAGAGGGTAAATGATCCATTGCCAAGACTATTGGAGAAAGATCCTTTGCTTTTGAGTATTGATGGTTTAGGAGGATACAGTGGGTGACTTTGAGATGGCTGATCTCATTGTCTGGTCCACAATCCTGGGCCTTGATTCACTACACACAGTATTTTCTGGACCTTGCCAAAAGTTCCAACTGAAGTGAAAACTACAACAGATGATGAGGTGACAGTGCCTGTCATTTCCAAATGTGCATCAGCATTATTCAACGCTACTCATAGACACCCAGACACTTAACTGGATTACTGGAGGGCAGTCTGTATCTATGGAACTGTACCTCAGATTAAATCAATGTCTTATTAGCTGGTGTCATTGTTATAATTCACTCCTTTGTCCTACACTCCAAATAGACAAGACCACTGTTTTTAATTAAATAAGTGATGTTAAGCCAGTTTATTCTCCTGCAGGGCAATAACATAAAAAGTACAGCAGGTATTGTAATGGTTATGATGCTCCAATAGCAACAAGTTCAGTAATGTCTTTCAGCAAAGAGAATCTGACATCCCCTACCCAGTCTTTTTTTTGCTGTAAAACATTTTATTTAAAATATACAACAGCACAGAGCACTGAGTAGTGGCACTGAGGCTTGCCCATGTTGCTCTTGCTGCGTAGGGCACGCACCTTCTGCCAGTTCTTCTTCAGCAGTGAAACCAGGAAGTTGATGACCAAATGAATGCTGTAGACCAGTTCCTCTTCAGTCATTTTAATGTGGCCCACTGCAACTGCCAAGCACAACACCTTTTTCATCTGGAACTTAATGGCCGATTTGACTTCATCCACTTTGGTTAGCATGTCCTTATTGTGAGTGAGGAGGGAGGGGAATTTGCCAGCCTCATTCAGACCTGGACCCAGAATACAAGGAATCTGCTTAATAAGGGACTTCGAGACAAGGAAAGCATCATACTTCTTTGCAAGCTTCTTGACCATCTTCTTGTTTTTGCTCAGCTTCTTCAGAGCTTCAATGTCCATGCGAAGGAGGTCAGCAGCTCTTCCTCATCACAGTGTTGCTGGTCTCCAAGCACGCATATGGAAAACTTAGGCTGAGGGACACGTTTTAGCCTGACAGTGCCAGAGAAACACTTGTCCTTCTGAGGGTCATAGTTCTTCAGACTGATCTGCAGCTCCACAGTCTCCAGGAGCTTGTGATGCTTCTGCTGGGATCTCTGGAGGACTCATGGACAGCTTCGTATAGGGTATCGCGAGAGACTTTGCTGCTCATCGTGTCAGTGGCTTGGTGCACGTGTCTCTAGTTCCACTACATTGTTGCCTCTTAATGCCCAGTGAGCAAGATAGCTGTAGACGATCTCTGAAACTTAAAACTGGAATAGCCTGTCTGCAATGAAAATACTGAGGCAATCCTGGGCCAGAGTCCTTCTATGTAGCATCTGGAGGCTGATGGATAATTTGGGACAGCTGTCCCACAAACTAGTCAAGCAAGAGCCTGACATAGTCAACACTCACCTAATGATATTTCTATGTCAACATCACAAACTCTTCCATCACCATTCCTAGATGGGAGGACAGTAGTATGTCATGGGTGGGATTAGCTTTGGGAATCCTCAGTGTTGTTTCTGGACTACATGAAGTATTCAGGTCAAACAAGGTGAAGGAACCCTCCTACTGAACATTGCCTGTCACTCATTGTAGATCAGTGCTCCTACATGTTGAACATTATTTGGAGGAAGCTGAGGAAAGCAAAGGCACAGAATGTACTTCAATGGGGGGGCTTCAATGTACAACACTACCTATGGTTTGGTAGCACCGGCATTGACCAAACTGGCTAAAGGAGATAGTTGACTGGCCCTGCTTCAGGTGGTAAGAGTACCAACCCAAAGAAGTGACCTAATTGACCTCATCTTCACCAACCTACCTTTTGCAGGCACACTTGTACATGATAGCAAAGAAAGAAATGACCATCACAGTGTTTATAAATACAAAAACATCATCTCCATCTTGAAGACATTGTCATTGTGCAGCATGGTGGTAACGCTATGCTACATGGGATAGACTAAAGTCCATCTACCAATCCAAAACTGGGCATCCATGAAACATGGTGCCCACCTGTAATAGTATAATTATATATCACCATAATGTAACAGGGGCCTCACTTCATTACCTTGAAGACAAAGTCTCCTAACCATCTACAAAGCTAAAATCAGCTGTGTGATAGCATATACTCTTCTTGTCTGGATGGTGCGGCTGTAACAACACTGAAAACATCCAGGACAAAGCAATCTGCTTGATAGGTGCCTCTGCTACCAGGCTCATCGATCCCCTATATCACTGATGCACTGTGGCTGCAGTATGGATGATTTATAGGATGAACTGCAGAAAGCCATCAATGTTGCAGCAACAGCGCTTCCCTCCCCTTTAACCACCAGCAAGTATAAGAGCAGCAATGGCATGTTGTTATGATCATGTCCAGCTGATTGGGAGTTGGACACTTTACTTTTAAAAAGCAACATGGAATATTGACACTGTACCTTCACAAAATGGACTCTGCAGAGTTAGATGACTTCTTCTGTGGTTTCTGAACAGGCAGAGATACACCTGTCTGAACATATCTCTGGCAAATTATTTAAAATGCAAATAGTGTGCCCAGGTGCAGATTGATTACCCCTCACCATTTCAATGGAGAGATTTAAAATGACAATGACTGCCAGCCCCCGAAGATGGAATTTTGAATAAAATCATCCAGGATGATAATCATAACTAGAATACCAAAATTGTGTGATAATTACATCAGCTTCAACCCATTGTATGGACAATAGGATACGTTGAGACTGACATCACATGACTGAAACTGGCTAGAGAGAACCAATACCAAATTAACCCACAAGGGCTGCTCAACAAGCTAGTCTGAGATACGAAGTCTAGAGGGAAACCATCTCCCATCTAACACAAGGGAGGACCCTACCTCAAAACTCAGCTTAGGCAGAGAAGAGGGGCTTATTTCTTTTTACCTGCATGATTATATTTTTTCATTACAAAGATTGGGCACAATTTTGTCTCAAACAGCCAGAAACCTCCAATCCATTGTCTCCAGTGAGTCAAGAGAAAATCCATCAGGTCTGCAACACTTCAACCACCACCTTAAGGACTGTATAAACGAGTGACCTGTTCCCTTTTTGCTCTGTTAGTGATCTCAGTGCATGTTACATCTTTAGAAATCAACTTTCCTTGTGAGAGTGTCTGTGTTTGCAAAGTGTTTGTCACATTTACATTTCAGGAGTTGTGAAAAATAAACATTTATCCTTCCTTTCGACTTATAATTACAGGAAAGCCTGTCCGTGTCTGTCCTGTAAAGTGACAGCACTCAAGGGGATTAAAACACTCCTTCACTAAAGTACACCTTGTTGCAGTCAGACGAAATGTGAGAAAAGTGGGGAAATTATCCCACATCTCTACCCGTCCACGATACATGGGAACACTGACCACTATTCCTTCACCATCACTGGGTCAATATTCTGGAATAACCTACCTTATACCATCACCACAAGGGCTGAAGCAGTTCCATGCATAGGATCAATGCCAGCTTGGGTGATTGGTGATACACAATAAATGCTAGCCTTGACAATATTGCCCATAATGTGGAAAAAATAAAAAGAATAATTATATTTCTTCATTACAAATTTTGGGCACAATTTTGTCTCAAACATCCAGAAACCTCCAATCTCCATTGTCTCCAGTGAGTCAAGAGAAAATCCCTCAGGCCTGCAACGTTTCAACCACCACCTTAAGGACTGTATAAACAAGTGTCCCCAATCGCACACCCTCCAGGGTTCATATACGATATAACAGAATCTACCCAAACTATTTGATCTCTTGTGCTAATGCAATCTTTCTCCACCCGCCTACCTCCTCCCAAAAGGTAAATCAAGAACTCCACAGTATCCATCTACCATTGCATTGTAGACAAAGTCTACATGAAATTTCCCATGATTCTGGTAGCTCAGGAACCATCATACCCTTTACAGCATTCAATCATCTCCATCTCAATTAACACTGTGATCCTCAATCCTGTTTCTAGCCAGGTACACAACCTAAGCAAAGGGTAGAAAACTGTTCCACGTGTCCATGACTTTGTGGTAGTGGGGAGGAGACAAAACTCTTGTAATTTTGATGCTTGTTAATATTCTCATAATGTCCACTTTATTATGTAAATCTTGGTTAGATCACTTACTTTTTCCTCTACCTTATTGGGCCCAGTAGCTAGATTCAGATTTTGAACAAACAAGCACTGTTTGCTATGTTCAAAAGTGAACATTTAAAGAAAGTCTGTGGGCATGGACAGAGCACTCTGTTTGCTTGTCTAACTCAATTAAAGGGTGCCTGTGTAAGCACCTCAAGTGCCATAACCTGCAGGGCCATGGACCAAATGCTGGAAACCAGGGTTAGGCTGGGTAGCTTGTTTTTGGCCAGTGCAGACACGATGGGCCAAGTGACCTCTTTCTGTGCCATAAACTTTCCAAGATTCTAAGATAACTTGCTTGGTTTTATTATGTAGTACTGAAGTAAACATTGAGAACATTATGTGTCGCGCTTTGTACGGCAACTTAGGGGAGACTGTAATCTCACCTTTTCCTTTGGTTTTCTGTCCTTTGTTTTATTGCCCCATCTTGTTCCAGAGTCACACACCTTCCCCCAGCCAAGAGAATAGGCTGGAGATCTACCTCGAGGTTTCTCCAAAACCAGCTGTTTGGATCCAAGAGACCGACTCAGCGAATACGTTGGCCTGAATGTCTGTCTGTCATTGAGTGGAATGCCCTGTCAGCATTGGCTCAGTGGTCACGCCCTCGCCCCGAGTCAGAAAGTTGTGGGTTCAACACTCTCAGGCTTGAGCAAACAACCTTTTGTCGATTGTCATAAAAACCCATCTGGTTCACTAATGTCCTTTCGGGAAGGAAATCTGCTCTCCTTACCTGGCCTGGCCTAGGTGTGACTCCAGACCCATAGCAATGTGGTTGTCTCTTAAATGCCCTCTGACCAAGGGCAATTAGGGATGGGCAAAAACTGTTGGCCTAGCCAGCGGCGCCCACTTTCCATGAACGAATAAAAAAAAAGTAACCTAGTACTGAAGAAGTGCTGCTTTGTCAAAGATGCCATCGTTTGGACAAGACAGCGGTGTTGACTGGCCTTTCGAGTGGATGCAAAAGATTCTATGGCATGACTGAAAGGAGAACAGGGAGCTCTTCTGGTGTCCTAACAAATATTTATCCTTCAACCAACCCCAACAGAAACAAATTAACTGGCCATTTACCTCATAAGTGTTTGTGGGATTTTGCTGTGCACAAATAGGTGGCCTCATTTCTCTCCATTAAATCTGCTACTCCATGTCAAAAAGTACTTTACTGGCTGCGCAGAATATTGAGGGTGTGCATTCAGTTGTATGAACATTGAGCCATTGTTCCACCATGTCCTGAATCTCAATAATGAGCCTAGCCTTTACCATCACTTGAAAACTGGTTAAAAATGAATGTTGATTTTAACATTTTATGCTCTCTGATGTGTTTTAAGTAAATTTTCTTTCAATAATGTACAAAAATACCAATGTGGGAATGTGTTTTAACATAGATTCCATGTCCAATGAAGCTGAATTAACACCACTGAAGCATCTTGTATTCACGACTGTTCCTCACGTTGATGTGAATCCAGCTCCCTCCCACTTTCCAGTAACTCCTCCGAGCCAGTATCCTGTAAATTGATGACAACATCTTTACTAATAATCCAGCTTCCTATCCTCTGTAATTCCTCCATTGGAGCTGCGGAGTGCAACTCTATTGAAAGGAAATGTCAACTCCTCGTCTGATTGCTGCTCCAGCAGCTGCTCCCTCTGAAATTCTGCCAAAGTAATCTCTTAGAGCATCAATGAGTTCTCCTTTCCACCCCACTCCATCCAGATGGTGCATTTCTACAGCTACCCTGAAGGAAGATGACTTTGTTGGCTCACTTTCCCAATCCAACTCCTAATTTCATAGATTTTGTTAAAGCTGCATTACTCTATTCTTTCAAACATTTTGAGTTTTGCATTAGCTGGATAAGTCAGGTTTATTAGATGGGATTCTAGGAATTTTATTCTGTGCTTGGGCATCACATTCTACAATTCCTCAATTTTTTGATGAGAACAATGACCTTTTCAGTGACACAAAATGTGATTCATCCCAGCTAAATTCGTCAGATATGTCACTCTTGGTCCTCCAATAAGACATCTCACTCGAATATCCTTAAATCTTTATAATATCAGTGGCCCTTACAAGGTGAAGTTCTGTATTCCTGTCTTGTGCCTTCACTTGAACCTCTGTTGCATACAGTTGAGGCTGAGCCCACTGCATCTTTTAACAGAAGAGTAGGTATACGCATTTGCTGTAGATAACCCAGGATATGGGGGCAATGGATTGAGATTTGGACTGTGCTGCCAAAGATTCAGTGGGATGAATGAGTTTCTTCTATGCTGTAAATTTTTATGATTCTGTAGTCCAATCCATCTTCCCTTCTCCTTGGAAATATATTTGAGTCCTCTCTACCTCACGGTTCAGTTCTTTGTCCTTCCAAAGTACTGCCCCACTGCTAGTAAATTCATAGGAATGGTTAATAATTGATGAATAATAAATAAATAATAAAAATCTAATAAATATATAACAATAAATAAATAATAAAAATTCATAGGAACTGTTAATTATTATTAACCTGCCCACTAATTTAAAAGTGCAAACCTAGCTAAGCTTGTCAAGGGGAGGCAGTGGTGTAGTCAATGGGCTAATAATCCAGAGACACAGGGTAATGTCCTGGGGACCCAGGTCCAAATGCCACCATGGTAAATGGTGAAATTTGAGGTGAATTAAAAAATAAAACCTGGAATTCAAATTTTAATAAGGACCAGAAAACCATTGTTGTAACAACCCATCTGGTTCACCGATGTTTCCTTTAGAGAAGGAAGCCTGTTGACTCTTAAATGCTCTACCAAGCCACTCAGTTCTCAATGGCAATTAGGGATAGGCATCAAATACTGGCTTAGCCAGCAATGCCCACATCCCATGAATAAAAAAAGTGTGGTTTCAATATGGCCATTCCACCTGTGATCTTGAATCCTGTTACACACCTCAGGATCTTTGTTCTTCAACACTTTGGTGATTCATTTATGTTGTCTTGGGCTCTCCAATACAAATGTGTGGGGCCATGCACTTTTAAAACAAGTTACGATCATGCTGCCCCTCATCAAAGTTATTTTCATGTCTGTCTAATGTGCTTCCAAACCAGGTCATCTTTGCTTTAATTTAAAGGCTTATTCTCAAAGCCTTTTTCTGTTCCCCTGGAAGTTCCCTAGGGATGTTTTTTTTCTCCTCCATTACTAAAATGGCCTTCAAGAACTTCTGTTCCCTCTTTTGGGCCCAACACCTCCTTCACCTTCAGTAGTCCTTAACTAGGGTTGCCAAATGTGATTCCTGGAGCTTTCATCCCATGACCTGCCCCCACACTCCAGCCATTAGTCGGCCAACACGTCCATCCTTGTGATGTACTGCCCTCCTACGCCAATTGGAAAGCAAAAAGACTCATTACCCAATTGGATGATGCTTGACTGTCAACCAAACAGCCCTTTTCCCCCCAATTTTCAATATTGGTAAAGAGAAATATTCAAATAAAATGTCAAAAAATTGTCTTTTTTTAATGTCCCAATTATTTTTCTCCAGGATTGCACACAGCAGTGTCCCGGTGATTGATTTTCAATCCCTGGAGGCTCCAGGCCAGTCCTGGAGGGTTGGTAACCCTATCCTTAACACTGCAAGTGCTAACCAAAATTTGAATATAGCTTCCATATCAGGGAGATTTTCCCAAAGTCCTTGTGATACTTCAGGATACAAAAAATAAACTTGTTGATCCATTGCTCAACTTTAGCCTCGAATCTCTCAACCCCAATCCCTCTCTCTTGCCTTTATTAAATCGCTAATTTTGTGATCAGTGCTTCCCATAGGCCTAGATTTTTCCTATGGCGGATAGGCTGGGCAGGGGTGGGGGTGGGGGTGGGCGCGGAGCCGATCACCGCCCGTGATTGGCTGCATGCCGTCATTTTACGTGGGTGGGCTAATTAAGGCCTGCCCAGCGTAACGCACGGCCGGTAGCGCTGTGCGGGCGGGGGGAGGAGGGAGAGTTCGAAAAGAGAGCAGCCGTCTCCCTGAGGCACAGAGCTGTCTCAGGGAGGTTGAATAAATAATGAAACAGTTCAATAAATGATGTAAAAATTTATTTAAACGTGTTCCCTCATGTGACAGTGCCACATGAGTTGGGACATGTTTTTAAGGGTGGGAAATTTTAATTATTTATTTTATAAAAGCTTCAGGAAACCTCACCCCGCCCGTGGATGAGGTCTCCTGAAAAACGCGCAGGCCGCTTGGGCTTCTCGCCGGCCCCTCCGCCAACCTTAAGGTTGGATGGGCAGCGTTCTTACGCACTTTAATTAATCCCTTAATGGCCTTAATAGGCCGTTAACATTTCGGCAGGTCAACTGTGGCACGTGCCCGCCAAACGAAATATCGCGATGATGTCAGGATGCACGCCCGACATCATCACACGTCATTTTACCCGTTGGCATGTCAGGCCCACCCCTCTGCACGCCAACTGGAAGATTCTGCCCTTAGTTTTTTTTTAGCATTCAGATTGGCCTCAACACTTCCTCGTTAACCGGGAGAATCTAGGGCCTTTGATGAAGTAACCGAGCGAATGAAGTGAACGTTGCATAACGCACCCCCCCCCCCACCACAAGAGATGAACAACCTCTCACATCAGGACCCATTTTCCATTCAACACCCACCCATAAAGAATTTTTCAGGTTTCTACCGATGAAACATTAATCTGGAAGATTGTGTGGGGATGGGTAAGGAAGAGTTCAAATTGAACAGATAAGACATGGGAGTGGATGGGGGTGGCATGAAAGCGTTTTTTAAAAAAGGGGTGAAAGGTTATCCGGGGTAGGCAGGGATATGAGGCTAAAATCAGATCAGCCCCGATCTTATTGAATGGCGGCGCAGGCTTGAGGGGCCAAATGGCCTACTCCTGTTCCTAATTCAGATGTAATTGAAAAAATCGGGTTGAAGGGCCAGAGTCAAACAGATTAGGAAAGGAGGCAAACAATGAATAGGAGATGAGATTATACCAAATTTGAGCACAAAAAAATCTGCTGAGCGAGAGGACACTGTGTTATGAGTCTACACGACAGATTGGAGTAAATAGTGTCAGCTATTTTGACCTAACTTCACTGGCAGTCAATCAATAATTAATCACCTAACACTAAGACCCTTGGGCACTTGACTGCTCTGCTAACTCTGATTGGCCCCAGCCCTTGTTGCAATGTCCTTGAAAATGCATTGCACTATTTATGAGTTAATATTCATTAAAGAGTGGAGATTCCAGATGTTGGTAATAGATCCACGGCTCTTTGTGGTATATATTAATGACCCTGACTTGGACCAGAGATAACATAAGAAAACATGTTTGTGTGCAGCTAGCTGCTGTGACATGCAAGGCAAAGCCTGAAAGGATGGTGGAAGTAGATTCAACAATAACTATCGAAAGGAAAGTACTTACAGGGCTGTGGGGAAATTGCAGGAGGGTGGGACTAATTGGATAGCTCTTTCAAAGAGCTGGCACAGCCACAATGGGCCAAATGGCCTCCTTCTGTGCTATATCCTTCTATGATTCTAAAACATTTCGGAAAAATTAGGTTTCACATTCTGATGTGGGTTGATGAATCAGGGCAAAAGGCTAATTCCAGATTTGAACATTTCAGTTAAGAAATTAGAACTCCGTTTTATGTCGTTCTCTACAGTGTAACAGATACGTGGAATCACAAAACTTGTTAATTTTGTCAGACACCCATATGCTTTTTGTAAAACTGTAAACAACATATTTTATACCTGAACCTGTACAATAAAGGGGATTGGAAAGGATAGGTTAAATCTTATAATCTGCACAGACCCTTGATGGACAATTGATTTCAGAGTCCAATCTGGTGTCTTTGGTTCTCAAATCTTGTTTTGTTTAAGCAAGATGTCTCATCCTGCAAAATTCACTCTGTGGTGCCCTGGAGAAATGAGATGTGAGAATGTTCCAAGCTTTCTAAATAGAACATAATGACACATCAGACACAAATTTTAAGAATTCTTTCATGGGATGAGGGTGTCGCTGGCTGGACCAGCATTTATTGCCCATCCCTAATTGCCCCTGAGAAGGTGGTGGTGAGCTGCCTTCTTGAACCGCTGCAGCCCATGTAGTGTAGGTACACCCTCAGTGCTGTTAGGAAGCAAGTTCCAGGATTTTGACCCAGTGACAGTGAAAAAACAGCGATATATTTCCAAGTCAGGATGGTGAGTGACTGGAGGGGAACTTGCAGGTGGTGGTGTTCTCATGCATCTGCTGCTCTTGTCTTTTTAGATGGCAAAGGTCGTGGGTATGGAAGGTGCTGTTGAAGGAGCCTTGGTGAGTTGCTGCAATGCATCTTGTAGATGGTACACACTGCTGCCACTGTGCATTGGTGGTGGATGGAGTGAATGATAAAGGTGGTGGACGGGGTGCCGATCAAGTGGGCTGTTTTGTACTAGATAGTGTCGGGCATCTTGAGTGTTGTTGGAACTGCACTCATCCAGGCAAATGGAGAGTATTCCATCACACTCCTGATTTGTGCCTTGTAGATGGTGGACAGGCTTTGGGGAGTCAGGAGGCGAATTACTCTGCATAGAATTCCCAGCCTCCCACTTGCTCATGTAGCCACAGGGGGAGGCAGTGGCATAGTGGTATTGTCACTGGACCAGAGACTCAGGGTAATGCCCTGGGAACCGGGGTTCGAATCACACCACAGCAGATGGTCTAATGATGACCAAGAAACCATTGTCGATTAATGTAAAAACCCATCTGGTTCACTAACGATCTTTAGGAGAGGAATTCTGTTGCCCTGAACTGGTCTGGCCTGCATGTGACTCCAGACCCACAGCAATGTGTTGGCTCAGCCCTGCTAACCCTTACTAACATCTGGGGGCTTGTGCCAAAATTGGGAGAGCTGTCCCACAGGCTAGTCAAGCAACAGCCTGACAAAGTCACACTCATGGAATCATACCTCACTGACAATGTCCCAGACACCACTATCACCATCCCTGGGTATGTTCTGTCCCACCGGCAAGACAGAGCCAGCAGAGGTGGTGGCACAATGGGATGCAGTTGGGAGGAAGTTTCCCTTGGAATTCTCAACATCTACTGCGGACCCCATGAAGTCTCATGGCATCAGGCCAAACATGGGCAAGGAAACCTCCTGCTGATCACCATGTACCCACACCACCCCACCCCCCTCCACACTGCCTGGCCCCACTCAGCTGATGTTGAATACCACTTAGAAGAAGCACGGAGGATGGCAAGGGCACAGAAGGGTGGAGGACTTCAATGTCCATCACCAAGAGTGGCTTGGTAGCACAACTAGTGATCGAGCTGGCTGAGTCCTAAAGGACATATCTGCTAGACTGGGTCTGCAGCAGTTGGTGAGGGAACCAACAAGAGCCAAAAACATACTTGACCTCATCCTCACCAATCTGCTTGCTGCAGATGCATCTGCCCAAGACAGCATCGGTAGGAGTGACCATCACACAGCCCTTGTGGAGCCGAAGTTCAGTCTTTACATTGAGGATACCCTCCATTGTGATGTGTGGCATTACCACCATGCAAAATGGGATAGACTTCGAACAAATCTAGCAACTCAAGACTGGTCAGCCATGAGGTGCTGTGGATTATCAGCAGCAGAATTGTACTCAAACACAATCTGTATCCTCAAGGCTTGGTATATCCCCCACTCTACCACTACCATCAAGCCAGGGGATCAACCCTGGTTCAATGAAGAATGAAGGAGGGCATGTCAGGAGCAGCACCAGGCGTACCTAAAAATGAGGTGTCACCCTGGTGAAGATATAACACAGGGCTACTTGTGTGCCCAACAGCATAAGCAACATGTGACAGACAGAGTTAAGTGATCCCACAACCAACAGATCAGACCTAAGCTCTGCAGTCCTGCCACACCCAGTTGTGAATGGTGGTGGACAATTAAACAACTCACTGGAGGAGGAGGCTGCACAAATATCCCCACCCTCAATGATGGGGGAGCCCAGCACATCAGTGTAATAGATAAGGCTGAAGCATTTGCAACAATCTTCAGCCAGAAGTGCCGAGTGGATGATCCATCTTGGCCCCCTCCAGAAGTCCCCAGCATCACAGATGCCAGTTTTCAGCCAATTCAATTCACTCCCCGTGATATCAAGAAATGGCTGAAGGCACTGGATACTGCAAGGGCTATGGTTCTGGCAATAGTACTGAAGACTTGAGCTCCAGAACGTGTTGCATCCCTGGCCAAGCTGTTCCAGTACAGCTACAACACTGGTGTCTACCCGACAATGTGGAAAATTGCCCAGGTATGTCCTGTACACAAAAAGCAGGACAAATCCAACCCGACCAATTACCGCCCCATCAGTCCACTCTCAATCATCAGTAAAGTAATGGAAGGAGTCATCAACAGTGCTATCAAGCAGCACTTGCTTAGCAAAAATCTGCTCATTGACGCCCAGTTTGGGTTCCGCCAGGGTCAGTCAACTACTGACTTCATTACAGCCTTGGTTCAAACATGTTCTAAAGAGCTGAACTCCAGAGATGAGGTGAGAGTGACTGCCTTTGACATCAAGGCAGCATTTGACCGAGTGTGGCATCAAGGAGCCCTGGCAAAACTGGAGTCAATGGGAATCGGGGGAAATCCTTCCACTGATTGGAGTCTTACCTGGCACAAAGGAAGAGGGTTGTGGTTGTTGGGGGTCAGTCATCTGAGCTGCAGGACATCACTGCAGGAGTTCCTCAGGGTAGTGTCCTAGGCCCAACCATCTTCAGCTGCTTCATCAATGACCTTCCTCCCATCATAAGGGCAGAAGTGGGGATGTTCGCTGATGATTGCACAATGTTCAACACCATTCGCGACTCCTCAGATACTGAAGCAGTCCATGTCCAAATACAGCAAGACCAGGACAATATCCAGGCTTGGGCTGAAAAGTGGCAAGTAACATTCATGCCACACAAGTGCCAAGCAATGACCACCTCCAGCAAGAGAGAATTTAACAATCGTCCCTTTATGTTCAATGGCATTACCGTTGCTGAATCCCCTACTATCAACATCCAGGAGCTGAACTGGACTAGCCATATAAATACTGTGGCTACAAGATCAGGTCAGAGGGTAGGCGAGTAACTCACCTTCTGACTCCCTAATGCCTGTCCACCATCTACAAGGCACAAGCCAGAAGTGTAATGGAATACTCTCCACTTGCCCGGATAAGTGCAATTCCACCAACATTTAAGAAGCTTAATACCATCCAGGACAAAACAGCTTGCTTGTTTGGCACCCCATCTACAAATATTCACTCCCTCCAGCACTGATGCACAGTAGCAGCAGTGGTACCATCTACAAGATGCACTGCAGGAACTCACCAAGGCTCCTTACACAGCACCTTGCAAGCCCACAACTGCTGTCATCTAGAAGGATAAGGGCAGCAGACACCACCTGGAAGTTCCCTCCAAGCCACTCACCATCCTGACTTGGAAATATATCGCCGTTCCTTCACTGTTGCTGGGTCAAAATCCTAGAACTCCCTCCCTAACAGCACTGTGGGTGTACCTACACCACATGGACTGCAGCGGTTCAAGAAGGCAGCTTACCACCACCTTCTCAAGGGCAACTAGGGATGGGCAATAAATAATGGCCTGGCCAGCAATGTCTACATTCCATGAGTGGCTAAAAAAAAGTATCTATATGGCTGATCCAGTTCAGTTTCTGGTCAATGGTAGCTCCCAAGATTTTGATAGTGGGTGATTCAGTGATGGTAATGCCACTGAATGTCAAGAGGAGATGGTTGGATTCTCCCTTGTTGGAGACGGTCATTGCCAGGCATTTGTGTAACATGAATATTACTTGCCTCTTATCAGCCCAAGCCTGAATGTTGTCCAGGCCTTGCTATATATGGGCATGGACGTCTTCGGTATCTCAGGAGTTGTGAATGGTACTGACCGTTGTGCAATCATCAGCAAACATCCCCACTTCTGACCTAATGATGGAGAAATGATCATTGAGTAAGCAGCCGAAGATGGAAGACCTAAGACACTAGCCTGGGGAATTGGATGCATCAGGACACTACCCTCGATATATAAGTGCTGTATGGATAGATGAATGTAACAGTGGATAGTGCAATTATTGCAATGTTAATTTTCATCAGCTGATGTATACCTGCTAAGTTCCATAGACTCTATGTAATACCCATGGCCATGTATGTGTAATCGTAATTCTGCTTTCCTCCCATCAGCCATAATAACTGAAACTCATTTCTCAATTCAGTGGAAGGTTCCATTATCATCATCATTACTGTTCCATAGCCAAAGAACCACCTGCTGACCTCCTCATACTTAGTGAGTATTTGCAGGTTATTCAGTTGTAGTGGACATTGCGTTGATGCCCAATTCCATCAGATAACCTCTGGCTACCAACAGCCCTGCTCCCACACTCCTGTTATTGGTCGCCCTATATCTTCGTATATAAATCGGAAAGCGAATAGATACTTCATTACCTGACCACTGACTGACAGTCAGAAATCATCCCATCTCAAATGCTGTTTATTACCAATAGGTAAAGTGTTCAAATATTTTGTTTAAAAAACCTCACAATTTTTATTGTGCTGAAGATTTTGCTCCTGGGTTGATCACAGCAGTGTCCTGGAGATTAGTTCTGTTAACTCCTGGAGCCTGCAGGGCAGTATTGGAGGGTTGTCACATATGGAGTCAACACTGATTGTAATGTCCTCATTCATCCCTCATAAGAGACTGTTTAGCTAAAGTGAAAGCGCATGGAATTGAAAGCAAACTTTTGACCTGGTTAGGAAATTGGCTGAGCTGCAGGAGGCAGAGAATAGGGAGAGTGGGCCGGTACTCAGCAGTTGGGCCACTTAGCTCAAATGTTTAGGAGTGTGGTACTTAATGGTACCGACCGCACTGGCTCAATCCCTGGACTTCTTGGGGCCCTTCTCGTGTACTTGCCCCATTGTGATATCAGGGTATCATGGAAATACTGCTAAAGGTAGAGATGTGTGGAGAGCCACAATGGACAACCGAGGACACCACATGACCAGGGAGATACAGTAACTGGCATAAGAATCTGTGCTGGGGTCTCCACTATTCACTGTATTTATTAACAACTTAGAAGATGAGGTAGGAAACCACATATCCAGATTTTCTGATGACCGCAAAGATAGGCGGCACTGTAAGCAGTGAAGAAAGAAGCATAAAATCTCAACAAGCTATTAAAAGATGAAATAAATGGGCAAAACTGCAGCAAATGGATTTCAGTGGAGCCAAATGTGAGGTCATCCACAATTAGATGAAGAAAGGATAGAACAGGGTACTCTCTAAATGGTGAAAAGCTAGAAGCAGAGGAGGTCCAGCTACATAGATCATTAAAACGTCATAAACATGTACAGAAAATAATCGAAAAGGCTGGTGGAATTTTGTCTTTTATATTTCGAGGACTAAAATGCCTGGGGGTAGAAGTCATGTGTCAGCCATACAAAGCCCTGCTGAGTTGGTGTCCTGTGCCATTGTGGGCTGAGTCAGCCAGCTGGCTGCAGGCAGCCGTGGTGCATGCACAGGATGGGCCGAATAGCTGGAGCTTGGACAGAGGTAGCAGCAGCAGCAGCAGCTGGTTCTAGTCCCTGTCCCAGGGCATGACGCGACTTGCCGGGCAGAATGGGTTTCCTGTCGGGGGGGGGAGGCAATGTATTTGGGAGATCAGGTGATCAGGCCAGGACCAATCCCGTGACCCAGGGCATGGCACGAGAATGGGCCCATATGCCTGTGGTGTGGCGTGAATACTCGCCCACGTGACCAGGTTCGAGAGGGGTTGTGGCACAATTGAGTAAAGGTGAACCTGAAAGCTGGATTTGGGAGCGGAGACAAGAGGAGAAAAGGTTATGGCCACTGCTTCAGTTATTTTGAAAGGAACTAATTGAGCAGAACCAGCCACACAGTTCACGGGGCTATTACTGAAGGTTCAGTTAAAGGTGATTCTGGTGGATCCGTGCCAACAAGACTGTCATGAGCAGAGCTGTGGGGGTTTTGCAAAAGTGTGCAACTTTGGTGAAGACTATGCATGTGGAACTCAGATTGGTTGGGAGCTGTTGTTAGATAAGAATTGCTGGCTCAATTCTCAAAGAAAAGGAGCTGGAATTTTACCTGAGGAACTTCAGAGTTTTGAAGGACTTTGTGGCTGCAATTGGTGCCATACATGCTGAGTGGACTGTCCAGTAGATCCGTGAGTTCTATTTTTGTTGTATCTGCTATTTAATGTTTAATTTATAGGTTATACTGAGCACAATTTGCCTGTTAATTCATGCTTAACTTAAGTTGATTTTTGTTTGTTTGTTAAAGTAAAAGCTACAAAAGTGAAATCTTGTCCACTGGTTTTCTTGCTGGGATCATTCGGTAAATTCAATTCTTTTGGTTTGTTGATCTCCACAGAGATCATAACACTGGTGAGAGCACACCTGGAGTACTATGAGCAGCTCTGGTCAGCACACCCTGGGAAGGACATATTGGTCTTGGGGAGGGGGGCGGGGGTGGGGGGGGTTGGAGGGGTGCAGCATTGGCAGGAGTTGGGTCTAAATTTGATACTGGTGATCTTAGTCTTGTTAAATGAAGATGCCCATGTTCAGGGACAGAGTCCTTTGTATTACTGAGTTATAGAGAAATAATCTGCATTTGATTACTACATTGTTCTATATCTCGTAACATAACAAAATTTTTCTGCCTATCACTCTTCTTCATTTCCACAGATTTCAAAGCTTGGGCAAGAGTGAGTTAGAATATGAAACAGTGTGATGGGTCTTAATTGCAACTTGGAAAACAGGGAGGGGACAAGAGTGCGCAGGAAGGCAAAAAAAGGGTTCAGTGAGGTGCGATCTATGTCAGTAAAATAGAACCAAGGAAAGGTATGAGGAAGGTAGCAAGAGAAACAAAGGCTTACATTTGTATATAACTAATCTAATCTGTAAACAATGCCTCAAAAACAGTGGATTTCTTGAACTGTTCTGTAGACAAATGTGGTTGTCAATTTACCCCAAGAGGGAGAGGCGTTGGATGTTACAGATAAAAGGGCATCACCTGTTGACAATGAGTTTTTGTTTTCTTGAGTCCTCAGAATGTGTTAGAGGTATTGGAGCTTTGACACATATGGGACTTGTGTTGATGATTGGACTGGGACTTAGAGTTCACGGAGAAAAGAACTGTTGAGGTGGAAAGAAGTGCTTGGCATAGAAAAGGAAATTAAGATTCTTGCAGGAGATGAAAGTGTTCCATTTGGGATTAAGGCCAATTGTGGGGTTAACATTGTCAACAAATGAAGAAAGACTAATGGTGGAGGCAGAAAGATTGAGAGGGAAGCCGCTGATGAGACTTGTGAAGATGTGAAGGAACTATAGTTTGATGAATTACACATGATGTGTTGAAGCGAATGAATGAATTCTCTGCTGATGTTGCTGTGCTTGAGGATGCACAATTTATCAGGTACAGTATTGATTCTTCAAACTTGGAAATTGCTGCCTGAGCATCTCTTGACTGTTTAATCATTCTCATTTGAAGAAACACAATAAGCGGTAATAGCCAAGGAGGTTACAATAAGTACAGCAATTAACATGTTTGGTAATAAATGTTTCCATGATAGTTATTCTGTTATCATTGGTTTGTCTTGGGATTTGGCCGCTTCTCATTCTAGAAGAGATCACGTTGGAGGCAATAGTCATTGTTCAAAAAGCATTTCTTTACATGCTAACTATGTACAAAGATTAGATAGGACCAAGATGTAGCTAGAGCTGCCCTCTGAGATGCTACTCAGACATCCTCTCTCAGTGAGTGACATCATTGTAATATAGCTTCTTTTGCACAGTATCTCTTATTAGAGTTAACCCTTTACTGTTACATCTTGCTTCTTCCTTCATTCATTTTCATTGTGCTAAAATTGAAAACCATGCAACTGTCCCTTTCACCATCCCATTTTCCCAGGGCTTTACACTTGCAGATTCACTCTGCACCGTGCAGTGCTTGAAATAGGGCCAGTACATAATGTTTATAAAGTAAGAAGGATGGTTACAGAGGGCTGATTTATATTGTTGTATTATCTGTAAATATCTGTAATTGGCTAGGAACTACTTAGCTAGGAACTAATGAATTATGTGTAAATCTTCCAGGGGACCACATTTCATTCAAGACTGAAGTGATGTGTACACAATCAGTTCAATCAGTTCCTTCTTTTGAACCAGACAGCATGACAAAATTAAATGTAAAAAGTTTTTGATCTTTACAGACTTAAATTGTGATTATTAACAACATCTAGGAACCAAAAGGCAAGAATACCTGGCACAGGCTCAGTCTCTGGAGTAGCTCGAGGAGACGTGTTAAGTACAGTTCTTGCAGTGGTTGATACATACAGGGACAACAGGGAATGTGGCAGCACTTGTTCACCCTCAAAGATGGTGATCCTTATTTGAAAGTCTTCAGGATGCACATATTTATAAAGAAAAGCAGCCTGATTGGTGACACCCACATCACAAGAGTAAACTAATTAAAAAAAATCTTTTAAGACTAAGCTTGACATGCCAACAAAAGATTTTGTGAATTGCTTGCAGCTCCAGTATTGGGGGTTGAAGGTGTGCGCTTATGAGGGGGTGGGGCGATATATATACTGTTTGAACAGAATCTCAAACTAATTAGGTTTGATCATGCAGAGATCCTTCTGTTCATTTGAATTTGCTGAGTCATAAGAGCCAATTACTGTAATTTCTTTGATTAAGAACATTAAGACCAGAGCCATTGACATTTTCAAATGAGTATTCAGGAGCACTCCCATTTTCCCAGGGAGTGAAATTCTGTGAAAGTTACTGCTGTCATGATGTTGTCTTTTGCTGATAAGCAGTACCTTGCCTTTCCATAGCACTTTTAGTGCAGAAAAAAACCCCAATTCCTTAGGTTTTGTCGAATGCTGCCGTCTCTTCACAGGGGTTTTGTGGAGCTTGTCAAAGAGAACTCCACAACAACAACTAACAAATCTCAGCTACCTCGACTACAGCTCCTCACGCCCCGCTTCCTGTAAGGACTCCATCCCATTCTCTCAGTTCCTTCGCCTCTGTCACATCTGTTCCGATGATGCCACCTTCAAAAACAGTTCCTCTGACATGTCCTCCTTCTTCCTTAACCGAGGTTTTCCACCCACGGTCGTTGACAGGGCCCTCAACCGTGTCCGGCCCATCTCCTGCGCATCCGTCCTCACGCCTTCTCCTCCCTCCCAGAAACATGATAGGGTTCCCCTTGTCCTCACTTATCACCCCACCAGCCTCCGCATTCAAAGGATCATTCTCCACCATTTCCGCCAACTCCAGCATGATGCCACCACCAAACACATCTTCCCTTCACCCCCCCCTATTGTCATTCCGTAGAGATCGCTCCCTTCGGGACACCCTGGTCCACTCGTCCATCACCCCCTACTCCTCAACCCCCTCCTATGGCACCACCCCATGCCCACGCAAAAGATGCAACACCTGCCCCTTCACTTCCTCTCTCCTCACCGTCCAAGGGCCCAAACACTCCTTTCAAGTGAAGCAGCATTTCACTTGCATTTCCCCCAACTTAGTCTACTGCATTCGTTGCTCTCAATGTGGTCTCCTCTACATTCGAGAGACCAAACGTAAACTGGGCTACCGCTTTGCAGAACACCTGGGGTCTGTCCGCAAGAATGACCCAAACCTCCCTGTCACTTGCCATTTTAACACTCCACCCTGCTCTCTTGCCCACATGTCTGTCCTTGGCTTGCTGCATTGTTCCAGTGAAGCCCAACGCAAACTGGAGGAACAACACCTCATCTTCTGTCTAGGCACTTTACAGCCTTCCGGACTGAATATTGAATTCAACAACTTTAGGTCGTGAGCTCCCTCCCCCATCCCCACCCCCTTTCGGTTTCCCCCTTCCTTTTTTTTCCAATAAATTATATAGATTTTTCTTTTCCCACCTATTTCCATTATTTTTAAATATCTTAGAATCTTTTATGCTCTCCCCACCCCCACTAGAGCTATACCTTGAGTGCCCTACCATCCATTCTTAATTAGCGCATTCGTTTAGATAATATCACCAACTTTAACACCTATGTGTTCTTTTGTTCTATTGTTGTTGACATCTTTTGATGATCTGCTTCTTTCACTGCTTGCTTGTCCCTACAACCACATCCCCCTCCACTTCTCTGTCTCTCTCTCTCTCTCTCTCTCTCTCCCCCCCCCCACCCCCCCACCACACCTTAAACCAGCTTATATTTCAACTCTTTCTTGGACTCGAACTCAAGTTCTGTCGAAGGGTCATGATGACTCGAAACGTCAACTCTTTTCTTCTCCGCCAATGCTGCCAGACCTGTTGAGTTTTTCCAGGTAATTCTGTTTTGGTTTTAAATCTCTGCAAGTGTCTGGCCCTGCAGTTATAACAGTCGCCATTGCCTTAATGGCAATGCTAGTCAGCATAATGGTAGAAATTTGATCCCTATCATTGTGGCCACTGTGTGACACCATTGAGCATCAGTAGTTCAAAGTGCATCTGCCAAGGGTTCAGGATGCTTGTATTGCAGTGAGGTGAGCGGCAGTGTCTGTGCTCAAAGTGCAGTATGTACCTGAGGCTATCACCTGAAATATGATGGAAGTGCTCTCTCACTCTGGTCTGCCTTGGAATTGGATTTCATCAGCTTATGTTTTCGTCCCCGCTAATGATCATTCATTTAGTGCAACCCTAACATGAGGCAGCGTAGTAATGTTTTTGCTCTTCCTTCCAGCAGAGTTCGGATCAGAGTTGGCGCTGTGTGCCCTCTTTTCCTCCAGGTAATGTTCCCAACAGGTTGCCATTGTCATCAAACCACTCCTGGTTCTGCTGCTTGGCGAGGGGTGTGTGTATCCGGAGTGAACTCATATTCTGCAGCAGGCAAAGGCTCCCACTCACCCTCAGCATCAGCATGTGGTACAATGGAGGTGGGTTCTGTAGTGATGGTGACACACAGCTCCTGCCTGGTATTTAACTGCTTTGGCTTCTTCTCATCTTAAATATCCAGTAGGCTTCAAAGCAATTCTGTGCCCACTGTGGTTGGAATTATGGCAGTGTATTCTGGTGTAGAGATTCAGATGCTACACTAAACTCCAGAGCAAGAAAATTCTCGTTGAGGAAAAACCTTATTGGCAAAAAGGATTAATCACTAATTTAGAAAGCATTTTATTGGACTATATTGGTTTATACTTTAATGACATTAAGAGATATAGGGATAGTGTGGGAAGATGGCGTTGAGATAGAAGATCAGCCATGACCTAGTTAAATGGTGGAGCAGGCTAGAGAGGCCGAATGGCCTCCTCCTGCTCCTATGTTCCTATAATTAACATTTCAGCAGTCAAGGCATGGCACGATACATATGTTCAACCTGTGACATTCTGTCTTTCCCACAGATCCCGGGACTTCTGGGATCTCTTCTTCCTGATTCCTTGAAAATGGTCTCTTGACTCATGATGCCCTTTGAGACTTTAGCTTAGCCAATTTAACTCTAACATATATACAAATCCCTTTGCAGCTTCAAGAATTCAACTCTTGTGGATCCTTTTTCAACCCATAACTTCTCAGTCCACCTTAACTGCTGAAGCTACACATTTTACAGCTGCCTGCTGCATGTTGTCTCTCCCTCTTTCTCTTTCTTAAGGCAATTACTTTAGCCCTGGCATTATACTGGCTTCTTACGGCAACCCCTCAACCTGTGAAATTACTTTAGCCACTAACTAAACATAATACTAGATTCTTACAGCAACCCCTCATCCAGTGATAATTACCCGTTGACTGTCAACGTCCTATGTAAATGTTAACTTTCTTGCAAGTGCCCTACTCTTAACTCTCTCTTCCAACAAATGCCCCATAGGAATTGTCCTATGTCAAATGCTAACCCTTGGCAAGTGCAAAAACCTCAGTGCTGCACACCTATTTTTATACCCTTTTTACAGATAGCTTTGCAACATTTAGCCCAAGCATGTGCACCTGAATCAACACAACTAACAACTTCTAACTCAATATTTATAACTCTTGACCAGTGAGAAGAGCTTTCCTAGTTTCCCCACAACAATCTAACCTTAATTTGTACCCTTTAACTGGAGGTCCTGCCCTCAGACCATTCTTCTAGCCAATCAGCTTTGTAGCTTTAGCTTCTATTTACTGTTAAGCTAGACTTGCTGGAGCCCAAATGTTCAAATGTGTCCTAGCTATAATTATTTCTTAAGTTCATATTACTGTATTTGGCATTGAAATGGGTGCCAACTTTAAGACTTTCTTAAAAAAATAAACAAAAATTCATGAATCATCCCAATAATACATTCAAATTAAGACATTTCATCAATAAGTTTATGTACAGTAAGCCTTATTAATTGCATAAATGTGCCAATGAGGTGAAGCCTAACACTGGTATGTGCTTTATGTTCTACTTTGTATTTATCTTTAATAATATTTGAATCCTGCAGATCACATTTCCCACCATGGACGTAACTAATCAAATGCCAGTTCTTGGATCAAGGCTGTATCCAAGATGTCTTGTGCTTGTCTGGCTATTAGATGGCTGTCTTGGTGCTGACCAGTTTGTGCTTGGTGCATTTTGCTACTAGGAGATCACTTGACTTTCCTGCCAATCATTTGGTTCAGTGACACTCCATATATTGGAACCCCTTTCAATCAGTTGCTAAAGTGATCAATTTATCTGCTTCTAGTATTGGAGCAGTCATTTGTAAAAACAAACTTATTCTCAGGACATGAGTACATTTATTGCCCATCTTGTGTTATCTTGAAAAGGACACCCATGGTTTTTCTGAAAAGGTTATGGTGGGTTTCTTCTTGAAATTAATAATTGTACAACTGAGTGGCATGCTAGCCCACTTCAGAGGACAATTATCGCAAGCACGTCACATGCAGGGATATCAGTGTTCATTCCCTGAAGTGAACATGAAATTTTATAATGGAAAAAAGAAGTGTGAGAAAATGCGACACTGGGAAATTTAGGTCCTGTAGATAGGATGTGTAGGGAGACAAAAGGGGGCTGAATTGTGGCAGGAGTTCTGCTGACCATCTGCTGTTTATGCTTATTTCCTGGGGTTACTATGGCTCTACCAGTGAAGTCATGTGATGGAGATCCCTCTGAGAAATTCACCCCAGGATTTTTAATGCATTACTAAGGCAGTGTTGCACTGTTGGAGCTGCCATGGCCAATATTTATCCCTCAACCAATTGTCACTGAAACAGATTATCTGGCCATTGCTCTTTGTGAAACCTTGCTGTGTGCAAATTGACTGCCATATTTCCCTATGTTAAAAGAGTGACTAGACTTCAAATAGTACTTCATTGGCTGTAAAACACTTTGTGATGTCCTGAGATTATGAAAAGTGCTGTATAAATTCATGATATTTCTTGTGTTTGACTATTCAACCTCCCGCAAAGCAAATCATATAATCATGAAGGACATTAATGAACAAATTGGGTTTTTGCTACTAACTGGCAGCTTTTATGATCATGATTCTGATGTCAGTCGACTAATTACTAGATTTATTGAATCCAGTTTTTCAAGTTTTTCAACTTGCCTTTGAGGGGTTTGAACTTGCAACCTTACTGGTCTAGAACTTACTGTACCTATATATCTGGGTCAATATAAAACTCTTCCTTTATGTCATTTGTCACCACCTTTTGTGCATAGGTACAAGTGCTCGTGATAAAACACTTCTGTTTCAGTGGCAGACTATCCAATTTCACAGTGATCTAAGTGTGAATTGCAAATCTAAACCAGCAGTATGTAATGCTTCATTAGCCTGGTTGCTGCAGAAGATGTCATTGCCAGAGCTATCCTCCACCAATTCTCTCTCTGTAACCAGGCAGTCTCATTCAATGTTGCAGTGATGTCAATGATGCAGTGAACCAACTTTTAGGTTAGAAAAGCAAAACTTGCTTTCTATATAGTGTCTTTCATGATTTTAGGGCATTACAAAGAGTGCGACAGCCATGAAGACTAAGAGGCAGAGAGCAATGTATCTAAGTTTGCTGACAATGCAAAGCTAGGTGGGAATGTAAGTTGTAAGGTGGACACAGTGAGGCTGCAAAGAGAATATAGAAGAGTTGTGGGCACCAAGATGGCAGATAGAGCATAATATGGGGAAGTGTGAGGTTGTTCACTTTGGTCATAAGAATGAAAAACAGAATATTTTTTTAAAAGGCATGAAACTTGTCAGTGTTGTTATTCAGAGAGACCTGTGTATGCTCGTACAAGGAACTCAAAGTTAGCCTGCAGGGACAGCAAGCAATTAGGAAGGCAAATGGTGTGTTGGCCTTTATTGAAAGGGGGCTGGAGTACAGGACTAAAGAAGCCTTGCTTCAATTGTACAGGGATTTGGTGAGACTACACCTGGAAAACTGCAGTTTTGGGCACCATATTTAAGGAAGGATATACTTGCATTGGAGGCAGTGCAGCAAAGGTTTGTCAGATTGGTCCCTGGGATGAAAGGGTTGTGCTATGATGAGAAGCTGAGTAAATTGGGCTTATATTCTCTGGAGTTCAGAAGAATGAGAGGGGATCTCATTGAAGCTTACAAGATTTCGATAAGGCTTCATGAGGTCAACACTGAGGGTTGGTTCCCCAGGTTGGGAAATCTAAAACACGGGGGCACAGCCACAGGATAAGGGGCTGATCATTTAGGACTGAGATGAGGAGACATGTCTTCACTCAAAGACTTGTGGATCTTTGAAATTCTCTACCCCAGGGGGTTGTGGATGCTCCGGGATTGACATATTTTTGGTCTCTCAGGGAATCAAGGGATATGGGGAGTGGGCAGGAAAGTGGAGTCGAAGCCCAAGATCAGCCATGATCATATTGAATGGCAGAACAGGCTCATTGGGCCTTATGGTCTGCTCATATCCCTTGCGTTTGGTAGGATCCAAGCTGAGGCTATCCTTGGACAAGCCTGATCCCAGAGTGGAACCCAGCTTGATAGATCCTAACTTTTGTTTGTTTGTTTAGATACGTGGAGAGTAGCTACTGAACAGAGTCACAGGAGTCCGCTAATGAACTTTTAACAAAAGAATAAAAATATTTATTAAACAAAATAAGATGAACTATATCACAATACTCCTTCACCCACAACTATACCTTTACAGATGTATACATATTTTTAAGTGTAACAGAAGTTACAAAAGCTATCTTATACCCTTATGATCACAGTAAGTACACAGTCCATGTAAACCAAAGGCACCCTGTGGTCAGACACACCACACTCTGAAACCAAGTGACAGATGCCACCTTAACCAGATGCTATGGATCTCCCTTCAACTCCCCCCAGATGCTTGTCACACCGTGAACCAGCCAGTCTCCCTGAATTCCTTCTTTCACATGAGGGTTTCCAATCTTCTCTCAAACCGATGTTTTCTCTCAGACACCTTCTGTAAGGGTTCACCTCCAGGGTTTCAAACTTTCCTTCTGATGTTCCTCTTCCCTGGGTCACCACATGCATTCAAGCTGTCTTCCATGCACTCTCACTCATCAACTCAGCTGTAAACAGTGTACCATTACTGTTTCACATGCCCATAGCAAAGAGTTACAGACCTTCAGTTGTCTGTTTGGACCTTCTTGTCGCTTGCAAGCTGTTCTTGCTTTAAATCTGCTTTCTGCAGCTTGAAGCTTTAAACTTGAAGCTTGGAGCCTTTTTCTGCCCCTCACTCTTAACTTTACTTAACAGGACCTTTTGCAGGTACCTTGTCTTCCTTTGACTAGAAGGTCTTCTTTGGACTTCCCCTTTTTCTATTCTCCTGGATTTTGGGGATTTTCTTTAGCTTGGGACTGGCTATCTGTCCCTTTTGCTCCAGTCTCTCCTGGCAGCAACTTTCAGAACCAACTGAACTCTGCAGCTTCCAAATCAAACTGATGTTTCTCTTCTTCTGTGTGTGTATGTGGGAGAGACCCGCCTCTCTGGACCCCTGTTGCTAGGCAACAGCCCAATTCTTCCACCCTTGTTTGCTTAGCTTTGCTTTAGGAGTTGTAAAACTCATTAGAAATGCAGGCACCTCTTTAAAGTGAAACTAAAACTCAATTTGACCTTTCTTAACACACAGATGCAGAAATATAAATCAAATTTAAACTTTAAAGCTAAAACTCATTCCTAACACCTATGAATACCAATATAACCTACTTAAACTACCTATATTTCCTAACGCGTTCTTGTGAAGTACTTCTGAAGTGAAATCACTCTTGTGATGCAGGAAATGTGGCAACCAATTTGTACACAGCAAGCTCCTACAAACAGCAATGAGCTAATGACCAGATAACCTATTTGAGCGCTGTTGGTTGAGCGATAAACATTGGCCAAGACAATGGTGGGAAACCCACTGCTCTTCCAATAATGACATGAAATCTTTTACTTCCACCTGAAAGAGCAGACTTGGTTTAACATCTCATCCAGAATAAGGCACCTGCAACAGTGCAGCACTCCATCAGCATAGTGCACTGAAGTGTCAGCCTAGATATGGTGCTCAGTGATGCCTGAGCCCATGACCCGCTGACTCAGAGTTGAGAGTAACCAGCTCAACCCTATGTCTTGACTACCGAGAAGTTGTGCTGCAGAGGCCTGCTATGTCTTGGTATTTAATTTCCCATTCATAATTCAGTTTCAATTTTAAAATCATACATTTTGTCCTTATTTTTATGCAATATTTCACTTTTATATGATTATTTCTAGTTAAAGTAAAACTTAGAGCTTTATAGGGTCCAGTGGAATTGATTAGGGTTCATGCCAAGGGTGATAGGCAACTGCAACAGACATGGTAGTCATGACAACTATGATCATTATTCTGTGGTTGTCGTAGCTCCAGCGTTGTAATAACTACCACACGTACAGTGAAAATCTTGTATGATAGGTGCAGGTGGTCTGATAGTTGCTGTCACACCACTCCAGTGTTGAAAGGTTAGAGCTTGGGTGGTGTTGTGTAGGTTGTCTCTTGTTGTGTGGGAGTTGTTGTCTGCAGAGCTGCTGCTTAATGTCAGAAGGTCTCAATTAGAGTTGAAGGGTACGGCACTATCAGGTACAACAGGGGTGGCAACTACAAATACATTCAAGTGTGAATCCAGATGGTAAATTTGTCTAGCTAATTAAAACTGACTGGCGATATACCAGACTCCAATGTTGGCTGTATTCAATACAAGTTGAAATCTCCATCCTAGAGCTGGAAAATAAAGGGGTATAAGTTAAAAATAAGATTTAAGAAATAAGATAATGAAAATGTTTTTATGAAGTGATTAGCTGAGATATTCACCTTACTCCATGTGACCTGAATGAGGTAAATATTAAAACTGAAAATCAGAGCACAAAAATATTTTTGTGAAGTAATTTATTTGAAGGGTTTCTTATATCCAACAGATTTCACTCAACGACTCACTTCATTACCTTCATTCAAGCAATTATTTTAATCAACAATTTTAGTCACACAAATATGAAACACAAATATTCAGACAAAATAATTATACTCAAAAACACTATTTGACAAAAAAAATTATTTTCACAATGAATTTGCTTTACTTGACTTAACTCTAGTTTAATTAGATTTACAACTTTCTCTGTATGCTTCTGATTAATTATTCACTACAGGCTGGATTTCCATCTTAGAGACAGTTAGCTGGAGTTGGAAAATTTCACGCCTCTGGAGGAAGTGCCCCAAGTGACGTGATTTTTGCTCTGGGGAATGAGGGCAGGTTGGAGTCTGTACACACTCCCTGCACACAGAACAGAGGTGCCCAAAGGAGCTGCTTGTTAGAAGGGCTGCCTCGGTTCTCTGTGGGACTTCATCCCAGTTCTGTTCACTATTATACTCTCTAGCCCTCACCCCTTACACTCCCTCACCCCTTCCACCCACTCCCCAAGCCTCATGCATGCCTACTCAATTCAACCCATGTCCTCACCGACCTCCAATGGCTCCTCGTACTGTCCATGCCAATCTATGCCAAACCATGTTCCTCCACCCACCCCCAATGGCCCCTTGTACCCTCCATGCCAACCCATGTCCCTCTACCCTCCTCCTTGGCCCTTTATAGTCCAGAAATTTCCTGACTGTGCACCTGCTTGGGTAGCAAAAATCCAGGTCTGTGGACCACATCTTGAGCCAAAATAGAGGTTTCTTGGGGGTCTTACTCAGCTGTTATAGTTTCTGATGTTTTTCAAGAAGTGTTTTGAGTTTGCTGTTGTTCCCTCAGGTGCTATATAAATGCAAGTCTTTTTTTTCTTTGGGTTATAGTCTGGTACATTATACTTAGCAGGTGCCGCACATACATGGGTATAGCTCGGCTCAGTTGGTGGCCCTCTCTGCTTCGACTCAGAGTTTGAGCCCCACCATAGCACATAACGCAGGCTGATTTACACTAGCATTGCAAAATCTCAAAGCCATAAGATATACAAATATAACACTAGGGTTTGTTTCCAGAGGGATAGGATTGAAAAGCAGAGAAATATGTTGCACTTGTGCAGAATTTTGGTTAGATCACACTTGAGTAATGTGAACAGTTCTGGTCCCCACATTTTAAAAAAAGGATACAGAGGCACTGGGGAAGTACAAAATACAAAACTGTTAGCAAAACTGAGAGGAACTCTGAGGAAAGATTGAATGGGCTCCGACTCTTTTTGAACAGAGAAGACTGAGGAGTAAGCTAATAGAAGAATTTAAAACTATGAATGGAGTTTAATAGGATAAACATGAAGAAGGGGCCAGTAACATGAGATAGTTATTAGTAAATCCAATTTAAAAATTCAGGAGAAACTTCTTTACTCAGAGAGTGGTGAGAAAGTGGAACTCACTACCACGAGGAGTGGTTGAAGCGAAAAGCATGGATGCATTTAAGGAAAAGCTGGATAAATACATGAGGGAGAAAGGAATAGAAGGATATACTGATAGGTTGAGATGAAGAGGGGCTGGGAGGAGGTCCGTATACTCCAGCTGGGCTGAATGGCCTGTTTTAGTGCTGTAAATTCGATGTTTTTTTTATTCATTCAAGGGATGTGGACTTCGCTGGCTAGGCCAGCATTTATTGCCCATCCTTATTTGCCCTTGAGAAGCTGCTTTCTTGAACCGCCACTGTCCATGTGGTGTAGCTACACCCACTGTGCTGTTAGGGAGGGAGTTCCGGGATTTTGACCCAGCGACAGTGAAGGAACGGCCGATATATTTCCAAAGCAGGATGGTAAGTGGCCTGGAGGGGAACTTGTGGGTGGTGGTGTTCCCCTCTATCTGCTGCCCTTCTCCATAATAACTTTAATTTTAAACAAAAACATTTTTGCAATCTGGTTTACATTTTAGAAATGGATGCCAGATCAAAGCCTGGATGAAAAATGGCCTCTCGTTCATGGCTCACCCCTCGATCCATCCCATGCGGTTCTTTGTCTAGAGCAGAATATTATTGCAGGAACTGTATGTGTTTTTGCAGTAAGCACACCTTGCTTGTAACTGAATGTTTCAGGCTGATGATCTCTTGTAACCTTTAATGTAACTCTTTTGAGTACAAACACATTTCTATCTGTTTCAGATGAAGTTACATTGCTTCATAGTTTGCCATTGTGAGATTTGAATTCTTGATCTTGGGGTTACAAACCCAGTACCATAACCACTTGGCTATTTAGGCCAAGCCCTGGTGACAGTGTAACTCTTTCGAGTACAAACACATTTCCATCTGTTTCAGATGAAGTTACATTGTTTCATAGTTTGCCATTGTGAGATTTGAACTCTTGATCTTGGGGTTACAAGTCCAGTACCATTTAATGTAACATGATTTGACCTCGGATGAAGTCAGTATTCTGCAGTAAGCTGCCTTATTCACATCCCCGGTGGTTCCTGGTCTACATGCTGTTCTCAGCTTCTTAAACTCTGGGATTCTGCAGCACCTCCCTGTAGACTATTTCCTGAGACTAAGTTGTACAGCCAGCACTTTGTATGTCACTGGAAATCAATAAACAATAAATGCTGTAACTGCATTAACTAAATATTCACATGGGGGGGGGGGGGAAAGAAAACTCTACCTTCCCCCATTAAGCCTCCTCAATAATTCACAGGACAGGAGGTTGTCAGCGAGCAGAACTTGTGCTTCTTAGTGAAACATCGGGTGCAATCAATGAATAGCAGATCCTAGCCCTGCTCTGTAACAAATGGGAAATGGCTGGTTGATTAATGGCCACTGCATTCCATCCAAACCTTCAGTCAGTTGCCAGCCACATGAAACAGTGCCTTTAAAGCCAAAAATGCAATATTTGTGTTCCTCTGGGGTACATTCTAGATATCCTGTTTATCTGCAGCAAGCTCTCTAGGTGATTACTTGACATCAGGATGTGCATTGACTGGAATGTTAGCTTTACGACTGGCACAATTTGAGTTTACTAAAGAATGATGTGATTTCAGTCCTTTGGTGACTTTGATTGGAGTTCAGTCCAGAATAATTTATCGTGTGGCCAACGTTGACAATTCACAGAACCAGCCCGATACCTTACCCCAGGAAATACACCCAGCAGAGCCCAGACCATTGACCTACTCGACACCACAGAGAATCCAGTCTGGGACCCCAGAAAGTCCAGTAGCCAGAGAAATCCACTGTTCTGATCAGGGGAACACACCACCACATCACAGCAAGCGACCCACAGTAATGTCAACACTTCACAATAGCCCAACTAGCCTACTTTGGCACTATACTACAGTGGTGTAGTGGTAATGACACTGGACTATTAATCCAGCAAACCTAAGCTCATGCTTCAGTGAACATGGTTTCAAATCCCACCATGGCAGCTGTAAATGGAATCTCAGTGGTGACTATGAATTTATCACTAATTGTTGTTAAAAACCCATCTGGTTCACTAATGCCCTTTAGGGAAGGAAATCTGTTGTCCTCACCTGGTCTGGCCTACATTTTACGCATGGACCCAAAGCAATGTGGTTGACTGTTAACTTCCCTTCCCTCTGAAATGGCCTAAGAACCTGCTTAGCTCAAGGGTAGTTAGGGATGGGCAACAAATGCTGACCTTGCCAGGGATGCCCACATTCCCACAAAAGGATAAAACTGCAATTTCCCAGTCAACCCTGTCCTGCTGGCAAATCCAGTTAAACGCTGCCCTGGGTAAGGGAATGTAGGTGGATGAAGGAAGGTGAGAGGCCAGGATAAGAGATGCAATGGGTGCAAATGAGCGGTGAGAAGTACCATTGGCTGATAGGCCCAACAGGAAGCGTGGGCCGTGTAGTTTTGGTGGCACCCTGAAAGGAGCTCACAACACTCTAATTTCAGATGAGTGCGTGGGAGTTGCATTTACTCCGTCAGCACACTCCCTCCCTGAAATTTGGCATCACTTCTTTCATGGGCCGATGGATAGGGACTGGCCGCATCCCCTTTGCCAGTCCAAGATAGAGGTGGCGCTTTCTTTAATGATTCATTCTTGGGGTGTGGGTGTTGTTGGCAAGGCCAGCGTTTATTGTCCATCCTCAGGTACCCTTGAGAAGGTGGTGGTGAGGTATGACTCCAACCAGTGGAGAGTTTTCCTTCTGACTCTCACTGACCTCAGTTTCCTAGGGCTCCTTGATGCCACACTCAGTCAAATGCTGTCTTGATGTCAAAGGCAGACGCTCTCACCTCACCTCTTGAATTCAGCACTTTTGACCTTTGTTGGACCAAGGTTGTAATGAGGTCGGGAACCCAATGGTCCTGGTGGAACCAAACTGATCGTCAGTGAGCAGGTTATCGCTGTGAAAGTGCCGCTTGATAGCACTGTCGATGATCCCTTCCATCATTTGGCCAAAGACTGAGAGTAGACTGATTTTTTTTTTTATTCATTCATGGGACGTGGGTGTCCCTGGCTAGGCCAGCGTTTATTGCCCAACCCTAACAGCCCTTGAGAAGGTGTGGCTAGCTGCCTTCTTGAACCGCTGCAGTCCATGTGGTGTAGGTACACCCACTCAGGTGCTGTTAGGAAGCAAGTTCCATGAACTTGACCCATCAATAGTGAAGGAACAGCGATAAAGTTCCAAGTCAGGATGCTATGTGACGTGGAGGGGCACTTGCAGCTTGTGGAGTTCCCATGCATCTGCTGCCCTTGTCCTCCAGGTGGTAGAGGTTGCAGATTTGGAAGGTGCTATTGAAGGAGCCTTGGTGAGATGCTGCAGTGCATCTTGTAGATGGTACACACTGCTGCTACTGTGCATTGGTGGTGGAGAGAGTGAATGTTTAAGGTGGTGGACAGGGTGCCAGTCAAGCGGGTTGTTTTTCCTTCGATGGTGTCAAGCTTCTTGAGTGTTCTTGGAATTGCAATCATCCAGGCAAGTGGAGAGTATCCCATCACACTCCTGACTTGTGCCTTATAGATGGTGGACAGGCTTTGGGGAGTCAGGAGGTGAGTTACTCACCATAGAATTCCCAGCCTCTGACCTGCTCTTGTAGTCACAGTATTTATACGGCTAATCCAGTTCAGTTTTTGGTCAATGGTAACCCCCAGGAAATGGATAGTGGGGGATTCAGTGATGGTAATGCCATTGAACATCAAGGGGCGATGGTTAGAATCTCTCTTGTTGAAGATGGTCATTGCCTGACACTTGTGTGGCACAGATGTTACTTGCCACTTATCAGCCTGAATATTGTCCAGGTCTTACTGTATTTGGACATGGACTGTTTCAGTATCTGTGGAGTTGTGGATGGTGTTGAACATTGTGCAATCATTAGCGATCATCCCCGCTTCTGACCTTATAATGGAAGGAAGGTCATTGATGAAGCTGCTGAAGATGGTTGAGTCTAGGACACTACCCTGAGGAACTCCTGCATCAATATCCCGGGACTGAGATGATTGAAAAACCGCAACTATCTTCCTTTCATGGGGTGGTAATTGTCCAGGTTGGATTTGTCCTGCTTTTTGTGGACAGGGCATACATGGAAAATTTCCCACATTGTCAGGCAGATGACAATGTTGTAGCTGTACTGGAACAGCCCGGCTAGGAGTGCAGCAAGTCCTGGAGCACAAGTCTTCAACGCTGCAGCTGGAATGTCAGAATCTGTGGCCTTTGCTTTATCCAGTGCATTCAGCTGTTTCTTAACATTACCATATTTGACATAGTCTATGCCCTGCACTATGCATTTGCACATTCTCTGTGTAAACACAGGGTCAGATCAATTGCGCAGTGTGTAAATATCAGGGGGAGGATGTGGAATTGGACACTCAGTCTAGGATCAAATGGAATGACAAGATTGCAGACTGATTTAACCTCAGGTAGTGGTCAGGCAGTGAGGTAGTAGAGTATGGAGTTAGTGGTGGGGACTGAAGACAACGGCTGAAACCAGGACGATAAAGGGTGTAGGATGAACTCTCCAACATCACATTCCCGCTAGGGAACTTCATCATTGGAAGCGTCAATTGGAAATTCAGTCATTGGCCATGCTTAACTGGTCATAAACTCACATGTAGTTTATTCTAGGCTACCAATTCTGTGGCTGGGGAGCGAGGTTCTCTGATAGAAGATTGGAAGTTTACTTTTTATATCGCAACTTTGTAAGGCCAGATAGCTGAAACTATCTCCAAAGGAGATTTGTCCCTACTGTGTTCAGGACAAGACAAATTTCTCATGGACATTCCAGTCCAGAATGCTAGACATATCTAGATTTCAGAATTACCTGGGTGATGCTAGAATGCCTAACCATGAATGTGTGAACCGGAAAACACTCTGGATATAAATATTTACCTGGGGAGGATTTTCGGGTCGTCGGGTGGGTTTGGCACTGCTGGGGTGGGGGCGTTGGCGGGAGGAAGGAGAGCGCAAAGGTTTGCACGTGTGTGTGGGGCACGTGTGTGTGTGTGCACTGAAAGCTCCCTGCTACCTCAGGGAGCTGAAGAATTTTAAAGTCAGAAATAAAGCCTTTTGAGAAGGTGCAAAACAATTCCCCACGTAGGATTCACTCACATGAACAAGGATATAGTAAAAATTCTGTCAGGGCATTTTAAAAAAATTAATGTTGGAAACCTCATCCCGCCTGTGGATGAGGTTTCCTAAAAAAATCCGAAGGCCGCCTGGTCGATTCACCCGCCCACCAACTGTAAAGTTGGACGGGCAGCGAAAAATAGCTTTAAATCAATTGGTTAATGGCCTCAATAGGCCTCTTAATCGTCAGCGGACGTGCTGCCGACTCTCTCGTGTGCCTGCCGACTGAAATATCGCGCGAGTGAGCAATGACATCAGGTCGCTCACCTGACGTCATCACGCGCTATTTTACACCCAATCAGGTCGGGCCCACCCCTGAGACGTAAAATCCTGCCCCCGAAGGCAAAATAGTGACAAAACAGCAATAAAGCTTAAATGTTTTGATGCACTTTTTTTAGATGCCCTGTTGAGGATTCAAAACAGACAAGCTATATTCAACAAGCACTTGCTGCAAACAGACTGGAGGGTGATGTGGGCGGGGGGGAGAGGGGATGCAGTGACTCTAATACTGGGAGAACCCAGTGTGAGGTTACAGTGTAACATAGGCCTCAGAATCAGCACTACCAACAGGCCCAGAGCTGGGGAAAGCATGCGCGCAAATAAGGCCTCAATCGTGCCTCCAGGAGATTGAATCGGTATTTAAATTATTAAGTAAATGGTTTAAAAATTTAATTAAACATGAGATGGGACACGTTTTTATATGTTGGAAAAGTTTTTTCATTTATTTAATAAAAGCTTTAGGAAGCCTCTTCCCGCTCATGGATGAGGTTTCCTAAAAAAACACAAAGGCCGCTTTGGCTTAAGGTTGGACGGGCAGCGTTAACAATTACAGCGGTTACTCCCTTGAAGGGAGTTTACATATTGGTGGGGGCGCAGCCGACTCCAGCGCGCGCCCGCCGAACGAAATATCGCGGGACTGCCTGATGTCATCGCGCCTCATTTTAATTTCTGGCGTGTCGGGCCCTCCCTCACACACCAGCTGAAAAATCCTCCCCTAAGTGTCATCAGGCTGAGTGCTGTGGACTTTATTTCTTAGACGATTTGGGTCTGTCTGACCCTGTACACACCTGGCAGGATCCTGACACACTGTTAAACCCCTTACGCACCCAGCAAAAATAAAGCCAATTTTTCAATCAATTTGCCAGTACATAGATGCCAATTGTCAGCAGTCATGCAGCTAATGTATCAGCTCAGCTTTTATTCCTCTTGACACTACTGCTGCTGACCAGGGATCACTCTGTCAATACGCTGAAGGCCGGGACCCTACAGGTTTCATGTCAAATCTGTCACCGGAATGGCAAGTTTTATTAAAATGCAGTGGAACCACTGCGACTGTTTACAGCCCAGACGTTGAAGACAACCATTGGTTTTAAGGCAAAAAAACTACAAACAGTGACGGGTGAACCGTGTCATGTAATAAACTCAGCCACCCTGCCAGAACTAAGTGGGAACCCCACGAGGCCATCACATCCACTATTTGTCGATTTGTTTGCTATGGTAGCAAGTCCACCGAGTTGCTTCAGTCGGCGCAAAAAAATTCCGGCCAAATGGTGTTTCTGACCAACAGACTTCCAAACTGGAGAGGTTACTGTTGTGCAAACGTTGTAGAAGCTTTACCAACCAACCTTACACCCCTCCCCCACCCCCAGCTCATCCCCAACGCCATGAACTGTTGGCTCAGAGGCAATTAAAAATCAATGCCCTTCCTTACAAATGCATTCCTGTTTCCTTGGTATCTGTCCCCCTCTAGTGTTCCAACTCAAAATGCACATTGTTGCTGGAGAGAGCTTGGTGCCTCCAGAGCTGACTGTCATTGTTCAGTGAGGGCCTGCACAGATGCTTAGGGCCTCTCCACATCACTGTGCTCTTGCCAAAAATAAGGATGGGGGAACTGAAAAGTTTGGTGAGCTGTGAGTTCACTGCTCTGAGTTTACTGAACTGTTAAATGCTTAAAGGCAGTCTGGATTTAGTATCAACGGCAACTTGAATTTGCATAGCGCCTTTAACGTAATAGAGCACCTCAAGGCCTTTCTCAAGAGTGTTATTAAACCGGGACAGCCAACCAAAAACCTTGGGCAAAGAGTAAGTTTTAAGGAGCATCGTAAAGGAGGAGAGCAAGTTAGAGAGATTTTAGGGAGGGAATTCCAAAGGCTAGGGCCCAGGCAGATAGCTGCTACCAATGGAGGAGGAAATAAACTGGTGATGCGCAAGAGTCCAGAATTGGATGAGTGCACATATTGTGTGGAACTAGAGGAGGTAATAGAGATAGGGAGGGAGGGAATGAGGCCATGGAAGGATTTGAAAACAAGGATGAGAATTTAGGGACCGATTGAACACAGGAATGGGGCGGCCGACCTGCTGAAGACTGAAACCTCAAAACATAATCATAGAATAACACGGAACAGAAGGAGTCTAGTTAGGCCCATTATGCCCATGCCAGCTCTTTGAAAGATCTATCCAATTAGTCCCACTCCCATTTCTTTCCCTGAGGTTTTTTTCCTTTTTTATGTAAGTTTCCAATTCCCTTTAGAAAGTTATTTTTGAATCAGTTGCCACCACTCAGTTTTCAGGCAGTGCATTCCAGATTATAACGGCTTGCTCTGTAAAATCAATCCCTTTGATTATTTTGCCAATTATTCTTAAGCCTGTGTCCTTTGGCTACCAGCCTGCCCGCCAGTGGAAACAGTTTCTTAGTCTACTCCACCAAACCCTCTCATAATTTTAAACACATATTAAATTCTCACCTTAACCTTCTCTGCTCTGAGGGAAATAATCCCAGTTTCTATTCACATGAACTATTCACCCTGAGACAATTCCAATAAATCTCTTCTGCACCCGCTCCAGGCTCTTGACATAAGTTGATTTAAAATAAGTTCTACCCAGCTGAACAGTGGAGCTACCAAACAGAACATCAAAATTAGCTCTGTGCTTGAGTCAGAAGAATGTGGGTTCAAGTCCCACTCCAGGACTTGAGCACATGATTGAGGCTGACACCTCAATGCAGTACTGAGGGAGCGCTGCAGAGTTACTGGCCCTGGATTTTTGTCACCGAAACAGGTATCTGGAGTCAGGAAATTTCCTCAGAAAAAGGCCCCCGAATGCTGCGATCTTCAATCCGAGGATGCAGGTGTGGAAACCCTGGAAACAGAATGTAGGTGGCCATGGGGGTGGATGGAGTGTCAGGGCAGAATGGTTAGAAGGCCCACCTTGGTTTTCTGGGGCTTTATCCCAGTTGTGTTATAAGATTTTAATTCCTCCATCTCTCATCCCTCACACCGTTTCACCCGCACCCACCGCTCCCCCCCCCATGGCTCCTTATACTGCCCATGCCAACTCATGCCTCCCCCACCTATCCTCCATGGTCCTTTATACCCTCATTCCAACTCACCCACCCTGGGCAGAACTCAGGAGCCATGTGAAGATGAAATATAAATAACATTCTAAAAATCTAATACAGATTTCCCTTGATAGTTTAAAAAACTCTCATGCATGAAAGCCCATTCAAAGCATTTTTGGTAAATCTCAAGTGTTTAATCCCTTATAAAAACAAATGTCTATTCATACCCCACATCAAATACAGCTAATCGTTTAATGCTGAGAAAAAGATATCAAAGTTTTTTGTATTGCACTCATCAGGACACTTCATAAGAATACCAATATAAGGGGGAAACAACAATTTATACTGTATGAGAAAAGAGTGCTGATTGGTTGCCAAGTGGATACTGATTGGTAGAGGTGTTGCCATTGAGAATGCACCAGTGATGGTGACTGACAATTAACTGCCAAGTATTACTAAAATTTAAACCAGGCAGCTTGACCCTGATTGATAAGGCCCTGAGGAATAAGTCAGCGAATGGCTATCACTTATTTTGTTTGGCTGAAACAGGCGCAAAGTGTGTATATGTTTTTTCTGTCTACAAAGAACAGGGCCCTGTGTATTAATATATATAGCTTTCAGTACACACAAATGTGCCACATTGCAAGCCTGACTGACAATCTTAAATTGGTTGTTAGCATAATTCTTAGCATACTGAAGATTATTTAGCAAACTTTGCCCAATCGTGGAATCATATACTCATGCAGCATAAATTGTCGTTTTCCCCTTATACTGGTATTCTTGCGAAGTGTCTTGATGAGTGCAAAATGAAAAGCTTTCTCAGCAATACCCAAACTCTGTACTGCTAAACAGCCAATCCTTTAATAGTCTCTTTAACGTGCCAATCAAACTGTGAACTCAGAAACTCTACTGAGATAATTGTAGCTTTTGGAAATCAGCCAGGCATTCATAAAGTCCCCTTAGGAAAACTTTGACAAACAACTATTGAAACTGCTAGAACAGAGATTTTTTTTTAACTCTCACTGACAGCCTACTTTTTTCATCTTTAAAGGGCTGGGGATTTAAATAACTTCAGATTATAACAGTTAAGTCAACCTTATCCGCCCTTCAAGAGTGCTTACATCTAATCCATAATGCGTGACTCCCACACTATGGATTAAGGGCCTTGCAAAAGTCAAACTGGGGTCTGTTCGATCTCAGCAAGGAGAAAGGAAGGTCTATGATAGGGTGGAAGACAGGAGAGATTGAATGACAGAACAAGTCAGTCTTCTAGGGCCAAAGGGAAGGGTGATGGGGCAAGAAAGAAACAAAGAAACAAAGGATGTGTCCTGTCCCACCCACCCCTTGCTCAAAACCTGCTCCATTTCTAACTTTCCCAGTTCTGATGAAAGGTCATCAACCTGAAATGTTAACTCTAGATGTTGCCTGACCTGCTAAGTATTTCCAGCATTATCTGTTTTTATTTCAGTCCATTTTAATGTTTGCCCTTCACATGTGTAGTGGCCCAAAGCTCATGCACTTATCCTGCACACAATTCCCTTTTATCGTCCTTTCCATCCACCACTTACCTCACCTATTCTTCAATGTTAACATGCTTTAACTCAATCACTCATTCTAATGGTACATTCCACAGCCTCACAACCCTCTGTGTTAAATAGTTTCTTCCACCCTCTTCCTTAAGTCTCTCATTTTTAATCTTGTTCATCCCTATTTTCTCAAATCTTCAATCACTGGACGCAGTTTACTCTGTCTGATCCCTTCATGATTTTAAGCCCCTGTGTCAAAACATGCTCTAACCTCCTAATAATGACAGCCTCAGCTTATCGGGTCTGTGAATGTCTGGTTCTATAGGTTAATAAAATAAAAGCAAAACACTGCGGATGCTGGAAATCTGAAATGGAAGCAGAAACAGAAAATGCTGGAAAAACTCAGCAGGTCTGGCAGCATCTGTGGAGAGAGAAAGCGAGTTAACCTTTCAAGCCCATATGACTCTTCTTCAGATCTGATGCTGCACAGATGCTGCCAGGTTCCCTACGTTTTTCCAGCATTTCCTGATTTTATTTCTGAGTGGATCTACTCTGGACCTGTCTAAAGCTGCGAACATCCTGCCAACAGTGCGGAACTCAATGCTACAACAAAAAAAAACACCATCTAGCATTCCAAAATTAACATTCTCCTCACTACCCGTTTCCATTGGAACCTGGTACTGGTGTTTGCTTTTCACTGAAGATCTCCAGAGATATTCAGAATCTCTCCTTATCTCTTCCCTCCAGCCGACGGTGCAGCATAGTTAAACGAGGCTGAAACTTTCTCCTTCAGCCTCTCTCTTTTTTGTTATTTTATTAACTATTAATTTGTTGCTTTCATTTCTTCCTTTTCTACTTGATCTTTCTGCTTTGATTTCTCCCTTGGTCCTTTCTCTCCCAGTTTGAAAGACGTGTTACTTCCCTATTTATTGGTTTTGTCAGTTCATTAGCTCCCTACCTGTTCAGACGTCACACATTCTTGCGGAATAACTTTCTCAGAATGGGTGCCAATGCCTCATTAATGGAAAAGCTCTTCTTGACGCCACTCCTTTAACCATGGTTGAGTTCCCTGGTTGTTCTATTATTCTCTATTCTAGCACGAGGCTGGGGCAATAACCCAGGGAATACCAGCTTTGAAGTGCTGCTCCTAAACCTGCTTCATAATCTCCTGAACTCATTTTGCAGCCTCCACTTCTCTACATTATTGCTCCGACATGGACCATGGTGACTGGTTAATCCCCCTCTC
Organism: Carcharodon carcharias; assembly: GCF_017639515.1. Classification (NCBI taxonomy): domain Eukaryota; kingdom Metazoa; phylum Chordata; class Chondrichthyes; order Lamniformes; family Lamnidae; genus Carcharodon; species Carcharodon carcharias. The sequence goes on along the minus strand of NC_054494.1, from coordinate 13,476,051 downwards.
GTTCAATGATCTTCAGTCTTTCCAAAATGCTCTTTCCTTAGGCACAAGAGAGGGACAAAACTATAGTTATTGATCAAATCTTTCAAAAATAAACTGGGAAATTATCTGGCATAGAATGGTATTGAGGATTATAGGAATGGGTGCAGACCCTGGTGATCAGTCTACAGGGTCTTTGGCTCCTGGGTGGCACAAGAATTTTCTTTTATTCTTTCTTGGGATGTGGACATCACTGGCAAAGCCAGCATTTGTTGCCCATCCCTAATTGCCTTGAACTGAGTGGCTTGCCAGGCCATTTCAGAGGGCATTTAGGAGTCAACCACATTGCTGTGGTTCTAGAGTCACATGTAAGGATGGCAGATTTCCTTCCCTAAAGGGCATTTTAAAAATTCTTTCACGGGGATGTGGGCTTCGCTGGCTAATCCCTTATTGCCCTTGAGAAGCTGTTGGTGCCTTCTTGAACCGCTGCAGTCCGTGGCGTAGGTACAGCCACAGTGCTGTTAGGGAGTTCCAGGATTTTGACCCAGCGACAGTTATTTCCAAGTCAGGATGGTGAGTGGCTTGGAGGGGAACTTGCAGTTGGTGGTGTTCCAATGTATCTGCTGCCCTTGCCCTTCTAAGTGGAGGTCGCATGGTTGGAAGGTGCTGTCAAAGGGGCCTTACTGAGTTGCTGCAGTGCATCTTTGTAGATGGTACACACTGCTGCCACACTAGTGAGCCAGATGGGTTTTTACAACAATCAATGATAGCTTCACGGTCGCCATTACTGAGACTAGCATTTTTCATAATTCCAGATTAATATTCCAGCAGCGGCCACGGTGGGATTTAAACCCATGGCAGAGGGTGGGGCGCGCTCGCCAACACGCAAAATGACTTGGGATGATGTTGGGTGGAATTCCCAATGCCACCCTGCCTCATTTCAATTTTCAGGTCGGCGGGGGCTCAGTTGAATCAGCTGTGCACCCGCCGACCTGTCAACTGCCAATGAGGCCATTGACAAAGTAATTAACGTAATTAGTGGACCTGCCCGTCCAACCTTGAGGTTGGCAGGTAAGCCGGGAGCCCTGGCGGGCATTGGAAAAAGCATCAAACCCTCATCCACAGGCGGGATGAGGTTTCATGCAGGTTTTTAAAAATTTAATAATGGTGTATTTAAATGTGATGGACATGTCCTAACTCATGTGAGTATCACATGAGGGGACGTGTTAAGGAAATTTTTTTTCTCTGTTTTTAAGATTTTTTATTGTGGAGCCGATCTCCCTGAGGCAGCACTTAGCCTCAGGGAGATGAGTGCGCTTCTTCACGCGCATGTATGAAAGAGCGCACTCTCGGCTCAGGCATTCCCCCGCTGTATGCGCTTCCTTGCGGACATCACGCTGGACGGGCCTTAATTGGCCTGCCCAGGTAAAATGGCGACACGCCCCCAATTGGGGGCACCAATCGGAGGCACGCCTCCACGCGCCCGCTCCTGAACTTCTCCCCCTGACTGGGGGGACGGGGGGGGGGTGGAAATTCCGCCCCATGTCTCCAGAACATTAACCAGGGTTTCTGGATTATTAGACCAGTAAAATTACCACTACACCACCATCTCCCCTGGTAATGGCTGGGTAACTCAGTGTGAAATTTTGCTTGATTGCCTTTGGCAATGAGAGTATTACTCCTCTTCAGGATGGTCTAACACTTACAATTGGGTGGATTGGATGTTGTCTTGTGTAGGAAACTGAGATTCAAAGGACATTTGGATGAAAATTCCTTTTGTCAGTGCAGAAAGTGGTATAAAATGGGGGAGTAATTTCTGCATCAATGCAATCTCAGGACTTTCTGCAATAAATCTGTTGCATTTTGGGTTAATGCCAGAAAATGATAAGCTTCTGGAATGTTTTCCAAGCTAACTGGTTGACTGACTAATGCCCTTTGATGAAGGGAACCTGCTAACCCAGCCTGGGCTACATGTAACTTCAGTCCCACAATTAAGTGGTTGATTCTCAAAGCATCGAGATGTGCCCAAACGGCCCAGCCGGTCAGTCAGTAATAAGCGCCTTACAATACTAAGGAGGCCCAACAACACTTGGACAAGTAATTGTTGCCTTTCCAACCAACGCCAGATTCTGAGATCAATTTTTTAAAACATTGGTGGGGGCAGGGTTAAAAATAATACAAAGACCCACCAATCTGAGTGTTGTTTGCCTGGAATCGAGGAGACGTTTAAAGTTGCCTGCCTGCCCATTTGAGCTGCAACACATTTTCAAAATAATGCTTCTATTTATTATTTTTCACTATTGGAGGCTTCCTTTTCCTGTGCTGAGACTGCCGATAAGACTCTTCCACCTTGTTCCTGTCCTTTGGTAAAGCTAGGAATCGGCGAGTGAGCTGTTTCCTTATGATCCATTGTACAATCTCAGTGCCAACTCCAAACCTTCACAGGAACGCGGAGGCTGCACTGCCCCTCGCCTTTCGACATTTCCCACGCAGACTGGGAGGGTTGAGAAGTTTACTTTTTACTCCTCCTTTGTTTGAGGTTTTCACAGGGCAACAGGAATCCATCCGTGATTCTCACTGCATTCAGCAGGGAAGGAATTGGTTTGTTTGAACCGAGGGAAAAATGACCTTCCGCTTTCTTGTCATTTTCCTATGCCTGAGGCTGGTCTGGCTGAAGGAACGCCTGGAGAATCCCGACGGTGCGGACAACAGTCACAAGGATTTCTTTGGAGACGAGGTTGAATCAGGCAGGCATCGAGGGACCCAGCGCTTCCAAGGCTTTGAAAGTGTTGAGGGCCATGCTGATGATACGCTGGGTGGCTGGGGCTATGAGGTGGTCCAGGGAACCAATAAACCATTCTCCTATGTCCGAACTACCACCTCCGATTCTTCCAAGAGGCTAATGCAGGCTGCAGTTACCAGGGTGCGAGCACCCTTAAAACCACCACCAGGAAGGCAAGTGAAACAGAATCTGATATCCTCCAATTTCGTACAATTCCTAATAATACTTGTAAGATATTCTTGCAGAAATGAATTGTGTTTAACAAAATGCCCTTAATGTTGAACAACTGGTTGCTAACCCTCTTCGGTGTGCTCAGTGTAAGTGAACAATCACCAGACCAGCCACAGAGGTTAGTGATTGGATAATGGGGCAGAATCTTAAAGTTCTTAAAGTGTGGAAGAAACATTAGCCCTTTCTCTCATTGATCATTTGCTCGATGTCAGACCATTGCCATAGGAACAGGACGGGCTTCAGTGCTTTATCTGTGCTGAGCTAGATCTCAGATTGGGTGGCAGTAGTGAGACCTAAATCAGCGAAGTCCCTGCTCCTGACTGTTGCACAGAGTCCTGCTGGAGCGTGTGTCTATATGCATGTGTGTGTGTCCATGTGTATATGTACATGCGAGTGTGCATGTCTGTATGTATACATATATATGTATATATATATATAAAATATATATGTGTATCTGTGAGCATATGTTCATTTGTGTGAGTGTGCCCATGTGTATATAGATGCGTGTGCCTATGGTAATGTATATGCGTGTGTGTTGAGCCTAAGGATTGAGCAGGGCTGTGGCACCCATCATTATTGTGACTCACAAACAAGACTCTCATATAAAGAATTAGTGTCAGTATGTCTTTGGCTTCTGTAAGAGGGGGAGGGTGCATGCCCACTTGTCACCCATAATGTGTTAAAGGGACAGTGCACATGAGTCTTAAATAGTGTCATTCAGAGCTATGGAATCTGGAATTTCCCGTGAGATCTCAGGATATGCAGTGGTTCCAACCACTTGTGACTTTTTCTGTGGTTAAGCATTACTGAACCAGCTACCAGACTGTTCCAGGCCACCAGCTCCCATTGATGTGAGAGGAGAGATACTGGCGGCTCCTAAAGTTGTCAAATTGTCCCTATGCCAGCATGGGAGGAGGTGTTGGCAGGATGTAGCAGTGGTGATCGTGACCGTCACTGGCAATGCCCATGATGTAGATTGCCCACAAGTAACTGTACAGCAGATGGTAGAGCTCTGTAACTGCCTCCAATCTGATCTCGAGCCTGTTACGTTCTCTCCCCTCGGTATAGTCAACACTTTCCCATGGAATTGTGAATTTATAGGTTCTGGGATGCACTGCCTGAGACTGTGATGAAGATACAGCCGGGGCATTGAAAAGGGAATTGGATAGATAGCCGAAGGGCAAAAAAAATTGCAAGACTACAGGGAAAAATGGCAGGGGAGTGGAACAGACTGTGTTGCTTTGCAGAGAGCCAGCATGGACTCGATGGGCTGAATGGCCTCCTTCGGTGTTGTAACCATTCTATGATTCCATGGCCAGGATTTTCCAGGCCTAGGGGTGACTGGCTGGGAGGCAGGAGGTGTTGGAAAATGGTGGGAAACCGTATTGGGGTTTGGGGGGGGGGGGTGGGGCACAGTGGCGGGGAGGCTTCTAGGTGCAGTCCCACTGGTGAGATTTTTCCCAGGAGCGGGAGAAGACATGGATCGGCAAGCGGCCTAAAGAAAAGAGGCAGTCAATTTAAATAATAAATGACCCTATTAGGGGGTGATTTTCCAGGGTGGAGTATCCCCCCCAGGGGTATCCCCCCCACCCCTGTCGTTTGGGGAGACCACCAGCTTCATGGAGGCAGCTTCCCTGCGGCTATCTGGAGAGTCATCGGCTCCGAGTCCCAAAGACGCTGGAGGGGGTGACACGGGAAGGGAAGGCCAATGGACTGTCCGGAGGGGCCTGGCGGCTTGGCCCGCCTCATTTTAAATTTGTCCATTTTGAGGAGTCCTCACAGTCGCCGGCCTATCTCAGCAGCACCCACCTCTCTTTGTGGGGCTGCTGAGGCTTCAGAGCTGCTTGCCCTCTGATTGGGCTGGCTGTATCTATGTGTTTAATTGGGTGGCGGAGACTGGAGCTGGCCAATCAGGAGACTGCCTGCTGGAAAATTACTCTGCTGGTCCCGCTGCCTCCATTTGGCTGTGACGACAGATTCCCGAAGCCTGTGAGAAAACCCTGCCCTATGAATCTAAGACACACAACAATTCTGCATTCTTGTATTGTATATATTCAGGGCTGAATTAGACAGATTTTTGATGAACGATGGGAGTCAAGGGTCATGGAAGGGGGGGTGGGTGGGGGTGCGGTGGGCAGACAGGTAAGTGAAGTTAAGGCCACAATCACATCAGCCATGATATTATTGAACAGCGGAGCAGGCTCGAGGGGCTGAATGGCCTACTCTTGCTCCTAATTCTTGCGTCCTTTTTCAAAAGTAGGGAGAACTTTGTCAGTGGGCTTGTTAGGGGATGCAGTAAACTCTGGGAGGTGTGATCTGTGGCAACCTGTTGCCTTCCCAGGTAGGCCTTTGTTCATCTATTAACACCCTAACTGTGAAATATGGAGATTGGGACACTTGAAGACCAATCCCCATCTTCATTCTAAAGGAACAGCACAGGATTCTGAGGCTCCGGGATACCGGGCAGTGCTGGAATTTGTACTTTGAGTTCCACTCCTGATCTGTTCTCGTGCGATTTTCCAGTCCTGTGAGTGTTCCCATCACAATCGGGCCTTTTGCTGGCAACACCAGGCTGGCCATGTTTCTCACCACACATTCCATATACGTTTCCCAGTAACAAACAGTAAACCCTGAAAAGCAAAAATAGATAGATGCTGAAATAATGAAAAAAACAGACAAAAAAAAGCCTCTGCCCTCTTTCAGAGCTGCTTCCAGCACTGAATTCCTGAGCGTAACCACTATGTGTGGCGCAACATCCTGAGCTGGGTCAGTGTGGAGATTTCCTTCACTATGTTCACATCAATTTAAACTCATTTCATTGTTTAAATGTCACTTATTTTGGGCTTTTAGATCAGAGGTAAGGAAGACACGCACCTTTTTTACAGCACTAGCTGCCGTAAAGCAGTTAGGTTTAAAGGTCCAGACACTTTGAGAAGCCAGGGTGAAGGTAGTTGTATAAGGTGAATGGGCAGATTTCGGGGGTGGGGAAGGTCGTGGGGGGAGGTTAGGGTGGGTTGGGCGGTCATTAGTCAGGTCAGGTGGTCAGTGAGGGAGTGTTGGCTGGTCAGTGGGGTCGAGTGGTCAATGGGGGTGGGGTTCAGGGGTTCAGGGCAGTGGTCATTGTTGGGGGTGGGGTGTTGGTTGGGTGGTAGTGGGGGCTTAGGTGGTCAGCGGAGGGAATGTCAGGTAATCAGAAGGTCGGGTGGTCAGTTGGGGAATGGTCAGTGGGGAGGGTCAAGTGGTCAGGGCAGCGACCAATAGGGGGCTTGGGCGGTCAGTGGGAGTTTAGGGGAGGGTGATCAAAGGGAGGAGGGGAGTTAGTCAGGGTGATAGTCAGGGGGAGGGTAGTTAGGGGTATAGTTGGGTATGGTGTGGGCAGTTGGGGAGTGCCATGGGGGCTTAGTCAGGGTGGGAGTGAGTTAATTGTGGGGGTAGCCTAACGGAAGGTAGTTTGGGGTTTGGGATAGTTGAACAGTGGGGAGGGCAGTTGGGGGGTCTCATAGAGAGGTAGTTGCCGGGTCCCTGGGAGTGGGGGGGGTGGGTTGGTCAGAGGCTAGTCAATGGTAGTGGGTAGTCTGGGTGGAGGGTCGAAGGGGTTGGGGAAGTCCCATGGGGGGTGGGGGGTGGGGTGGCTGGGCAAAGTGTGTCAGTACTTATAGCTACCCATAAGTTTTAATTCTTCTAACTTTTCCTAGGTAACTATCGCTGCATGACAGTCGGAACCATCCGAAGTTTATGATTTATATCGTACTTTCATTTGGTTCCCATGGTAGGGCAGTTTCCAAACAGAAGTTTGAACTTCCTGGGCAATTGTCATGCAAACCTTACGAGGGGACTCCATGGGGTTCCCCCAGGGCATCTTTGGGGGGTGCCCCACCAAGTACAACACCTCAGAGCTCAAATGTTATGTGCCAATCTGTTTTTTGTGATGTTGATTGAGGGATAAATATTGGGCAGTGGGGTTAACTTTTCTTCAAAATAGTGGCACAAGGTCTTTTATATCCACCCAAGCGGGCAGATGGAGGCCTTGGTTTAATGTCTCATCCATGAGATGGTGCCTCCAACAGTGCAGCACTCCCTCAGTACTCCATTGGAGTGTCAGCTTTGTATTTTTTTTGTACTCGTGGCCTGCTTTGGGATTTGAACCAAGAACTTTATGATTCAGAGGTGAGAGCGTTACCAACTGAGCCATGGCTAACACAACAAGTGCTGCCAACCCTCCAGGTTGGTCCAGACGCTGCCTGGAATGAAAGCTTAATCTCCTGGACTCGGATGTGAGAATATTCATAGGGACATTAAATAAAATAACCTTTGAACACTTCTGGTTTATTGGTAATAAAGGTTTTGGAGACAGATAAATGGTAACTGGGTGAGGCAGTTGGGAATTGTGATAAAATCTCTAGGAATACATCCAATCCGAGGTGCCAATTCTGCTGCCCAATTACTGGGACTGATCCCTATTTCCAGATGTGGGACAATATATAAACCTGAAATAAATCTACTAAAATGTTGGAAATGGGAATAGATAAGTCAAAAAAAAAGAAATCAATGTAAGTCCATGGGGTCAAATAATGAGACAGGGCAGGAAGACATTGTCGTGGGAATGGTAAGTTTATGAGCTTCAGAGGCTGCCAGACAGAACAAAGCCTAGCGTACGCCTGTAAACAGAGCTGCAAAGCCTAGCGTAGGCCTGTAAACAGAGCTGCAAAGCCTAGCGTAGGCCTGTAAACAGAGCTGCAAAGCCTAGCGTAAGCCTGTAAACAGAGCTGCAAAGCCTAGCGTAGGCCTGTAACCAGAGCTGCAAAGCCTAGCATAGGCCTGTAAACAGAGCTGCAATCACTGGAAAGATATGAAAGACAGAGGAGGGTGTGATGCAAGGTTCAAGGTTGAGAACACAATTGCTGTGATTTGTTGCTGCAATCTGTTTGTGTAAACCATTAAAAGGTTGAGTCTGGAACACCACTTTGAGGAGGTGCAAAAAAATGTCTCTCACACGCCCAAAATGTCCTTTGGTCCATCGGCTACCAAGCTGGAGTGGTAGTGTAACTGCCCCCCCCTTACAGCCAGAGCCGGGGTGGGGGGGCGGCGGTAGAGGATATCACGGTGGCCCCCAGCGCATCCAAAAGGCATTCAAGGGCTGCAGTCTTCCTGCCTTTTGGGGCTATGTCTTCTTTCCTGCAGTCCTGGGCTGGAAGCACTGAGCGCGGCTGTACTGTAAATGCGGTGCCTGGTGTGATGAAGCGGCGAGGTGATGATGTGGAGGGTGAATGAGACCCCACCCGCCTTGGAACCAGCATGCTTTCCAGAAACGTATAAGTGATGCGGCGAGTTTGGGACAATATGGTGTGAAAGCCCACTATCACGGCCAGCAGGTAAAATGCCATTTTACTCACCGCTACCACACTTAGTGCAAACCTGGGAAGATTCCGCCCTATGTCTTAGTTCTCCTACCAATACCAGGTGAACCCTTACAGATAAAAGCAAAATACTGCGGATGCTGGAAACCCGAAACAAAAAGAAAAATAGCTGGAAAAACTCAGCAGGTCCGACAGCATCTGCGGAGTGGAATACAGTCAACGTTTTGAGTCCGTGTGACTCTTCACCCTTACAGACCCAGTTCAGTGGCACATGCAGAGTAGCAAAGCAGCTCTGGGAAGTAAACTACCTAACTGAGACCTCAGATAGGAGGAAAAGGCAGAGGCTATGTCACGTCAATGTGATAAAGTGATATCGCAGCCGAGAAGGGGACAAGCAAGGAGAACCTCTGTCCCATTACCACCAGCCTGGAGGAGGGGGGTAACAGTGGGGATGGATTGGAGGGAGACGTGGGTGAGACCCACATTGAACCCTCTATTACCCGGCTAACCAACATAGAAATCCTAGAGAACTTAGACTCCCTATTCACCCGCTTAATTACAGAACAGCGAGAGACCTGACGAGGCAGCTCACTGCATTTAGAGGCTTGTGCAGGGACAAGCCAGGCTGCACCACCCTAGCCCCAGGTGATGTGGATGTGGAAGAGGCCCCTCCCATAAGACAACAGCCCTATCGTCTAGGCCCAGAGAAGCTGTCCCAGGACCGGGAGGAGATAAACTACATGCTGGAGCACCAACTAATAGAGCAGCAATAGTTGGAGCTTCCCAGTTGTGCCCAAGTCAGATGGCTCCACAAGATTCTGCATTGACTACCGAAAAGTTAATGCAGTGACCCGAGCCAACTCCTACTTGACACCCCGGCTGGAAGTCTGCATAGGAAGGGTAGGTAAAGCAGCCTACATCACGAAGATAGATTTACTCAAGGGATACGGGCAGGTTCCCTCGACTGCCTCTGTGAAGGAAATCTCCACCTTTGTAACTCCAGGTGGGTTATACCAGTGTCGGGCCATTTGGACTCTGAAATGCCCCAGCCACCTTTCAAAGGTTGGTGAACCAGGTAGTTGGGGGTTTATCCAATTGTGTCATGTACCTGGACGATCTCCTATGGTACAGCGATCACCTGGGAAAGCGACGTAGAGCAACTGGAAGCCCTCTTCCAAAGAGTACAGTCAGCTGACCTAGTGACCAATCTCACAAACTACGAGGTTGTTCAGGTTCAAGTGAGCTATCTAGGACATGTAGTGGGTCAAGGTCAAGTACTGCTCAGGGCTGCAAAGGTAGCAATAGCATAGCTCCCCATTCCCACAACAAAATGGGGAATCATGAGGTTCTTGGGAATGTGTGGACTCTACCACAAGTTCGTCCCAAACTTTAGCACAGTAGCCGCCCCACTAACAGACCCACTACAGAAAAAAGTAAAAGTAGAATGGACTGGGAAATGCCAGACAGCTTTCAAAAAGCTGAAGGCCTTTTTAATAGGCGAGCCTGTGCTTGCAGCTCCGAACTTTAATCAGGCATTTAAAGTAGCTATCAATACAAGTGACATCAGGGTAGGGGCTGTCCTCCACCAGGAGGATGAAGCAGGGATAGAGAGACCAATCGGGTACTTCTCCAGAAAACTAAACAAGCATCAGAAATGGTACTTCACAGTAGAGAAGGAAACTCTCGGTTTACACTGGCCCTCATACACTTTGAGATATATGTCCGAAATGGATAGAGAGAGACCGCCGTCTATACTGACCACAATCCATTAACTTTTGTGGGAAAATCTAAGACACAGAATGCTATCAGAAGTTTGCTTCTCCGACCGGACTACCTAAAATCACCAACATTGCCGGGAAATCAGATGTGATCACAGACACCCTGTCTGGAACTGAAAGAGACCCGGTTAGAACTGAAGAGATAATATTAACCAAGGCCAGGAGAATGAATGTATGTATGAGTGAGTTTGTTGTTTTATATTTATTTATTTTTTTCTCCTTTTGTAATGAAATGAGAATGAATTTCATTTCATTCGTCCTGTGGAGAAGTGTCATGACCATGGATCCTATTCCTGAATTACTTATGGACATATTGAACTTTTAAGTAAGACGTGTGTTTTTTAAAAAAGGACACACAAGTAAGAGTTGGCTGAGACTGGAAGGTAACCACTTTGCTGGAAAATTCCCATGTGAATTTCTTGAACAACTAGTTCAGAGAGAATGGAATGTCACACCTAAAAGCTGAGACACAGCCTACTTCAGACAGAGGCACTTTAAAGGAAAAGATACAATGCAAACTGAACTGTAATATCCTGTGGTTTCAGAAATAATGGAAATTATTACCATCTCAGCCAAAACCACTTCCTGTTGAGTTATATCCCAGACTGTGAACATGAACTGAGTTGAAAAGAAAACAGATTTGGGCAAAAGACATGTTTGTTTATTCCCTTCCTGGAATACACAAGGAAAGGGGTTTTAAAAAGCCAACTGCACCCCTAGTTTTGCATGCTAGTCCAGTATTCTGTTCTGGTGATGTGTGCGCTGTGAAGGTCACAGCTGAAGAACACCAATTGGGCATCCCTGCGCTTGCAGGTAAAAAGGTCCTGTCTCTCTCTGATTGCTGGAAGCAAGTCACAAGTCAGCAAAGCCACAGTCGAAAAGGAAACAGGGCAGCTCCTTTCAGCTAACCTGCAGAATCAAGAATCTCCGAAACCAACTGCTCAACTGTCAAAGGCAGCGCCACTGGAATCACCCAACTTAGTGGCTGCAACGTTTCGTCATCTAGTCCTCATGGACAAGCCAAAGGGCTGATTCATCTATCTTTTCTTAACTTTTATTTTTGGGCTCAATTTCTCATTTTCTAATCTGCTTGTGTGTGTGTTGTGATTTTATTATTTTTCCTTGCTTTTGGTAACTAATAGTTCATTCTTTCTTTGACTCAAGACAGCCTGGTTAAATTGGCTCCTTTTAAAACATGAATACATTTGGACTGGGAAAACGTACCCACAAGGGAAGGGGATCCTTTTTAAATTAACCTTTGTTATGAGGAACCAAGGGGGTTCAATAAAGAAAGGGAGCCAGTTCATCCCACCTCACCCGGGAGCATAATAATTTGGGGTACCTTGTCCAGGCTCATAACAAATTGGGGGAACCTCACCCTGGGACTGGCTGTAACAATAACTAACATGAGAGATATAATGCAATATTATTAATCTACACTGAACCAGATGTCAGGCGTGCTGTTATCCCACAGACTCACTATCCCTGGTAAAGAGATAGTTATAAACCGGAAAACACTTTACAATTGTTTAGACCAGACGGATCAGGTAGTTTTTTTAATATAATGAATAAACAGAATTCTAAAATAAATGAAAAATATACTCTTTTTAACACCACTATGATTTTCTTCTAGAGTTGCCCACCGCAGTATCTTGGAGGTTACTCTTTAATCCCTGGAGCCTGCAGGACAAGACTGGAATGTTGGCAACCCTAACTTACAGCTTGGCTACATAGTTTAACATTCTTTTAGACTGATTGAGTGTTTTTGTGCCGTGGTACAGGACATATTAAATGTTTAGTCTCCTAACACTATGTCTGTTTCGAATTCATTATTAATATTCAGGTACATTCATATATTGCCCAATTTTTCTTCCTATGATCAGTATTTCATATTACATTTAACTTGCTATCTGCACGTAAATTTTTCCCAACTTGTTTTGTCTCTACAGAAGCAGCTGTCTCCCCTGGTTTTGTATCATCCCAAAACTTGACTAGTTTTGCTTGGGTTTCTGAATCCAGGCCACTGCTGTAAATCCAAAAGTGGTGTTCTCAAAACCAATCCCCAGGAGAACCCATCCAGCAATCGCTCCACTTTGTGACATAACTCATTTAACCTGTACCCATTTCTTTCTCCCCTCAAACACTTTCTAATGTCTTTCCAAGATTTATCCTAAATTCCCACAACAGACCTTTACGAGGAATGTTGATAAATATTTTTCGGAAATCTGGGCACACAGGGATTTTTCACTGTTCACTTGAGAGGCCACGTCTCAAAGAAAAAGTCAAGGACGTTTGCTGAAGACCCTTTCTGAATCTGCGCTGATTGCCATTCATTTAACTTGTGAACATACGAATTCAGAGCAGGAGTAGGCCATTCGGCCCCTTGGGCCTGCTCTGCCATTCAATAGATCATGGCTAATCTGATTGTGGCCCCAACTCCCAATCTACTTACCCCTTATAACCTTTGACTCCCTTCTTACCCTTAAGTCTACTCTTGATAATCAGTTCCACTATTGGCAGGGGTTGAAGTAATACTGATGGGCTTGTAAATGGCTGTGTCTGCTGGGGTCCACTGTCTTTGAAAATGGCTCTGTTTTTACTCTCACCATACCTGCCCAGTATTCTACCTTGGGACCACCACCAATTGCTACACAACTCACATTCTTGTCTCACTTTGTACTTGGAGATTTATATGTCATTTTATATAAGTCATTAATTCTCCTTAGTTTATTACCTCTTAGTTATCTCTTGTGCACACTTGGAGGAACCAGTCATTGATAAGATTACCTATTTTATATCCATCTTTTGTTTTGTAGCTTTTAGAATCTCAGCTCCTCCGACTCTGTTGAAGTAGTAAATAAAACTTAGTTTTTGTTTACTGATCTTAGTATTCAGGAACCATTATTACATTTTAAAAGGTACAGGAACCTTCACTTCTGTAAATATACCCCAGAGTTACAGTCTTGAAACTTCTTTTTCTCCCCTTGCTTTAGGAACTGGTGTGCCTTTGTGAAATCCAAATTGTCCACTGTCGTGGTTTCATGTGGGGTTGAGCGATATGCCCAAAGGACCACGGAGCCCTGCATGAATGGGATGGTTAACTGCCAAAACGGAGTGTAAGTACCGACCAAGATGTTACACTTTGTGCAGCAAATCTATTACTAGACATTCTCGAGTGAAAGGCTTGAGTCTATTGAGGTGGCCTGGCTTCTCCAGGGGTGGAAGACACGGTAATGTTGATGAAGACGTCCAGGCAGGTAGTGGGCTAAGAGTCAGGAACTTTGGAGGATGCCGTTGACAGATTTGAAGATTATATTTTTCAAGGTTGACGGTGTGGAAAAAGACAAGTGAGTGTGTTTAATACAAGAGTTCCAAAATCTGCATTTGACTTGTTCCCACCATTGAACCTGAACTTTGTGACCATTGTTCAGTCTCAGGCCCTTCACCTCTTCTGGCACCTTTGCTGATATCATCAGAAAGCTAATTAACCTTACAGAGGTAAGGGGAGGGGATGGTGGTGAGAAAAAAGACCCAAAAGACAAAAAACTGGGGATAAAATAATGAATAAAATGGAAATAAATTTATAAAATAATAATGATAATAAGTGGGAAAAAAAAATACAAATAAAAAAAAATGAATACAAAAAAAAGGGGCGTGGATCAGAAAGGGGTGGGGATGGTGGAGCGAGTTCATGGTCTGAAGTTGTTGAACTCAATGCTAAGTCCGGAAGGCTGTAAAGTGCCTAATCGCAAGAGGAGGTGCTGTTCCTCCAGTGTTTGGTCTCTCCAATGTAGAGGAGACCGCATTGGGAGCAGTGGATGCAGTGGACTAAGTTGAAGGAGGTGAAAGTGACGTGCTGCTTCACCTGAAAGGAATATTTGGGCCCTTAGATGGTGAGGAGGGGGGAAGTAAAGGGGCAGGAGTTGCACCTTCTGCGATTGCATGGGAAGTTGCTGTGGGAGGGGGTTGAGGTGTTGGGGATGATGGAGGGATGGAGCAGGGTGTCCCGGAGGGAACGGTCTCTATGGAATGCTGACAGGGTGGGGGGGGTGGTGAAGGGAAGATGTGTTTGGTGGTGGCATCATGCTGGAGTTGGCGGAAATGGTGGAGGATGATCCTGTGAATGCAGAGGCTGGTGGGGTGAAAAGTGAGGACAAGGGGGACCTATCATGGTTCTGGGAGGGAGGGGAAGGTGTGAGGAGGGCAAAGGCTCGGGAGATGGGGTTGGACATGGTTGAGGGCCCTGTCAATCACAGTGGGTGGGAAACCTCGGTTAAGGAAGAAGAGGTTAGTTTTTGTTATGCTGACTGTTCGGGGTAAAAATAATAAAAATACACTCCAACTTCCTCACATACATACTCGTGTTAGATTCGTATTGAGACTTGTTGGTGACTGATTGAGGACCGCACAGGTACATACTATGATCATCAGAGACAATAGATTTATTAGGCAACACAGGTTAAACTATGCGGTATTTAACATAGGGAGCACTATACAGCTGTGTCTTCCTCATCACTGGCTCTTGCCTCCCAGCTGTGGCACCGTCTCTTCAAGTAATCTGTTGACTGATGGTCTTTGATTCCGTGTGCACTGATGTCTCTAGTATCCTCTTTTCTGGTGGGCCACCCAATTTGGGCATATCCCAATCTCTCTTACATGATTGGCTTAGTCTGATGTCATAATCTCTTTACATTTCAGTCCGCATACTCTCTCAATTCCTCGCAAAAATATTCCAAAGGTCACAATTCTGCATTGTATTTCAAAGCATTTCCTAGTACAACAAATTCTAAACATTTTGCAAGATATGTAACCATCATTTACTTTTCCAAAGCATTGATACAAATAATTTGCTACCCAACATAATGACTTGTCCCTTAAACTTCAACACATATAAGCCATATTACCCTGTAATTGCTATTTCAGCATTAGCTGTCAGATAGACCCATGTTTAAGATTGTCAAATGCTTAACCACTTCAGCCCTTAATCACAGCCTGTTTAACCACATTATTTATCAATCACATCTTGACATTTCCAGACAAGATTAAGCATCATACTTTGCAGTTTGGCCCTGGTACAAAAAGACAACCAACACCACAAAAAGACGACTAAACCCTACGCTCAAAGTTCACCCCCAAGTACAGGTTACAGAGTAGGGGAGGATGGATTTGGCCAAATTATAGTCTGTGAGAAATTAAAGAAGTTCACAGTTCGTAGCTTGGCGTACCTGCCAGCTGAATCTGGCTGTTTTGTTTTCAGTGCAGAGATGGTTTAAAGCTGTAGCTGGTCTCTTTGTCTTCCTGGAGAGACTGCAGTGGAGTTGAATTCTTTCTTCAAGTGATCTCTGTCTACTGCAGAATGGAGGTGAAGTCAAATTAATAGACAGGGGGGAGATGCTAGCTTAACAAAGAAAGAGGTTAGTTTTATTATGCTAACCGCTCGAGGTAAAAATAATAAAAATACACTCCAACTTCCGCACATACATACTCATGCTGGATTCTGCAGTAGACAGAGATTACATAAAGAAAGAATTCAACTCCACAGCGGTGTCTCCAGGGTAACAAAGGGACCAGCTACAGCTTTAAACCATCTCTGCACTGAAAGCAAAACAGTCGAATTCAGCCTTGCAGATATGCCAAGCTATGAACTGTGAACTTGTGAGAGATGGAAGATGTGATGGGTGTAATATTCAGCGATTGTGAAGAGGAGTGAAAAAGTTGCGGTGCAACAGGTGTCTTATTAGAAAAGACATTGTATATTAAGAGTATTCAGGTTAGTGAGGGTTAACGAGAGACTGGGGAAACAGTACTACACACAATGTGATGTAGAGAGTCACAGGATGGTAGACTGTGTTTAGAGAGAGTCTGAGAGAAGTCAACATGAAAATAGCACCTAGTCAGTGCTATACCTTGGAGATATGTATATAGTTGTGTGTTAACAATAAACATTTCAGGTCCAAGCTTGTAACAGAGAGAGAGAAAGAGAGAGGCAGGAGCTCCACTTAACTCAACTACTAGTTGCATCCTGTTGAGAAACCCATGTGCCCAAAACCACACAAAAGACTTGGGCTGGTCATGTGATGTCTCTTCAACTATCGGTAATTCAAACATAATTGTAGATTCCAATTATTAGAGCTGTCTTAAAAATCAAGGTGTTCTGTCCAAGCGATTAACCTTTTAATTGTTCATCTTCAGCTGTTGAATTTTGTAGGTCATTTCCATAGAAACCTTGTCAATAGGATAGGAAGGGAGATCTTTTACAGCTGGGGGTGGGTGGGGAAGAGACATTGTCTTTGGTGACAAAAACAGAAATACCTTGGAAAACTCAGCAAGTCTGGCAGCATCGGCAGGAGTCTTTGGTGAGTTTTGCAGACTTGCTGAGTCCTGTCTTTAGGGTTGGAAGTGAAACATATAGTAATGTAAGTTAGTGTCGGCCATCTTGATGTAGGTTGAAATCACTTAAGTTTTTTTTAAAAAAAGCAGCCTTTCAAAAATCCAATTCCTGTTTCCAGCAAATGAATTAAAAATCAATATTTGATAGAAGCACATCTTCATAACAAGTTCTTTTGCCCCTATCTCTGTAACCTCCCCCAGCCTTATAAATTTTAGAAATATCTACGCTCCTCCAATTCTGGGCTATTGAGCATTTTTGATTTTAATTGCTCCACCAATGGCTGTTGTGCATTCAAATTCCTGAATCCTAAGCTCTGGGATCCCTCCCTACACCTTTCTGCCTCTCTCCTTTAAGACACTCCTTAAAAAGTACCTTTTTGAACGAGCTTTTAGTCATTTCCTCGAATATCTTGTTATGTGACTCTGTGTCAAATATTTTTGATTGCGTTTTTGTCAAGTGCATTGGCAGCTTTTACCACGTTAAAGATGCTATACAAATGCAAGTTGTTGCTATTGTTGTTCAGGTACCAGCTGGCTCTTAGACCTTTATACAAGGTGAAGCAGATGATTGTGACCTCCTTGGAGTGGAAATGCTGTCCTGGATACATAGGATCCAGGTGTGAACACACAGGTAAATGGCAGAGTCGGGGTTTCTGAGTACATTGCAAATGGAATTCAACAAATGGCTTCCGCACCCAGGGTAACGGGAGACAATATTTGCCATTTGTGGCCCACTGTGAGAGATGTGACGGGTGTAATATTCAGTGTTTGTGAAGAGGATGAAAAGGCTGTGGTGCCTTGTTTAGAGAAGACATTGTAGCATAAGGGTATTCAGGTTAGTAAAGGTTAATGAAAGACTGGGGAAACAGTACCACCCACAGTATGATGTAGAGAGTCACATGATGGTAGACTGTGTGTAGAGAGAGACTGAGAGAAATCATAAGAAGATAGCACCTAGTCAGGGCTATACCCTGGAGGCATATAAATGTATGTTAACAATAAATGTTTCACGTTCAACAACACAAGCCTCCAGACCTTTTAGTGAGGCGCCATACAACCTTGCAACTGACATCATGAGGACAATTAGGCTCATGATACAACCCGAAAGACATTTGAGCTGGTGTAAGTTTCAGAAACTTAAGGGGCTCTGGAGACTTGCCCCATACATTTGGGGAGGAAACAGGATTTGATGACGATGACCCAATTCTGGACGAGGTATGGGGACTCTGGTTTCAGTGCCTCTGGAACTGCAACATGACTATGTTGCAAGAGCTGAGCATTTTGTTATACTGCCCCCTCTGTTGGGGAGGTATAAATAAAGTTAGTTCAATAATGGCTGCTCGCTATGAATCCACGTTAACTTTTTCTCAGTGCAATACACAGCAGAAAGATGGGCTGAGGCTGGGATGGAATTTTCTTTTTATATTTCGTTTGAGAAGTTAAGGACAGAAGAATAATGTGACCCAAGTTTTGAAACTCCTAAAGTTGATTTTGAGGGAGTTTGAATGATTCAAAAGGTTGCTCTGTACGTGCAAATCATGTTAAGGTACAGCAGGGTACATAATTGCAAAAATGACACTGATGGTGTATTTAGGGACAATGAGGAAATTTAACCCTAACAAAGAAAACTGATGTAGTTATGAATGAATGTTTCACATTTGGCTGAAAGTGAATAAAATAGGAAATGAGGATAAAATAAATGTCTTCCTCATCATGATGGGTCCAGACGCTTTTGACGTAGTGTCAAACCAGTGTTGCTCATGAGACCCCATTACTATGGAATATACTGAAATTAATGAGGTTCTGGACTCATATTATGACATGACTAAGAATGAAATTGCTGGCAGTTATGTTACGTGAAAGGAAGCAGTTGCCAAGTGAAACTGTTGCAGCTTACATTCTTGAATTAAAGAAACTCTCTCCTCACTGAGTATGGCGTGAATTTAGAACTCAATCTTAGAGACATGTGAAATTATGATATTTTTGTTAAACACATTCTGGTTTTAAGGAAAACAATTTTTTTTGATGAAGATTATTCTGGTAATTTCAGTTATATATGTGTTTTGGTAGTGATTAGAGTTAAAAAAAACAAGTATGCAAATCAACCTGTTAAATTTCAGGTATTCGTGATGTTGGATTAGTCATATTGTCTTGTGGAAAATTATGTTCACGTACCATTTTAGATTTAATGCGTAAGTTTTTTTGAAGTGGGGAGGGAGTGTAGTATATTGCAAGAACAGAACATTTTGTTATACTGCCTTCTCTGCTGCCCCTTCTGTTGGGGAGGTATAAATAAAGTTTGTTCAATAATGGCTGCCTGCTGTGAATCCACACGTTAATCTTTTCTCAGTGCAATACACAACAATCAGCAAATGGAGCAAAGGTTGTTGAGAGGGTAAACTATGAAGAGGGAGGTGGAGAAGGGCTCTGCACAGAAGGCTCTACCCAGTGAGAGCACTTTTCCTATCTCCTAGTAACAATGCCTGAGGTAACTTCGATTCAACAAGGAGATGGTCAATGAACTGTGGCAGCTCCTTCACCAGGCCTGAAGTCTCATACCCAGGGTGAGGACAGTGCTGTTAGTGGCCATAAATTTCATGGTAGCTTTGAACTTTTATGCATCTGGATATTTCCAAACAGGAGACATCTCCCAGTGTACTGTCCGGCTAGAAGCTGATGGAGGCCCTCTATTCCAGGAGAGCTGAATACATTGTATTTCTACCTACTAGGAAGAAAACAATGAGAGTGAGCATGATTTTGCCAAGGTAGTGGGATTTACGATGGCTCAGAGCATCATTGACTGCAGACGCATGCCTCTATGGCATTTCCATGACAACAGGGAGAGGTACAGGAATCACAGGGTGTTACCATTTTCCCAATGGACAGTTGGTGTGTAACCCTGCATAATACTTCATGTTAATGAATGGCCAATGTCTTGGCAGCAGCCATGATGCCTTCAATTCACATTCAGTCTGCTGTTCCCACCATTTTCAGGTTTCGACAGAGAACCAGAGGCTGGCTGTTCAGGGATAAAGGCCCTATACCCTACCACCAGCACCGCCCCCCCCCAATCACCTGACCACACAAAAACAATATATGTATAATGAGAGCTACAGAGCTTGTCAGGAACATTGGGTTCAGCAGCACTGCTGATGTCTGGACCACTCAGGGACAGTCCTCCAGTTCACCATGGAGCAAGTAGCCAAGTTTGTGGTGGTCTGCTGCGACTTCCATAACATTGCCATCACTGCCTCCATTGCAGTCACTGCCATCAGGAATCACGAGGCCACCTCGAGAGCAGGAGGTTGGGAGGATGCATCCTGGATCCCTTCACTCCGGACGGGCTGTCAGAGACCGAGTGCTCAAACTCCAGTTTCCATAAAACCGCTTCTCTTTGTTGCCATGTCTCCACTATATCTCTTTATGGGGAGGCGGTGACCACAATGGTATTGTCAGTGACTAGTATTCCCCGGTGCTCTGGGGAAATCCCACCATAGCAGATGGTGAGTTTTGAATTCAGTAAAAATCTGGAATTAAAAGTCTGATGAATCAAAATTGCCGATTGTTAGTTAAAAAAAAACCCATCGGGTTCACTTTAGGGAAGGAAATCTGCCATCCTTCCTGGTCTGGCCTACGTATGACTCCACACCCACAGTAATGTAGTCGACTCTTAAATGCCCTCTGAACAAGGGCAATTAGGAATGGGCAATAAATCCCAGCCTAGCCAGCGACATCCACATCCCATGAACGAATATAAAATAAAAAATCCCCCCTTCCCTGTTCATGAGAGATGGCCCATCACAGCTTCCCCTCGGCCACTATCCTACAATAAAACCCACCCACGAAAACCTTTTCATTAACATCTTTATCCAACAACGCATCTAATTATTACAACAGAAAGTAACTATTCACACCCGCGCATTTCCTTAGTGCCAGTCTCGTGGGTGCAAAGCTGGTAGATTTGCTTCCCTCAATGACATTAGTGAACCAGATGGGTTTTTACAACAAGCAGTAATTTGCTGTGGTGGGATTTGAACCCATGTCCCCAGAGCATTACACTGGTCCAAAGTTCAAAGGAGCAATTCAACAATCTGTCCTCCAACAGATTACTAGAATTACTGAGACATCGCACTGTGGGAGTAGTGGTGGCTCCAAGGGCTAAAATGTTGCTGAGGCCCTTTTTTTTGGGTGTGGGGCAGATCATGATTTGTGATCTGCCCTCACCCATTCCCATCGAGATAGGCAGCACTCATGAGGGAGATGGTGGTGTAGGGGTAATGTCACTGGACTAGAAGCCCAAGCTAATCTTCAGTGGGGGCAAGGGTTCAAAACCCACTACGGCATCTGGTGGGATTTAAAATTCAATTCATAAAATCTGGAGTTGAAAGCTAGTCTCAGTAACCATGACACTACCGATTGTTGTAAAAACCCATCTGGTTCATTAATGCCTCTTTAGGGAAGAAAATCTGCCATCCTTACCCGGTCTGGTCTACATGTAACTGGACACCCATAGCAATGTGGTTGACTCTTAACTGCTGTCTGAAATGGCCTGGTAAGCCACTCAGTTCAAGGACAATTAGGGATGGGCAACAAATGCTGACCTTGCCAGTGACACCCACATCCCATGAAAGAATGAAGAAAAAATGCAGGCTACTTGCATTGCTAAGCAATGTGATGTGGCAGAGGAGCCACCATTCTCACCAGCATCTCAGCAACTGGCAGACAGGGAATGGGACACAGTGCTGCTCTAATAGTTGCCTGACTTTTGGTTTCTTACACTGTCAATGCTTCTCCTTTTTGCTGCTTTCCAAAGGCTGATTGAGTTTTTGGCTCTCAATCCTGACTCCTTGCTTCGATTGTCTCCTTCTCTATAAATGTCCCCCTAACACACCAATTCCTAAATGTATGCTCGGTATAACCTCTCACCATGTCTGTGGAGCATTGGATGCAGGCAGCAAACTTGCATTTGAGACTTGTCTTCAACACACTTGATATAAGGAGCACCCATAGCGGAAAAAACAATCTCAACCGTCCTCGAGTGCTCCTGAATTATGGGACGGTTTCACGTGGAACACACGGTAGAATGGGAAGAATTGGAATGGTTTTAACTGTTGTGTTTTCCCTAGTTCCTGAGGAGCTGACTGCACCAGCCTCCCTGAAACAGGCCCTGGGAGGAGAGCAAGTGATCGAAGAACTCATAAACCCAAGTAAGTTACATTATAGTTTTTTTAAAAAGTTGTCTGCAACTGGGCTTGTTTTGTTAATTTATGAATTAACGAGGGACATACACCTGATAGCCCCTCCAACCACACACACACACACCCCGCCCCCCCTCACCGCATCAACCTCCCCAAAACACACACCTCCCTGAAATGACCAGGATTGGCCTCAAAAAGAAGCAGCAAATTACCACTTACTGTCCTAGACAAGGACATTCCCTAAACTGTCCATTTAACTATTCAACATCCTGGGGGTTACCATTGACCAGAAACTGAACTGGACAAGCCATATAAATACTGTGGCTACAAGTGTGGGTCAGAGGCTAGGAATCTTGTGGTGAGTAACTCACCTCTTGACTCCCCAAAGCCTGTCCACCATCTACAGGGCACAAGTCAGGAGTGTAATGGAATACTCTCCACTGGCCTGCATGAGTGCAGCTCCCACAACACTCAAGAAGCTTGACACCATCCAAGACAAAACAGCCTGCTTGATCAGCACCCCTTCCATCAATTTAAACACTCACTCCCTCCACTACCAGTGCACAGTGGCAGCAGTGTGTACCATCTACAAGTTGCACTGCAGCAACTCGTCAAGGCTCCTTCAACAGCACCCTCCAAACCCATTACCTCTACCACCTCGAAGCACAAGGGCAGCAGAAACATGGGAACATCACCACCTGCAAGTTCCCCTCCAAACCAACATCATCCTGACTTGAAAATATATTGCTGTTCCTTCATTGCCGCTGGGTCAAAATCCTGGAACTCCCTTCCTAATAGTACTGTGGATGTGCCTACACTTCAAGGACTGCAGCGATTCAAGAATGTACCTTCTCAAGGGCAACTAGGGGTGAGCTGGTTTTGCCAGCGATGCTCACATCGCATTTTGAAAGAATGGGAAAAAAAAGTGCAGATTATCAAAGGGAAATGGCTTCAATAAGCCTTTTCATAGGCCTCAAAGGCGTGGATCAATTTTATCCATTTTAAACAACAGTCCAGTGCAGTTGGACGCTGCCCTTTTAAATTGGGGTCAAAGTTTGAATCCAGACGGTGCATTCCCATTCTGCTATTCTTTGATTTTTATGTTTAACAAACTTCAGTCATAATTCACAGCATCAGTTGTACAGTCTGGTGCAATGTTTATGCTTCCTCTATTCGAAGGCTGGGGTAACATGAAAACGCTCACGTAAATTCCACAAACGGGGATTGTGCCTGACTCTGTACAATGTGACAATATCAAATATTTTACGTATAAGGTTTGTTTGATTGCGAGTGAGGGTTGATGTCCGGGAATGATTTGTGCCTCAAACATGAGAGATATATAACTGGTGTAACCCCAAAATTGTAACTGAAGGGGCTATTCTTCGAAGGTTGGATTTAAGATACATCATTACGTTATATCTCATAGCAGAGACTTTTGTAGGCAATACAGATCTGTCTGATTCATGGACTGCGAGGTGTTCCGACAAATGGTTTGAATGGGTGTCCTGATCTGTGATTGTCCCGTGAAGCTCTGTGGCAACAGTACCAGGATCATAAAACTTATCCCATCACCAAGGGAGAGTGGAGGGAATTTCACCCTTATGCTATATTTAACTTGAGTGCACTAAATGGGGCAAAGTGGAGGGAGTGGGACTTTGCATCTGATCTATGCTGCAGCGATGTGGGGCCTGCTTCATGTCAACACTACGTGGAAAGAATAGCAAAGTGTTCCATTCCCCATTGCTAACATTCCTCATCGCTATGAGGGCAAATTCCAAAAATCCCACTTCTTCACCTGATTAAATAACAATGGGCAACTTTTCAGATTAGCCAAGATTGCTTATGTTTGTAGATACTCTGCAAGTAGAGCCTCTGTCCTTCTTTGAACTGGGAAAGCCAGTGGAGTGGCTGAAGAGCAACTTTGATCATTCAAAACTACACATTTGCTGTCCTGTTTCCAAACACGCTTGAAAAGGAAACATTTTGGACCCCAGTTAGCAGCTACCTCTGTGCTCACTGAAGTCCACCCTGTTGCATTGAGACTTTGCCCTCATTTCCAGCCTTGCTGTATCATAATGCTGGAGCTGGCCTGAAGCGTTGTCCCATTTTGAAGCCTGTGTCTCTTACTAATCCTTAGCCCTATGTTCACCGAATCATAGGCCTTGACTTTAAAAGCTGGCTGTGGACCGAAAGAGTTTGGGGATATGGAGACCTGGGCGATATTAATGGCATTTAAATAAAGCTCCCACACAATACCCAGCCAAATTCACTCCCTGGCCAGTGCTCAGGAGTGAGAATGTGGCAGCAGCAGGCCACAGACAAAGGCTTTCAAATTAAACTCACTCTCCCGCCATTGCTACCTAGTCTTGCAACTTTGCCCTCTTTATCTAATTCTCCTTTGAAAGTTACTACTGAATCTGCTTCCACTGCCTTTTTAGACAGCACATTCCAGATCACAACAACTCACTGCATTAAAAAAAATCTCAATTTAAATGCTAGGCTGTCTTCAATCCTCTGCTCTCAGATTCCAATAACATATTTGGGAATTAACCTGTCTGATTATATTCATAAATGACCCAAAGCCAAATGAAGTTGGAACATTATTAGATATACTCCACTTTGCTCAGAGAGTTGTCAGGAATCTGATTCTGAGTTCACATTCCCAAGTGTAAATTTTGAGTGGCTCTGTCCTTGGAATGTGGTGTCACTTGGCTGGAGTGAGGTTCAGAGAATCAGGTGTAGAGGTTGTTGTGAATTCCCAATAATCCTGGGTCTAATTTTAATGATTTGGGAGTAACTTGAGCAGGTGACCTCTGAATCCATCCACTCTCCTATCAAAAGGGAGTGCAGCCCTCCACTTCCGCGTTGGTGAGTTAAGTGAGGAAGGAGATTTGGAAATATATTTTTCACTGTCGCTGGGTCAAAATCCTGGAACACCCTTCCTAACAGCACTGTGGATGTACCTACTTCACATGGACTGCAGTGGTTCAAGAAGGCAGCTCACCACCACCTTCTCAAGGGCACTTAGGGATGGGCAATAAATGCTGGCCCAGCCAGTGATGCCACATCCCATGAATGAATTTTTAAAAAGTAGTCCATTCAGCCCCTCGAGTCAGCTCATGGCTGATGTACACCCTAGAATCTACTTAGCTGCCTCTGTTCCAGATCCCTTGATAACTTTACCTAATATTATTGATCGCAGTCTTGAAAATTTCAGTTGACACCTGACCAGCATCTACAGCATTTTTGGGAGAGAGAATTTCAGATATCCAGTACCCTTTGTGTGAAAAAAAAACTCGCTGACTCTCCATCCCTAAATGTCTTGGCTCTAATTTTAAGATCAGTTTGTCAGCATAAGCAATGGACAAGCCGAAACTATTTACAAATGGATTCTAAACACAACTGCCCAGGGAGTACAGCTGAATTGTTACATTGAACTGAAGGAGCCTCCCTTTAACGGAGAGGCAAGAAAACAAGGCTCATTGCCAGTTCCAAGAAGTGTCCCTGGAGTAATCCTTATTGTGTAGCTTGCAACCTCGGGAGACAGGTGCGGCTACACAGGCTGCTTGGTCACTGACAGAACACAATATAAATCAGCTCTCAGGCAGGAAGCCTGCACTCCCCTCTATCCCTCTATTCAGGAAGCTCCTGCATTGATCCCATGAAATCCTCTGCAATTTTCAGGAAATCTTATGGCTTTTCTTTCTTGTACTTGTTGGTTATTTCGGAACCACTGAAATGGTTCCGGCTCCAGATGCCCTGGTTCAACTTGATGCCGAGCAGCTGCTCCGTGAGAGTTGTACTCAGTCAGCCTTTCAACCTCGACCTCATCAACCTTGAGGTTGATGAAATAAGGAACTGGGCAGGGGTCTGAGCAGTGTAGGGTCTGGGCAGCACCTTCTGCACCTGAAAGCACCTTCTGGCTGTTAAAAAACAGAAACCGGGAGCAGCAATTTTCCGGGACTTACTGGTTCCTAGTAACATGATGGGGAGACCCACTCTAACCAAATATGCATCAATTGTTAACACCTTAATCACTGCTCCAGGATTGTCTTGATGTCTCCAGAAGTTAAAATTCAGCTGGAGGACATTCCTGCCAGTCATCCTGGAGAAAAATCAGAGGCTCTAAAAAGGTGTTTTCTTCATTAATCAGTTGTAAAAACATTGGTGATAATTCAGGCTGTTTGCAGGACAGTCAATAATTATTTTCTTGAGTAATGAAGTCTCTTCACTTTTCAATTGGTGCAGAAATACTGGTGATGAATGGTGCTTTTTTAAAATTCATTTACGAGATGTGGGTGTCGCTGACTAGGCCAGCATTTATTGCCCATCCATAATTGACCTTGAGAAGATGGTGGTGAGCTGCCTTCTTGAACTGCTGCAGTCCATGTGGTGTAGGTCATGTGATGAAACCTTAAGGAATACATCGAATCGAAATTGACATCCCTAACTCATTGTGACCTAGCTCCCCATGTAACCATTGCCTTTATTATTCATTACCAACATCTACTTACTGTAGTGTAAAGATCTGGCACATACAGGGTTAATGTGGGACTGAGTACAGTACCGTCCACACAGTGATGTAAGAAGGCACATGACCCAAACCCAGCGGTTAGTGTGGTGTTGAAGAGATGTGTAAAGACCTAAACATGGACATAGCTCCAAGCCTTTACCCTTTTCTGTACATGTGTAAATAGTTCTAATAGTTAATAAAGACTTAGTTGAGCTACTGAAGGCTACAAAGACTTCTTTAAGACATACCATTCTGTAATCAACACACTCTTACATTTACCCTTGATATAATGGCCTTCACCTTGTAAAAAAAAACCTTTTGTGTGGTAGCTTATCTCAAGTCTTTTATAACCCTACATCTGCTTTGTTTTTGGCTTCAATTTATTAACTTCAGGTGTCATGTAAACCACCTTTGATGATTTCTCTTTTGAAATAACCTCAGCTGTTGTTTGTTGGATTATTTTCATTCAGGTACTTTTTCTAGTTTGTTCCCAAATATTCATTCCATTAATTTCCTAATATTTAATCGAATTAATCATTGCATCATCAAATGGGGGCTTGTTCCACACATCATTTGTAAGAGTGTTTCATGTATATGTGAACCCATTCAGATGAGGGACAGGGAGGTGGGGACTAAAGGTAACCACTGCCAAGTGTCCGCATCTAAAGAACTCACTGTACATCCAGTATTCCTTCTTATTAGGCCTAGCAAGAATCTGTCTACTTGTTTGGTGGTAATAGTTTGGCCTAGAGGTGATGATGTGGGGAGGGAATATACAATCACTTAGCAGGTAAATCCTCTATCCTAGTTTCTTATTGATCCTTTGAGGTTTGTGAGCTGCACTTTATTCAGTATTTGTTCTGGTTCCTCTGAGAGTTCTGATCAGCACAAATACTGTTGCTATGGTAACTCTCCTCTCATCACGACAAGGTAACAGGGATATTCTGTCTTCCATATTCTTCTGTTTTCAGCTTGCTTTCTCTCCCACAAAGTGCTGACCTCTGTTGGGTACAGGTCTACAAACACTTGCTCTAGTGTTTGGCCTCCTGTCCAACAGGTCACCCAAGTCGATACAAGCTATTTGACTGTGGAGTGCATTGTAATCAAACCAGATCCTGCTATCCCCTGATGCACATGCACACACACTCGCATACATTCCTGGAATTCTGAGCTGGAATGGAGCTTTGGCTGATATTCCCGCATTAATCCCAACAATGCTAAGAGCAGTTGTTGCACTCAAATGACAAGACTGGGATAAGATCAAATAACTCAGTCCAACCAGCAATCGATCCTTGGGACTTCTTGCTCCATTTGGCTTATTCCACAAAAGGGTTAATTTCAGAACTATTCTTTGGAATGTGTCCCTAGGGAGATAGCAGAAGCAGATAGCACTGATTAATTAGCTGAATATTAGATAGATTTTCAGAAAATATCGTTTTGGGATACAGTACCTGAGCAATTTGAGACATCACACAATGTTGATGTAACATGCTTGGGCAGGCAAAGGTAACTTGGGACCTATGGTTCTCAAAGCTCTCCACCACTGGGAGTTTGTTCCCTCATCTCATGCCTGGGTCTGTTGTAGACTCATTAATGGAAATTGTGCTGTGATTAGTCAACAACTCCATGCAACTACCAGAATAGTAGAAGGTGAATGCACACAGGAACATAGGAGCAGGAGTAGGCCAATCGGCTCTTTGAGCCAGTTCCACCATTCAATTAGATAATGGCTGATCATTCAACACCACTTTCCCTGCACTATCTCCATATCCCTTGCTGTCATTAGTCTCCAGGAATCTCTCAATTTCTGTTTTGCACATGCTCAGTGATTGAGCTTCCACAGCCCTCTGGGGTAGAGAATTCCAAAGGTTCACCATCCTCTGAGCAGAGAAATTCCTCTTTATCTCAATCTTAAATGGCCTACCCCTTATTCTGAGACTGTCTCCTCCAGTTCCAGACTCACCAGCCACATCTATTCTGCCACGCCCTGTAAGAATATTGTTTCACCTCTCATTCTTTGAAACAGGACCATAGGCTTTCTTTCACCTGGGCAATTCCTGTATTACATTTACTTATCAAATTTTTTTTGGAGTATAAACAGGAAATACTGAAAATACTCAACAGGTCAGGCAGTATGTGGAGAGAGAAACAGTTACCTAAAGAACAGGTGAAAGGTCACAGGCCTGAAAAGTTAGTTCTGCTTCTCTCTCCACAGTTCCTGCCCGACTTGCTGATTATTTGCAGCATCTGCAGCATTTTGTCTTTATAGGACTTTGTAGAGATTCAACAGCAAGTGGTTACTGTGTTCTGCCTGCAATGGTTGCGTGTACTCATCTATGGTGCTTTTTGCTGCAGGAGAACCTGTTACATCAATTGATGACCTGCAGGGCTCAGAATCGAAGCTGCATCATCTACAGGACGATGTTTCTGTTACCACTGCCTCCACACAAGCCTTCCAAGAACTACTGAATAACCTGACGAAAATTAATCCCTCAATGGAAAACAAGGAAAACAGAACAGGTACAGTCCAGCCTTGGTCTCTGGTAACTACATGCTCTGAGCCTGTGTTAAGGAGCCCCCTCCATCAGCAACTGTTACTGGACCTCTTTCCTGCTCATAGGCAGTTGGAGATTTTAAAATATTAATTCTGCAGATCTGGGAGTTGCTGGGAAGGCTGGCATTTGTTGTCTATCCCTACCTTCCCTGAGGTGGTGGTCGTGGCGGACATTTGATTGAGGTCTTTAAAATAAGAACACATGTTTGAGCTAGATAGGGCCCAGAGCTACAAGTATATGTTTTCAAAGTATAGAACCAAGTAACTGCTCAAAGGTACCTCTAATTTCAGACTTAGCGATTTTTGGAACTGCTATTTGTAGTGTCCTGAGACAGCTTAACAGAGTGGCTTGCTCGACTACATGACAGTGCAGCCGAGAGATAGAGAGTCTAGAGTCAAGTACAGGGTAAGGATAGCTGATTCCCACCCCAAAAGTGAATTGGGTTTTTAACGACAATCCAACAGCTTTAGGGTCACTTTTACTGACACCAGTTAGGGTGCGGAAACAGTGGGAGAGGGTGGGACTAGGGGGTTATGTGTGGAGAGCGGTGGGGAAGCTGGGCTCAGGGAGTAATATTAGTTCCATTTTAGTCCCCTCGTGGTGGGTAATGGAGATCCTGGTAAAGGGTCAGACACAGGCATGAGGTGGGCATCTCGTTTAAGCACAGACAAGTTACCACAATCAGCCTAGAAAGCTGAGACTTTTACTTCACAAGTGCGGACATTTGATTGAGGTCTTTAAAATAAGAACACATGTTTGAGGTAGATAGGGCCCAGGGCTATTAGTTTATGTTTTCAAAGTATAGAACCAAGTAACTGCTCAAAGGTATCTCTAATTTCAGAGTTAGCGACCTTTGGAACAGGAAAGGGTGGTGGAATCAGCTTCCATGGGTACTTCAAAAAGACTTGTACCTCAAGGGGACTAATCTGCAGATTTATGAGGATTAGGGATTAAATTGAACATCTTCCAAAGAGCCGGCACAGACACAACAGTCCCAAAGGTCTCCTTCTGTGCTGTTAGATTCTACGTTGCTGACACATTCAGAGAGTGCAAATTCACTGCAAGCGTGCAAGGATGAGGTTATGTTCCACAAAGGATATTATTGTCAGCTTTGACCGCTAGATTTTGTCCTTGAGAACAGTGACACCTAAAGACACTCCGTGGACACTGCAATTATCAAAATTAACTGAAAACCAGCAAGGGAGACATACCCAGCACCTCCTGCATACTCTCCTGCACCTCCTGGTGGCTATTTTCAGAACACCAAGAGAGACTCATTGATCAAATCACTTCCTCTTATGCTACAGCTGTTGTGAGGGGCAGGAGAATCCAAGAACAAAGGGGATAAATTTCCATTTGAAAGTTGCAAAGTCTTACCTGAAATCAATCCCGCAACTTCAAACCTGAACTGAAAGGATGTACTCGCATTGTAGGCGGTACAACGAATGTTCACTAAATTGGTACCTAAAATGAAGAGGTTATCCTATGACGAGAGGCTGAGTAAATTGGGTTTATATTCTCTTGAGCATAGAAGAATGAGAGGCGATCTCATTGAAACCTACAAAACTCATAGAGGGCTTGGTAGGATAGACGCTGGGAAATTGTTTCTGCTGGTTGGGGAATCTAAAACATGAGGACAGTCTCAGGATAAGGGGTGTCATTTAGGATTGAGATGCAGAGAAATTACTTCACTCAGAAGGTTGTGAATCTTGGGAATTCTCTACCCCAGAGGGTTGTGGATGCTCCATTGTAAGATACATTTAAGGCTGGGATAGACAGATTTTTGGGGAATCAAAGGAAATAGGGAATGGGCAGGAAAATGGAGTTGAAGCCCAACTTCATTACGCTTGTTTACATTTCAGATGCCACCCTTACCAACTTTCTTTATCCATCTTTCACAAACTCCACTTCTAGGAACCGTGTCTCTGGAGTTCTGCCTTTCGCAAGTTTCACACTTCCATCATCTCTGTCCCTGCTGTACTCCAGACCAATGACTACAAGACTCTTGTCTTCATTTTTAAATCTCACAAACTCACCCCAATTCCCTTATCTGAAATTCCCTGGCAGCATATTCCATTCTGCACCCTTTGTGGCACTGCTCAGTCTAGCTTCACCATCCTGGAACTCTGTTCCTCAGCCAAACCACCTTGTTGTCAAACTTAAAGGTTCCTTAAATGACTTTGCTGTTGTATTTGGTTTGCCTTGGCATTCATCACTCCTCCTTATGCTCTGAGCTGTTTCTTTCCACAGGTGGCTTTGTAAAAATTCAAATCATGGCTGTTGTTGAAAGTTGTACAGAATTGTAACATGGTCAGCTAAAATTTCTTACACTCACCATCACATGAAACATTTTTTTGGTTTTACAGAATTTCCAGCGCTTCAGGATATATTAAAGCCTCATGTTGAAAATTACTTGAGACAGCACCTTCATTCCTTGTGGACAACCTTTAACAAAAGCCTGCAGCACCTGTCTGATATGGTCCTCAACTTATCACAAGATATAGAAGTCAACAGGAAGAATATTAATGAGCTCTCAAAACAGCGAATACCTCAAAGGGAACTGGAGGAAATCAGCACTAAGTTACAATCGAAACTTGATGAGAACATCGAGCAGCTGCAGAAGGTTGAGGACATATTGAATGATCAACAACATAAGCTAAATTATGAATTGCACGCCCAGAAGGTTAACCTTGACCACAATCTAACCATGATTAAAACAGAGACAGATCTAAAAGTTAAGCGCAGTCAGAAGATGATTCAGATGAAATCGCATCTTCTAGAAAACACAACAGCTGAGATGATGAAAGAACAAGACAGACTATGGCAAGAAGTCGACACTTTAAATGATCGTCTAGCAAAGATTATCGAGCTCAACGGCTCAAAATCATGTTCATCATGCGACTCAAAAACTGTCCACCAAGTCAAAGGAATGTCAAAACAGGACTTTGACCAACTTAGGGAAACTGTTGAGGTTCATTCAAGGAATTTTACGCACTTAAATAGAATCTGTGGATTATTTCATCCTGCATCAAAAGCAATTTCTGATTTCCAGCAACAGTTGAAGAGGCAGGAGTCAAATTGTGCACAACTGGTGGCTGGCCTGAAGACAGATATGAATCAAAAACTGAATGAAACCAACATGAGTTTCACAGAGAACATTTTAAGACTGAATGTTTCCTTTAACCATCAAAGTTCAAGTCACGAGGAACGTCTTTACAACCTTGACGGTGATGTGAAAGAACTGAAACAAAAGTTATATAGAATGGCAGATGACCAGGTTTGCGGCTGTCAAAAGTTAATTGTGGATTATGGTTTGGTTGTTGATAACCTAAGGAATGCCAGTACCTTCATGGACAAAATGTACTTTGATCTGAATGATGTTAAGCAGCAGGAGCTAGACTTACGAATTAATCTAAATTATTCTGTTCAAGATTTGTTCAGGTCTTCTCAACAAAGACATCAAGATGTCCAGAATCTCTTGTTCTTGCAGCAAGAAGAAATCAACACTTTAACTGAAGACATCACAACACTTCAGAAGAATTCCACAATGATTATGAGAGAAATTAAGCATTTGAAAAAATTGGATGCTACCATGGATTCTCACATCAAATACCTCAATAGTTCCTTCAGTTCCCTTTTGGAAGATGCTTTAAGGCACACAGTCATTCTGCAGAGTGTGACGGGGCAGGACATATTGGAGATCACATCTGACGGTGCAACAGAGCTCCAAAAGCTATCCATTAGTGCTTTATATCAAAACCTTAATGAGACAGAGAATGACCTTGTTACCCATAAAATAATTTTGGAAAACATCAACAAAAGGGTGCAGGTGCTTGAAGAGGGCAGGTCAAATGATAAAATTAGGGAATCAAGTGGTTTGGATTATGGAGAAAATGTCTTGAAGGACAACTCATCAGAAATAGACGATAGAGACCACCTTTTCCTTGAACACATGGAAGCAAACTTTGAGGCACTGGAAAAGGAACAAATGGACGATTCAAAGTATGATTCCAATGAAATATCAAACATTAAAAAAGACATTGAAATGTTGAATTTGAAAGTAATTAAACTGGAATCCCATTGTAATAATGAAGATCCTTACTACAATCAGAGCTTGGAACAAATAAAGGAACTGTTTACAAAATCAGTGGAGACTGTGCAGTCAGATGTGTCATCTTTAAAACAGTTCCTTGACAGTCACATCTCTGTGTTTCAGAAGCTCACAGGTAGTGTGCACAACCTTTCTAATGGGACATTCCGTGTTGGACGAGGTAGCTTTGGCTCCAAGCGAATGAAAAAACAGCACAGGCAAAGCCACCATGGCAGCAAACACCTGGAGATTTATGGAAATGCTTCAATTGCAGTCAGCCAAAGTAGCATCCCAAATGCACAGGGTAAGTGCACCTTTCAGCAGTTGTACAAAAATATGATTAATGTGCATTATTCCTCTTCAAACCCTCTGCAGCCTTTGACATGATGAACTGCACCTTCCTTCTCCAGCACCACTCCTCCTTTTCCAGGTGGACCACCGGCTGTTGAAACCCTCATCCAATCTTTGCCACCTCCATACTCGATTATTCCAATGCTCTCCTGGCTGGCCTCCCATCTTCTAACCTCCATAAACTTCAGCTTAACCCAGGCTCTGCTGCCCATATTAATATTTTCACCCCTATATTTAAATTCCTTCATGACCATGTCAGCCTTATTGTGTTTAACCACTGTAGCTGTACAATCTATCCAACTTCCCTGTTCCTCTCTCTCTGGAATTTTGCGTGTTCTTGTTGCCCACCTTGACAGCTAGCTGTCAGCCACCTTAGACCCATGCTAGAGAACTCCCTCTCCTTAACCCCTCAGTCTCCCTCTCCTCCTTTAAGGCCCTGCTTAAGACCTACCTCTTTGAACAAGCTTTCGGTCACCCAACCCTCTATGCTTCTTTGTTTTGGCATCTGTTTGAATCTTTATGTTTCTGAAGTGCCTTGGGACATTTTTCCACGCAGAAGTGCCTTCAGGACTCAAGGGTAGTACTATTAAGCCACTCTTGGTGGTAGACATGCAAATTTCTACATCCAAAGTGCATTCTCTGCTCTTGTTTTCCTCACAGCTTCCAGGCGCATCCCAGTCAAATTTCTCTTAATTTCTGGGAACTGCAGAATGAAGTTAAACAGGGAGCAATTCTAATTGATTAGTTGTGGGGCCCTGGGAGGATTAGGGGGCAATCAGCAAAAGTTTCTTTGCCCTGAAGCTATAAGATTTATGGTCTCCAGGCAATGCTGGTGATTCCTAAGAGCTCTCATACTTGAATGTTTTCCCCCCTCTTGTGGGTCTATCTTGTCGTTGAGGTAGGAGTAGAGAATGCCCACTGATATGATTATGCAAGTACAATCAAGTCAGGCTGTTGCTCATCCAGTCTGTGGAACAGCTGATCCACCTTGGGTAGCAGTTCCCAGAAATTAAGAGAAGTTTGACTGGGATGCAGTTGCCCTAGTGTTATCCTGATATGATGCCTGGGTTGTTGCTGATAACTACATCCAAATTTCTTTTTGAACTTTGTGGCGAATTTACTTTTTAAAAGAAATAAAAATTCTCAGGATGTGGGTGTGGCTAGCAAGGCCAGTGTTCATTGCCCATACCTATTTTCCCTGAGAAGGTGGTAATAAGCCACCTTATTGAATTGCTGCAGTCTGTACTACTGCACTGCACAATTTAAAAAGCTGAGTTCTCCTGACATCCTGACCAGTAATTATCCTTCAACCAATAACACAAAAAAAGTAATCAGTTGCTTAACTTTTGATCTCTTTTGCTTAATTTTTGTCTAGAATTCCAGGTTGCGTTTTATGTGGGACTTTCCAACAATTCAGGAACTAACATGATTTTGAAGTTTGACCAGATCTTCCTGAACTATGGAGATGGTTATTCAATGGAAAAAGGTTACTTTAAAGCTCCATTCAAAGGCATCTATGTGTTCGTGGTGACCGTGGAGTTTGGCCACGGATCTGGTCTTAGTTATCTTTCGGTTGATGGCAACCACACAATCACATTGCATAACAGCAGGAAAAGACATCAGCACAACAGCCTGGTTTGGGGCTATGCCATCCTCCAGCTCAGTAAAGGACAGCATGTGTGGGTAGAGGTGACACAAGGGGTTGTAATTCAACAGACCCCGCCGGAGACAACATTTGGTGGATTTCTGTTATTTAAAACATTTTAAGGTTTCATTACCAGACCTGAAAAGAGAAGAAACATCAGACTATATTAACAAATTCACTGTTGGAGGTTTCCATTCAGGAACAAGACCTTTGCTGATCATCTTCCTTTACATTGTTGCACTATGCTCACTCACCATAAAGAGTTCCCCTAGGTTTTGCAGACTCAAAGGGCTGAATGGCCCACTCCTGCTTCCTATTTTCCTGGTAGCTCGTGGTTCTGTTTATTCACGTGCCTGTAGATGCATTACATTTGATTCAGAAATTACATAAAGATGCATCCCTTTTGGGACAGAGTAATAAATTTTGAACTCGTTTAATATTTATACTAAGTATGATATTAGCACATCATTACTGCACCAACAGGCTCTTTATTTTTAACTTAGTCCATCACTGCACAAAAAGGGCACAATAATTTAGCTGAGCTTCCATTTCCAAAACCCTTGGTCTAAAAGTGGGCAAATCTCATTGTGTAACCTCCTACTGGTCTTACTTGGTAATAACGTGCTGGAAATACTCAGATCAAGCAGCATCTGTGGAGAGGAAAACAGAGTTAATGATGACCTTTCATCAGAACCCACTGGGCAGAATTTTATGACAGTGGGATTTTACATTCCCGCTGAAGTCAATGGGGTTTATAGTGGCCCCCGTCCCCGCCAAAATGGGGCCGTAAAATTCTGCCTGTTATTTTGTACTTGTGGACACTGCAAACCAGCTCCAAATAGGATCGTTGCACCCATTTGTTTCCCTATTCATTTAGCAGGATGTTAATTCTAACAAAAGCCTAGCTGTATATTTTTAAAACTCAACTGGGAAATTCTTAATATGCTTCCCAACTAAGAAAATAACTATAGGCCGGGTCCATCCATGTGTTGACCTTTTCTGAGTTCCCCACTCCACTATGTAGAATTTTACCCTCACCTCAGTTTTATCCTTACCACTCCCAGGAGTTTGCACGAGTGGAAGGTGAGCCAATTGTGTGAAGGGCAATACCCTGGATGGGTTGCTTGGGGAACTTGATTGACTGGATGATCTTTTTCTGTTGTTTTATGATAGATTATCACAGCTCATTCATGCTCTCTTTCTGATGAGGAAATTGGATTGCTACTGACCCAGACTTAGCAAGTGGTACCAATCTCAGGAGCAGATCCTTGACTGAATGAGAAAGGATGGTGGATCAAGAGCCAAATAGGGAATGCATGGTTAGTTCTGCTTTACATGTGGACAAAGCACCAGATTCTACACCAGTCAGTTTATTTTAAAGTCAACATGAAAGAGTGATCAGGCTCAATATATAAGATTCAGAGAGGAATTGAAAAGACAAAAAAGAGAAACAAAGAGAAAGTATGAGAAGAGACTGGCAGCCAAATAAAAGGGAACCCAAAAGTCTTCTATTGGCATATAAATAGTAAGAGGGTGGGGCCAATTGTGGATCTAAAAGGGGATTTACGCATGGAGGCAAGGGCATGGCTAAAGTACTAAATTAGTGCTTTGTATCAGTCTTTACTAAAGATGATGCTGACCAAGTCATGGTGTAAGAGGAGGTAGCTGAGACACTTGATGGGATCAAAATTGATGAAGTGGAGGTATTAGATAGGCTATCTGCAATTAAAGTTGATAAGTCACCATAACCATAAGAGATGCATCCAAGGATACGGAGGGAAGAAAGGGTGGAGGAACTGGCCATAATTTTCCAATCCTCATTAGATTCAGGGATGATACCAGAGGACTGGAGAATTGCAAATGTTCAATAAGGATGTAAAGATAAACTACAGGCCTGTCAGTTTAACCTTGGTAGTTAGGAAGCTTTTAGAAACCATAATTCCGGATAGATTTAATAAGTCACTTGGACAAATGGATTTGTTAAATGAAAACTGCATTTATCTAAATTGCTTGAGGTTTTTCAAAGAGGTAACAGAGAGGATTGATGAAGGTAATGGTGTGGTGTACATGGACTTCCAAAAGACATTTGATAAAGTGCCACACAACAGGCTTGTGAACAAAGTTAGAGCTCATGGACTAAAAGGAATAATAGCAAAATGGATACAAAGTTGGCTGAGTGAAATGAGAGAGTAGTGGTGAATAGTTGTTTCTCAGACCGGCTGAAGGTTTATAGTGGGGTTCCCTAGGGGTCAATGTTAGGACCCCTGCTTTTCTTGTTATACATTAATGACCTAGATGTGAGTGTACAGGGCACAATTTCAAAACTTGTGGATGACACGAAACTTGGAAGTACTGTGAACTGAGAGGAGGATAGTGTTAAAACTTCAAAAGAACATGGACAGGTTTGTGGAATGGGCGGACAAGTGTGAAGCAATTCATTTTTGTAGGAAACAGGGTGAGAGGCAATATAAAATAAAAGGATACAATCCAACAGGGAGTGAAAGAGCAGAGGGACCTGGGTGTATGTGTGCACAAATCATTGAAGGTGGCAGGGCACAGGTGATGGTTAAGAGCGCAGTTAAAAAAGCATACGGGATCTGCATACACATATGGCCAACTACCGCCCCATTAGTCTACTCTCCATCATCAGTAAAGTGATGGAAGGGGCCATCAACAGTGCTATCAAGCGGCACTTGCTTAGTTTGGGTTCTGCCAGGGTCACTCAACTCCTGACCTCATTACAACCTTTGTTCAAACATGGACAAAAGAGCTGAACTCCAGAGGTGAGGTGAGCATGACTGCCCT
Source organism: Carcharodon carcharias (assembly GCF_017639515.1). Classification (NCBI taxonomy): domain Eukaryota; kingdom Metazoa; phylum Chordata; class Chondrichthyes; order Lamniformes; family Lamnidae; genus Carcharodon; species Carcharodon carcharias. The sequence goes on along the minus strand of NC_054494.1, from coordinate 13,438,380 downwards.
TGACATCAAGGCAGCATTTGACCGAGTGTAGCATCAAGGAGCCCCAGCAAAAAACTGGATTCAATGGGAATCAGGGGAAAACTCTCCACTGGTTGGAGTCATACCTTGTACAAAGGAAGATGGTTTTGATTGTTGGAGGTCAATCATCTCAGTTGCAGGACATCGCTGCAGGAGTTCCTCAGGGTGGTGTCCTAGGCCCCACCATCTTCAGCTGCTTCATCAATGACCTTTCTTCCACCATAAGGTCAGAAGTGGTGATGATTGCACCATGTTCCGCCCCACTCGCAACTCCTCAGATACTGAAGCGGTCCATGTCCAAATGCAGAAAGACCTGGACAATATCCAGGCTCAGGCGGACAAGTGGCAAGTAAAATTCGTGCCACACAAATGCCAGGCAATGACCATCTCCAATAAGTGAGAATCTAACCATCACCCCATGACATTCAATGGCATTACCATCACTATCAACATCCGAGGGGCTATCATTCACCAGAAACTGAACTGGACTGGACTAGCCATATAAATGCTGTGGCTACAAGAGGTCAGAGGCTAGGAATCCTGCAGCAAGTAACTCTCCTCCTGACTCCCAAAGGCTGCCCACCATCTATAAGGCACAAGTTAGTAGTGTAGTGGAGTACTCTTCACTTACCTGGCTGAGTACAGCTCCAACAAGACTCAAGAAGCTTGACACCATTCAGGACAAAGCAGCCCACTTGATTGGCACCCCTTCCACAAACATTTACTCCCTCCACCACTGACGCACATTGACAGCAGTGTGTACCATCGACAAAATGTACTGCAGAAACTCACCAAGGCTCCTTAGGCAGCACCTTCCAAACCCATGACTCCGGGAGAATCCATGAAGTCCACACCCCGTAAAATGAATTAAAAAAATAGAATCTCAAAGCAAGGAAGTTATGATAAATTTGCGTAAAATATTGGTTCCACCTCAACCAAAGTATTGTGTCCAGTTCTGGGCACCACACTTTGGGAAGGATGTGAGGAAATTAGAGAGTGTAGAAAAGATTCATAAGAATGTTTCCAGGGATGAGTAATTTCAGTTATTTAGATACATAGGAGAAGTTGGGCTGTTCTCCTAGGAGAAGGTTGAGAAGAGGGTCTGATTGAGGTATTCAAAATCATGAGGTGTCTGGACAGAGTAGATAAGGAGAAACTGTTCCCAATGCTGGAAGCATTGAGAACCAGAGGGCACTGATTTAAGCCAATTGGCAAAGAAGCAACAGCGACATGAGGAAAGACCTTTTTTTACGCAGCAAATGGTTAGGGATTTTGAATGCATTACCTGAGAGTGCGAGGGGGGCAGGTTCAACCATGGCTTTCAAAAGAGAATTGGATTATTATCTGAAGAGAAAAACATTGCAGAGCTATAGGGAAAAGGTGGGGAAGTGGTGAATTGCTCTTGTAGAGAGTCAGTACAGAAACGACAGGCTGAATGGCTGCCTCCTCTGCTGTGACCATATTAAGATAAAATGATTCAAACTGATGGTCTGTGGTGGAAAGCAGTTGCTGTCATGGAGGGATTTAGTCCATAAATGTTCCAATTAACCAATAAATGCTTCCATTGCATTTCAGAAGAGTCAGTTGAAAAATGTTTCCATAATTTCCACCCAAGTTTATGAAATTCCACCGGCATCGACAGTAAAGTGGACATCAGGTTCAGCTCACCTGGTTTCCTCTCATTTAAACTGCAGCTCAGATAGCTAGTGTGACTAGAAGTTTGGACTAGCAAAGTTATACCATAAATCAAAAGCTTCCTTGATGAGGAAAGCAACCAGGAGAGGGGGAGAAAAACTGTAATGAATGGAAAAGGTAAGAGCAGTTAAGTGGAAAGCAGATGGAGGAGCTAAGAGTTTAGGGAGTGACAATCAGAGAACATTACAGAAAATGGCCATAATGGGGGTGGCGAGAGATGAAGAGTGGTCAGAAAGGTGATAGACTTGTGTATCTACTTAACATGTTATTTTTCCCAAATCAATCTACTCTTTCCCTGATATTTTGTTAGAAGCGTAGAGAAAAAATTTGCAGGATATTTCTTTGAGAGAAAATCAATAATGTATCTGAATAGATTGTATACAGTTGAGGTTCAATTGATTAAATGTCTTCATCATATGAAGAGCAATCTTTGTTGACTGTATCTGAAGAAAGCATAATTGGCTCATGGAGGTGAATCACCAGTATAATTGAAAGGGGAAAGATTTTCTCCAAGGATTCAATTATATATTTAATAGTTTTTAAAGGTAAGAACAAAAATTCCAAAACCAGACCAGTCATGGGCACAGAACAGCCTGGGGAATGAGAGCTAGCAAATATGCCAGTGTAAAAAAAACATCATTCATCCTTATTTTGTTACCCAGGTTTTTAAAATTTGCACACATTTTAATTCATGTTATTGAATCCACCAAATTACATGTCATATTATGGGTGTTGCAGCAAACCCTTTGGGTCTCCACTAATAACTACAGATCCTGCAGCAGTCACGTAGCACTGTGTGCCATGACCCCAGCTAAAGAACAAGCAAGGGAAGAAAAACAAATAAACACAGCCAACAGTGCAATTGTGTACTAAAATAATGTTATTTACTTAAAAGTCAGATACAGGACATAATCTGTGTACATGATGTACCTTTTGCAAAGTAATCTGTGGTAAACTTAATAAGGCACCTTTTACCAGATGCTGTACAAAATAGGTTTATAAATCAGTACACTTGGTTTAATGGTAATCATTTTACTTGCAATGACATAAGCATTCGAGTAACATTACTGCTTTAACCGTTTGTTGTCTGTCCATTTATTATGTACAAATACGCTAACTAAATGATTTCATAATACTTTGATTCATACATTTTTGTCTATGCTACAATGACACATTGATAGGGAGACGCTGGTCTGACAGGTGACAGATGGAACTCTCCCTCCTTTTTCTTTTTTAAATAAAAAAAGGCAGGCTGATTTGAGAAAAAAAGGCACAATCCTTAAAAACACTTGCTTTAAAACAAACTCCCTGACTTGCATGGTTTCCTTTGATAGGTCAGAGCATCCATAATAAATGTGAACAGGCCATTGAATTTCTCCCCCTTTCAGGTTTACAGAACCTCTTTGCACCTCCATTGCAACAATGTTGTTCTCTGTACTAACTCCTGCTCCTCTATCCACTGAATATACTTCAATGAGAGGCAGGTGATGTTTTAAGGGGATAAGTAAAAAGGATTACCTGTATACAATGTACTAAAATAACGAATGATCAGAAGGGGCAGGATGAATGCAGGAATTGGCAGCATTATTCACCATTTTTACACTGATCATTCATTATTCTATAGCAATTAAAAGGAAGATTCAACACTCTTGATGAAAATTCCCCGCAGCAAGTTCAAAATGATAAAAGCTGTTCCAATCCAACAAGAACATTACGGAAAAGGAACGTAATGATGAGACTGCAGATTTGCAAACATCCAAGTATAATGTTCTGATGACATGGTGTTTCATTTGTCTTTCACATGGGGCTTTGATATTTGTGGGAAAAAGATCCGAAATTCACCATCTCCAGTGCAGTGTATCAGGATTCATGGCCAACACATGCTAGCATGATGCAATATGTAATGCAGTAGTATTGATTGGGCAGGAGTCACAAAATCACATCTCACTGATAAACATTCAAGTTTGCTTATGGGCACTGTACCTTTCATGTTCAAAGTAAACAAGACAAACAAGAAGTGCAGATGTTTACAACTGTACGTGGTATGCAACAAAAACAATCCTATTCATATGAATGGGCCAACACTGTATCTTCCTCATTCTTCCCCGGTTGGGGAGGTTGGGGGTGGGGGGGTGGAGGGATGCGGTGGGTGGTGGCAGGGGCAAGCTTCAATCCCTACTTTGGCTATCATATTTACAGGAAAAGCTTGCAACATTTCATAGCTGTACTACACAAGATATAAACATTATGTTACATAACATCTTACAAAACTGTGGCATCTGGCCTGGCCAAGTTAGACAGCCACTATTACAGGATTATTAATCAATCCATTCATGAAGATGGTTGGAATTACTCAAATAAAATAAAATACACAAGAGTTGGCATTATGTAGCTTACAATAAACAGCATTTTGCATTACCATCACAGATTCTTGTTTCTCCCTGGAACACAGTGAAGCTGACACTCACCTTCCGACAGTCACTGTTAGTGTGAGAAACAACATTGAGCTTTAAGGAGGGTGAAGAATCAGTGGAATAGCTTTGTGGATTATGGGGATTGGCAAGATTGCTTCAATTCCTTGGCAGTGATATTTCACCCCCATGAGAATAAACACGTCCAATACCACTTACGTTGTAGTTAGTGATAACTCGATGGAATGGAATTTAAACCAAATCAATACCGGCACTCTAAATTTAAAGAATGGTAGCAGAACACATACTACATCTGCTGAAAGTCTTAAGAGATGTAGCATTTCACTTGTGCCTGTTGTATTCATGATTAATAACATTTTATATTTGTATAGGAAGAATCCTTGTAATACAAGGTCAGTAACCCTCCCACCCCAACCCTCCTGAGAAGTTAACAGAATTGCATTTCAGATACTTACCACACCACTATCACTGTACTGGCTGAAGCCTCTGCACTGCCTGACCTTCTGTGGAGAGTTTAGCCATACTGACTAAGAAATATTCTCACTCGCTCTCTTGCCCCAGAGCAATAGGCTTCCTGTGACTTAAAATGGAACTCATTGAATATTCGGACAGCAAATATTAAAAACACTTAAATTAAGACAGTCTATAACCAGAGGTTATACATAAGTACTGATAAGGACAACTGGGACACATAATTAACAGGACTAGGAGAACGGTGGTTTCTCTAATTCCTAGAAAATATACTGTTCTATAAACCTTGGCAGCAACATTGTGTTTCCAGAAGACGAGAATGAATCCCTTGATTGCCGACAGGCAATCAGAGCAGTGGAGCTAGCTGTGAACATAAAGTATTTGGGCTTGAAGAGACGAAATCTCAGCGCTGCATTTCATACCTGGCGTGCAGCAGAAGCTCACTCTGTGCAGCTAGTATTCACAAAGTTCTTGCTAATGCCCAAAACTAGCCAATTTAACAAGATTTTGAGGGTGGGGTAAAGAAATAACTGGTGCCTTCGTGGCTCACGAAGACAGGCAAAGGCAGATTTGTTCACCTGACCCCATTTACAGATAGCAGGTGAAAAGCAACTATTAACCTCCTAGCAATAGTTTTTCAAATTCATTCAGAACTGAGGCTTTCACAGAAAGCACCATCTCTTCTGGCTGTGAGACACCATTTCTAGAGTTCCCATGGTGCCAGCTAGCATCGTTCCACTACAGGCCGCAAACAGAGCATGAAAAAGTCGGCGACACATAGGAAACCCAAGGAAGTTTAAAATATTCCAACAGCATTAATTTACACAGTCTTGTTTTTCACATGATGCTGTTGTTATGAAGTATGGCATAGAGGTTCATTATTCAACGTCCTTAATCCCACACTATGCCATACATGAAATAGTTCTGAATTCTAAAGGTCATCATTAGCAGCCTATCTAGTGTGGCGTGTAGAAGAGATTGGGGTGACTGAATGTCCAGCCCTCTATCTACACACCAGAAGTTCCTGACCCTCTTTGGGCAATAATGTCAGCTGTTCAGTGGCTCAATCAGATCTTGATATCTTGTGATTCCACCATTTTGGCAAGCGTTTTCTTCACTCTTAGTGCTGTCAACCGGGAGGCAGGGTTATGAGCCCAGCATTCTGACATCAGCTTCAGGACCGCTCTTAAACACTGTAGGGGTGAAAACAAGCATGTCAGGGAAAGATAACATTGAAGAGCAGAGGCTGATTTGAAGAAACTGCAAAAAGCTTTCCTTGCAGTTCTAACATTCAGAAAAATGTTTCCTTAACAATTAAAAAAATATAAATTCTCAGTTAATTTGGAATTCCAAGTTGACTGAGGCTCACTATATTTTCCCCCAAATCTTCCCAATTAATTGTGTGCTCTATTTTGTTAGATTTTGTGGTGCTACGGACTCCTTCCTCTTCAGCTTCTGCCAGGGCCAGTCTAACTTGCCAGCAGGTGGTGCAGGAAAGCAACATGAGATAACTCATCCAGCCGCCCTTCAAGTGGAACTTACTCTTGCCCCTGCCTATTCCAGCCCTGTTCAATCAATGAGCAAATCTGTCTGACATCCTGATGCAATGTGACAGTAATCTACTCCATATTATAGTGCCAACTGGACATCCTAAGCTAGGTTATCAACCTAAATAATGATATGGGTAGGACATGGGGGCAAGACCAGGTATATGGAGTTAGGTCACAGATCATTGAATGATCTCACTGAATGAAAGAACAGGCTATTTCCATAAAATCTCTCTTCTTCTGACATCTGAGCTGATGCAACAAACTATGAAATGAAATCTAGACTAAGCCAGCATACATACCTGATACAAAAACCTGCTATTCCTTTTCACAGAAAAGAAGTGTCATCAGTACTCCACCTGAACACTGTGCAGTAGGTGGGGTGAAGCAGGCTTCACTGTATACCCAGAAAGATCTCATTCAACTATTAGCTCATCCAGACATTGGTGAATATAATGTCTTCAAGGCCCAGAAGATAAAATGGTCTTCAGCTACACACAAGCTAGATCTTTGCCAGCTTATTGGCAGGCTTGTTGCCAAGATATTAGTTACACCTCTGAGATGATAATCTATTCTCTACTTTAAAAGCTATTTGCAAGTTCAAGCTCATAATGATCATGAAATCTAAGTGTACGATAATTTTATTTTATTATAACTCTAGAAATCTAATATGAATTTCAGATTTCATCAACATTGATCTGTAAAATCTGATTTATTAAATTTCCCCTCCCGGCACATCTTTAGCTTTTAAATATAGGGATCCAATTTACGTACCAAACTTTGATAACATGGAACTCAATTCAAAGAACTGAGTGATGTATTTCAGCTGTTAACAGTGTCACTTGCACAGTCAGTCAAAAGAGCTGCAGTGTCCTTAGAGGTCACATTAAGAAGCATCAAATCCTCACCTCATCACTGTTCCACCTGTTGGAAACTGTTGGGCGAAGACATTTAACACAAGTCACTTCCCTCATATCCTCATAGGAGGGGTCATTTGGTACCATGTCATAATATGGTAACTGGTAGTCCTCTACAATGCCTGTAGGGGGAAAAATCAAGTTAAAAATCAGAAGTGGAAAATTTCCTGATGCAGTAAAATACACTGAACACCACAAGGTTCCAGGTTTGATTGCTGTTCTGTATTAGGTTAGTTAATCCCAACTCAGGGCACCAGGATGGCGGTACGATTTGCCTCAGTGACTCAAGGTTACTGGACTGCAAAAGTAATTGTGTTCTTGATTGTTATCCAGTGGCCCATATTGGAGGCTGCGGTTATGTAGATAATGGGGTGCAGACAAGATTCCTCTAAATTGTGATGTCTTCCACTGTCAAATTGCCTACTGTGACTCACTGTGTAGACTAATGCATGAAGAATGGTTAATTCACTGAGATATCATAAGGCAGCCAGTACCCTTGGGATTATACTCCAACAAGAATTAGCATCTGTAAAAAAAGGGAGGATTCATAAATGGAAAAAAATGGAGGAAGAAGCACGAGGCAACAACAGGGAAAAAAATCAAGAGAGTCTATCACAACAAACTCATGGAAAGGTGTACAGAAAATACAAGTGGTGCAACATAATTAAAGTAGTAACTCAATGATCAAGGCTGTTCATGAATTTGTCATATGTAGGTAAGTGTCTTTATATGGAATATAGGAGAGTTGAGGTTGGACAAAGTGCTTTAACTAACAAAACATTTTAAGGGAAACCTATAGGTGCTGCACCTTGTTAAGTTTCACCCAAGATATATGCCAAAATATATTATTCTTAAGACACAAACTAGATACAGATGAGAGCATTCAGAGCATCTTAACTCATCCATCTGTCTTTATCTCTGTCTGTATTTATGTATAATTATATAAATTAAAGTGTTGCATTAGTATACATTTTGTCAATCATGTATCAGATAACACATACAGCTGCAGATAAATAACAATCTTAAAAGAGGGAAAACAAACTAGTCATTTAATGCCAGCTGCTTCTAACCTGGAGCCTGATACTTTTAAGCATTTTTCAATTTGTACAGTCTCTTGCCAAACTAACCTCTGGTTAACCTGAGGCAAAGTATATTTGACATCAAGGCTTTAAGAAAGGGTATAGATCTAACTGTGCAGCAGAATAATGCATTGCACAAACATAAAACAGCTCATTATTTGCCTTGGTATGGGAGTTCCAGTTACATTTCAAGTTCTGAATGAAATCAGTTCAACTGAGAAATGCAAGTGCTATCTGAATATCTCTCATTATGTTGAAATCTGATCTGTAAAATACCTCCTGTAAGACAACGACGTGACATCTCCCATATCACTAGGCCAAAGCTGTATATATCTGCCATCAAGTAAGCCTGGAATTGGTTCTTGTTGAGGCTCTCATCTAGTACTTCAGGTGCCATGTATCGCTTGGTGCCCACTCGTGTGTTCAGTGGGATATCAACCTCATTTGTGTCACTTTGAAGAAAAGGCAATGAACAGGAATTAGGAAGGAGCATTCAAAACTAATGGAAATATCTTGAATTCATTAAGAAATTCTGATGTTTGGCAAACTAACGATTCCCCATTTCTCTTCAAGACATTGGGTAGAATTTTGCCATCCGCGAGCAGGGGGCAGGGTCCGCTCGCCGACACATAAAATGATACGGGATGACGTTGGGCGGAACCCCCGACATCATCCCGCCTCATTTAAATTTTCAGGAAGGCGGGGGCGCAGCAAAATCAGCTGTGGGCCCGCCTACCTGTCAATGGCCAATTGTGGCCATTGACAGGATCATTTAAACAATTAAAGGACCTGCCTGTCTAACCTTAAGGCTAGCGGGCAGGCCAGGAGCCCCGGTGGCAAATAGAGAAAACATGAAACCTCATCCACCGGCGGAATGAGGTTTCATGCAAGGTTTAAAAAATTTTAATAAAGTTGTAGTGTAAATTATGAACATGTCACATGAGGGGGACATGTTAGGGAATTTTTTTTTTCTATTTTTAATCTTTTTCAAAGTGGAAGCTATCTCCCTGAGGCTGCATTTTGCCTCAGGGAGATGTGCGCTCTTGCGTGCACATGCGCGAAAGAGTGCACTCTCGCTTTTGGGGAATCCACCCGCCTGGACAGGAAGCGCATAGCGCCTCTCGCCGGATGTCACGTCCAGGGCCTTAATTGGCCCGCCCACGTAAAATGGCAGTGTGGCCCGCTTCTCCGGCGGGGATCGGCTCCCCGCCCGCCGGAGATTGGGTCATGTCCACCTACCCAACAGGCAGAAAATTCTGCCCATTGATTTACTCACCTTACACCAATGGTCATGCTTCATGTGAGACTCTTGACCAGGGCTTCCCAATCTGCGGGTCACGGCCCCAGATGCAATTTTGGGGTTGCAAACTCCAACGCAGGAGCTCGAACAGAGTGCTAACAGCTGCAAGGCCCCTTTAAATCCTAGTGCTCTTTTTTCCTCAATGGTGGGCATGGCCTAATTGACTAAGCTTTGAGGCCTGATTCCTGCTCCAAAAAAGCCGATGAAAAGGTAGTTGATTTAATTTAAAAAACCCAATACTTTAAACACCACCCCCCTATCCCCACAGCTCTTGCTCCCCACTCTCACAGCTTTCCTACCCCTCTCCTGCACCTGCTCTCTCAGCTCTAACTCTCCACCTGGCTCACACTTGGGTTATGCAATTTTCAAACCTCAAAATGGAGTTTCAGTGGGAAAAAGTTCAGGGAGCCCTGGTCTAGACAGTTAGTGTTAGCCAGCCCTTGGCTTGTGACGTGTTTATACATGTGAGACATTGAGGTAAATAGATGTATCTTTCCTCTTCATTCAGGCAATCATCACTCCTGCACCTGTGCCAAAGTAATAAAAATTTCGGATGGGACCCTAGCTGAGGTCCTCCAACCCCTGCTGTCAAAATAGTTCTGCCAATGGCTAGTCCTGTGCATTAAAAAGAAATTTAAACAGAATTGTTTGGTAAATCCATAAAGTTGTTCTACAAATTTGTGAATTGAAATCCAAGAAATGCCCTGACTTCACAACAAATGATATGATCTCCAGCTCTACTTCAGGGACATTTAACCAACCAGATGGTAGCATCCCACTAACAGTTTGCTATTCATTGTACAGTTACCAAACTATCTAAGTTGGAATAAAGGATGAAAGCAACTACCCTAACTTCCTGTATCATTAAGCATAGAAACAGTGACCTCAGCGAGCACCTACGCATTGAAACCTCATGTTTGTCTCTGAATGGTGCAGCGTCATATAAAATGAAATAAAAATTTCCTGATTCAAATAAAACTGGGAAACAAACATAGGAACAGGAGTCAGCCATTCAGCACTCGGAGTCAATCAATTATATCATGGCTGCTCTGTATCTAACTCCATTTACTCACCTTGGTTTCATAACACTTAATATGCTGCCTAACAAAAATTTATCAATCTCACTTCTGAAATTTTAAATTAAAGTTAGTATCCTGTTTTCCACTACCTTACGAATAGGAAAGTGCTTTCTGACATCACCTCTCAACAGCCTAGCTCTTAATTTAAATATTATCCCCTTTGTTCTGGACTCTCACAACTTAGGAAGAAACCCTAAGGAGCCCAAGAATCATTTGGAGCTAACTGCCCAAATCAAACATGGCTGATCAAAAATGGAGGCCCGCACTTCAATGATTGCGAAACAAAATCAACAACAAAAATACAGATTTGCTTGTGAGGAACTTTGAATGGTGGGCTTAAGAACTACATACTGGTCCAAGAAAGGTCTCTCTGGGTACAGTTTTCAGGTAACTTATATGAAATAAGATTCCAATGGGCATTCTCTGATGACTTCTAGGGTCAATAGTTTATAAAAGGTTAACTTAGCAACTATATATACATGAACAGAACTGATGAAATTTGGGGTTAATCCCAATTCAACTAAATACACAAAAATAAGATGAACCCCACCTTTCTACATGGTTTGGTGGCTTGGCAGCTGACCATTCAAAAGATATTATTAGACATTTTAATGTGGACAACAAAGAACTAACTAGAAAGCCAAAAGCCATGGTTAGTGTAGCCAGTTATGGTGACTTTTACCTCTTGTGTGTAAACGTTCTATAGCAACCTGAGATAAGGGGAAATGGAGGAACGTATACAGAGACTTGGGTATCAAGGTAAAAGATAACCATCTAAATTCAAGTAATTGCTAGGAAGCTCTATGTACAGAAATCAGCATCTTGCAGCAAATGTGAGTTAAAAATGCAGGGAGGAAGAATAAATTATTATAATCATGGCAAAATTTTTTGTGGGCATACTTAAGTGTGTTATTCTCCCAAAAGCAACTAGGCTTGGAAAAATTCCTACAGTGTGTGATAAAACACTGAATAAATAGTAGCAGTCATTTTCACCCTTAAATGTTAGCTTGACTCAATTGGTAGCACTGTTGTCTCTAAGTTAGAGGACTATGGGGTTCAAGCCCCAGCACAGACTTGACCTTCTGGGCTGACAGCATATTGAAATATAGAGAGGGTTGCACTTTTAAATATGTCTCTCTTAGGAGGACATTCATGTCTGTACCATAGATGTGCAGGATACATGAGTTTTGGATCAATGTGTACAGTTCAAAATATTTTAAAATGCTATCAGGAAATTCAACATTTTCAGAGTTTTACTTGGAGTTAAGTAGGAGGATCATGCAGAGCTTAGAAGGGTGCTTCTAACCATTCAAAATAGGGTTACAGGAAGATAAACATGCTGCATGCAGATCTAATGTGGGGCTTAATCACAACAAAAGAGCTGGGTGGGAATGATTTTATAATTCTTTGTATGCTATAAGATATTGTGTATGTGGTGTGTATCTTGGCTTCATGTAAAATAATACCTTTATTATTTCAACCCAGTCCCCAAGGTTACAATCGCTACTAACAAAATATTTGCTTTTAGATTCAGGATGTCATGCATTACCTGTTGAATTTCACAGTTAGGCCCAAGTCAGCAATGCTACAGGTTCCATTCTTTTTCACCAAGATGTTTTTGCTTTTTAAATCACGATGTGCAATAGCAGGCTTGCCTTGCGTGCCGTAAATTTCTGTGTGGAGATGACAGAGTCCGCTAGCAGCAGAGTAGGCCAACTTCAGCAGGGCTTTGGTATCAAGCACAGTGCACTTCAGGTAGTCATACAGTGAGCCATTCTCATGGTAATCTGTAATGAGATACAACCACGTCGACGAGCCTTTGCCTTCAATGTCTGCAGCAATAAATCCTATTCAAAATAAAATGGAAAAACACAAAGTTTAGCGCTTGACATATCATGATAGAACTAAGCGTATGTCACCATATTCAAGTTGAAGAGTAAATGCAAGCTGCCGTACATTGAGAGTAAAGGAGGAAAGGAGGAAAAAGATGTCTAATTAGAAATGGGGAGAAAAAGGATAGAAGAGTAAATATACTGCTATTAAACAAGAACAGCAAATCAACTGGAATGGAAAAAGTTACTTATAATGTTTTAACAAATATTTCATAACTGTACATGAATAGGAACATTCATGTCATGAATAAAGTCTTCTCTGCTGATCAAACTCCACACAAGTATCCATTACCAGAACCTATTACAGACATTTAAAACACATTAATATTGCCTTGGATCGTTTCCGTGCACTTGGCAGCAGCATGAGATGATCCCACCCTTCTTCCACATCTGGTTAGAGGCATTGTTGTGCCTGCTGAAGCTGACGGTCATAGGCCATCGTATTCCAGCAGGCACTATCAAATCAGTTTGTGCCACTCTCTCTCCCGAGTTTGTGTTGCTCTCAGTCCCTCTTACTTGCTCCCCATTGATCCCTCAAGACACAAGCGTTTCCAGATGATTTACACTGGCCCCTACGCTGTCATCCTCACAACCGATAATGACACTCTGTTTTTGCATAACGAGACCAGGAGGGCTCGGACAACACAGCTCATTTGCAAAGCACGAAGGCTGGGGTGCCGTGCATACAGGACCACTCCTTCAAAGTTGCCAGCAGCAACACTGAGGATACCAATTGCCCATTCAGATAAACTCCCACCTAAAGTGGGAGGGTTTGGAACCCTAATCACAATTGGTAGAAAGAGGTAGCAGTGCTAGGATTTGGTCTGTTGAAGAGAGAAGTTCAGCACAACTGATACAGGTTCTCATAACCACCCTATATGCTTCTTAAGATCGTTATCAAAATCATGGATCCATGACTTTTCTGATATAGGTAGAGTAGGATGTAACTGTTGTTGATTAAAGCAATTTCATTCTTGAGCATGACAGGTCATCTTTGATGTGATTACTAAAAAGCTGGTCTCCTTTGCCGGTATCAGGAAGTGATAAGGTAAGGAAAATCAAGTATACAGATGATGGGAGATTATAGCAGGAAACAAAGTGGAAGGAGTGATGGCAAGAAAGAAAATGCTTTAAGAAAACAAACCAAGCATTTCACGTTCAGTGCAGAGCAACTCTTACCTGAGCAGCAAATTCCTATAACAATCTCAGAAAAGCATGACAGCCAGTGAGAAATGATGGCACATAGATCAAATCTCCTCTCTAGCTTTCCAATAATGTTAACCTGCTTCTGATGTATACTGATTAGATTACTGGTATAGCTCACCTAGTATACTTTCGTGTCTCATCAGCACTGTCTGGTAGATCTCAGTCTCACGGAACCAGCTGGCTTCCTCCGCAGAAGGGAACACCTTTACTGCCACCTTCTCACCACGCCATTTCCCCATCCATACCTCACCATAGCGCCCTTTACCCACTAGTCGAACCATTTGAATCTGTTTTGCAATTGTACGTTGCACCTATGGAGGATTGGTGTGGGGGGGGGGGAAGAGAGGAAGAAAACAGGAGTTTATTATTGCCAACATACTAGCAAAAGTCAAGAATTCAAAATAATGTTCAAAGTAATGGTTTGTTAATCTCTGCAAAATATGAGGACTGTACCAGATATTGACAAGCAGCAGCAGCACTGGGCATACAAGCAGAGCTCAGTACACAGCAGTGTGCAATCTTAGATTCACTTTGTTTATGAATTGTAAAAAATCAGAATATAAATAATCTAGCATGGTTAATCATTTAGGGGAAGAGGAAGAGAAGGAAGGGAAGGATAATGTGGTAGTTGTAGGGGATTCAATAATTAGGGGGCAGGTAGTATCCTTTGTAAGCAGGATCGAGAATCCTAGATGGCATATTGCCTTCCTGAAGGATATCCTGAAGTGTCTTGAAAGGATATTGCAGAGGAAGCAGAAGATTCTATTGCTGGGACTCATGTTGGGATCAATTAAGTATGGAAGTTTAGGCAAGCAGTCCTGCTTGGACAGTGCCAGGAACTTGGAGCTAAATTAAAGAACACGGTCCTAAGGCTCATCATCTATGTACTATTACTTGAGCCACAAACAAACTTGCAATAGTGATAAGCAGATTAGGGAGGTTAGTGCATGACTGAAGGAGTGGTGTGGGAAAGAGGGATTTCATTGCATGGGACACTGGCATAGGTGGGAACACAGTACGATCAGGATGGATTGCATGTGAACTGGGCTTGAACCAGAGTTCTAGCATAAGAAATGAATAGGGCAGTCACAAGTGCTTTACTTTAAACTAATAAGTGGGAGGACGGCGGAATGGGGAAGAAGGAAAAGAGTGGCTTAGCTGGAAAAAGTAAAATAAAGAGTACAATTTTTTTTTAAAAAAAGATAGTGGAGTAACAGTTAAAAATTATGCTTTAGGCACCATAGAGAAAAGGAAAATTAAAAAAGTAAAATAATTAAACCAGGAAAGAGAAATAAGAAACATGTGAGTAAAACAGTAGAGCAAAAGCACAGGTTATGATGCACAGCCCAAATAAGTGTTCTTTATACAAATGCATGATGAAGTCATTTCAATGATAAGAGAAAATATGATGGGAGGTAAGCAGACATTGGCAACTTCATGGGTAGAACTATGAAACAAAAAAGGGTTTAGGACTGTTGTGGAAGTTTTGTATAGGCCTCCAGTAGCAGCTGTGAGATGGTAGACTGTATAAATGCAGAGCTCAGACAAACCTGTAACAAAGGCAAAGTAATTTTAATGGGGGATATTAACTCTCATTATCGAATGGGGTAAGCAGACTGGATTTCTTGACTGTGTCTGGGATAGTTTTCTGCAGCAATTTGTCCTAGAAACAAGGATTCAATGCCATCTTAGATTTAACAATGCTAAAGGGTCAGATTTAAACACTTGCTTGGTAGAACTGAACTTGAATATTGCTGCAAAGAGACATGTTGCTGAGGCTTTTCATAGTTCTCTCACCAGAACAAATGCAAGAGTTCGTTCTCTCACCAGAACAAATGCAAGAATGCCAACTTTCAAACTTTCACAACAATTTATACTAAAGAGAAAAGGGTCCTAATTGGTTGGCAAGACACGAGTTGCTTAATTACTTGGTCGTAAAACGTCATGTATGAAGTTCAGTGCAGGTGTGATACCAGGAACACAGGCCATATGTACATTAATGCAGGTCGCTTCTACCAAGCGAAAATGAGCCACATTATGAGCTTGATTGATTATCCTACATTGGTTGTTAGTGTAGCAATTAGCGCACTCAGGATTGTTTAACAGGTGTTGCCTAATCATGGAATCACATCTAACAGACATTTTGTTTTGAGTATTGCAAGTGCAGACTGGTTAAGTATGGTCTGTACTCTCTTACAAATAAGAGAGTTTCTTCGGTTATTTGTAAGAGAGTACAGACCATACTTAACCAGCCTGCACTTGCAATACTCAAAACAAAATGTCTGTTAGATGTGATTCCATGATTAGGCAACACCTGTTAAACAATCCTGAGTGCGCTAATTGCTACACTAACAACCAATGTAGGATAATCAATCAAGCTCGTAATGTGGCTCATTTACGCTTGGTAGAAGCAACCTGCATTAATGTACATGGAGCTGTTCTCTGCAAACAATAGGAATATGTTCAAGCTTTGAACCTTTTTTGAATTACCCGGGAGCTTGGGGAGCCTATAGTTCCTCATTGCTTTCTCCATGGCAATAAGAGTCGACTTGGCAACAAATCAGCACCCTTTTATCCTGCAGTTTAAATTGTTGTGTTCGTTTGAAATTTGGCATTCTTGTGCTGTCCTGATGAGTGCAAGAAGAAAAGCTTCGACAACATGGTAAAATAGGGAAATATAATGTGACATTTCTCATTTGAAGTAACTACAGCTTTTTTTTCATTCACAGGCATAGGAGAAAGGATCCATTCTGTCAATCCCAATTCAACAGAATAGCACACTTGTGATACCTGCATTTCTAAAGCTGACGGTGACAGCTGAGATTGCAGCTCAACAGCAAAAAGCACAAACAGCTGAGAGAGATCAAATGTTGCAGCTGCAGAAAGACCCATTTTCCATTTAGTGCATGTAAACCATGCAGCTTCATACTTAATAATCCATCACAAAATGGATCTTGCAGAGACTGCACCTGCAAACAAATTGGTCTTTCTCCAAATGTAGCAATTTTGTAATCAAGCTTTTTCAGAATTTATAACTAAGTTCTGTTCATTTTAATATGCTTTCTGTTTATCTATGACAGGCACAGTCTCTTGAGGATTTGCCAATGAGGATCTTCTTGTCAGGAAAACCCATTCAAATGATGTATAGGTGGATTTGTCTTTGGTCAGTCGCCATTAAACATAGATACGCCAGTTTCCTTAATGGCTTCAAGAGTAAACTTTCATTTTGGTGTGTCATTTAGTCAAACAAAGCAATATGATGCTAGGTTCAAACTCTGTACTGAAATAATTAATCTCAGGTAGGGTGGTGGTGCTACAATTAGCCTCGGCGCCTCCGGGCTGGGAAACAGGAAAATAACCAGGATTTTGCTACTTATCACTATCCTATAGCCTAGCTGCAGAAACATTGTGGACATGACTGCACACGTCTGTAGGTTAGCAAAAAACAGAATCGAATTCAAACGTGACTCCAATGGTTGTACAGTTCACCAACGGTCACTGCCACACACAAACAGACTGCTCACTTTGGGCACCAGAGGCTGATGGTATCCACAAAGCCATTCTCCATCAAGAATTACCATCTTAAGAAAACCTGAGTTATTACAGGGCTTCAATGCCTTAACCTAAATGTAGAAATAGGAAGGACACCAATTCCTGCACATCTTAATATCAGCCAACAAAAGGTAGATTTACCAGATGCATCAATTTATCATAAATGGGAGCGTTGATATGGCAGAGAACTAACATTCAAGTGTCTTAGAACCTTTTGTTATGATAAAGATGCTATACAATCACAAGTTGTTTTAGACCTGGCAAAAAAAGTTTTCTTTAAAATACTCTTTCTGGGGCTACCATTGTCCCTTCCTGATTAAAATCAATGAAAAAGTCTCTGCTTTTAAATCACCTCAGTCTTCAAAAGACCATCTATTCCTTCAACTTTTTCAAAGAGAGGCACTGCGACTCCATAGCACTTTAGGATCAGAGTTCATATTGCTAATTTGTTACACGTTCTGTTTCTAATTTCAACTCTGCCACTGGATGGTGTCCAGGCCAAGCCCTTCCATACAAGGAAGGAAAATCAGAAATTAACAATTGCTCTAGGGCTGCTCTAAAGTTGGCTAAAAGAGCACGGTTGGCAGAAGATTGAAAGTAGATCTCCTGCCTGTTCATTCAGCCAACAAAAGGTGGTGATGGTGTAGGGGGGGGGAATTAACACTTCTCTAAAACGCAAAATATAAATAACCTAGATTAACATACAGGTGAGAATTTAACTATTTTTAGGGTTGGGGAAGGCCAATTTTCATAATTACACCCCAATTATGAGACTTCTCACTACTCCCTAATCCCCTCTCTCCTCAAAAGCATGTCTACTTTTTTCTCAAATCTATTTAGAGAATCATAGAATGGTTACAGCACAGGAGGCAGCCATTGGGCTAATGATCTCTGATCAATGGTCGCTTCCTGTAGCTTATCCCACAACCCTGTTAACATTTTGAGGAATCTGACTTCCTTCTCTTTTACCAGTAACCACTTAATTTTTAACTCAAGTACCGTTTGAACTGGTTACAGCTTAATTATTCAGTTCTGTAGTGAAAGAATCTTGGTTAAGCTCTTATCTTGAAAACTTGACTAAATGATCATTATGAAGCCTGCTTGCATCAAAAGAAAAAAAAAAGCCCAACTGCCTACATTGTTCTTTTGGTCTTGAGTTTCTGATACCTAGAATCTTGTTGCTTTGTTCTCCCAAATTTTGGTCTAAGTGAGGATCACCACATAACACAAAAGCTGCAGCACATGCTAATTTGCCTCAAGAATGACACAAAAATGCTTAAACATTTTACTGAGCAGTCAGGAGCTTATTAGTTTGAGTATTTTTTGATGGCAGTTATGTAAACAAAGACTCATTGTGCCTTTGAAAGACAACTTTCCTCTATATTCTTGCAATATTACTGTGTGTAGTTGGCACTAATACACACCAGGAAAAATTTCACTTGAGCCAATGTTTTAAGAGAATTCCAATATGCTTTAACAGCAGACCAGAGCACTTTAATAGCATGGCAGTGTTCTTTAATAATGCGCCACTGTGTTCCAACAGCGTACTGACTTGCTCCAATAGTGGGCTACTGTGGTCCGATGTACTTGAAACTCGAATATGGAAGGTCAAAATCTTTGATCTAAATTGCACTGCTTTTTAAATAAAATTCCAGTGAAAACAAAATATAAGGAGGATTGTTTGATGAATCTATAATAATATTAAGGTCTAATTTGCTTTTAAACCTAGCTTTTGGCACAGTGTATTGTCTGGCAATGAATGCCAATATGAATAATATCCATCATTCTGGAGATACCATCTCCTCGTCGTGTTCTAAGCCCACATTTCCCTTTACTCTTTTGCAGTTGGCGATCCACTTAGTCCTTTAGGAGTTGACCTATTAGTTTTCCTTCATCTAATTTCAAATTATCAGATGAAAACTTGAAGATTATGCAAACAATTGTCACATTGGCCTGAGTATGAAACATGATATATAATGCAAATTCTGTTTTTCTAGGGGAAACATTCAAACATTGCTGAGGCAGTCATAAAGCTGATCCCTAGTCTGACAGATCTGAGTTACGAGAAGAAAATCTGAAGCAACTTGTGCATTTTTCATTTTGGGAAAAGATACAAGATTGTCGAGGTAAATTAAGAAAATTAAATTTAGCTGCAAAAACAAAGATGACAAGGGTCCATAGGTCAAATAGTAAAGGTTAATTTAGAACTGATATTGGGAGCCTTTTCTTTACACACAAAGTGATCAATGTGTAGAATGTAATTTAGATAGATATAGTAGTGAAAGCAAAAACCCTGGAATCAATTAAGAACTAATTTCTGGTTGATGAAGAAAGAATAGTCTTCCTCATTCTTTATTATGTCATAAAGTGGGTAATATTCAACCGTTTTTGATACCATAACAATCCTTTGTAATTTGTGCTATCATCAGTGGGAGACTTGATATAGTTTTTCTAATTGAGGGCCTCTGAATGTGGGTTCCTGCAGTTAGAATCTATCTTTTTTATAACTATATACAGCTTCACAATGGATTGGAAATAATAAACTTAAGTTTTGGGACTTTTGTTCTCTGCTCCTTCAGATACTTCTGTGAAAACTGGGAGAATACCTGACAGCTGGTTTCTCTCTTTTGGAAAAAAATAGCATCGGATAAGGGGAGTTACTACCTGTTGTACCCTGGGTTAGAAGGTAGGTTCCCAATTGCAGCTGACAGTGAGGAGATGCAGCAGGGGAGTGGGGAAGTGCTAAAAAGAGAAAGTTCCTATCCAACTAGGGAATGAGGAGGTAAAAAGAAAGGGTGAGGAGCTGAGGCAACCTCATGTGAATTCTAAGGCAGGATGAGGAACTTTAGTTATGTGGAGAGATTGACGAAGCTGGACCTCTTCTCTTTGGGGAAGATAAAATTTGATTAAGAGATTTGATATAGGTGTTCAAAATCATGAGGGCTCTGAACAGAGTAGATAGGGAGGAATGCTCCAGTTGGCAGGAGGATCAAAGACCAGAGGCCATCGATTTAACGTGACTGGCAAAAGAACCAACGTCGACATAAGTAAAACACTTTTTTTATGCAGTGAGTGAATAGGATCTGGAATACACTGAGTGTGCAGGAGGTAGATTCAAATGAGGCCTTCAAAAGAGAATGGGATAATTAAGGAAGAAAAAAAACTTGCAGGGCTATGGGGAATAGATGGGAGAATGGGATTAAACAAGTTGCTCTCACAGAGAGCCAATGTGGACTCAATGGGCCGATTGGTCTCCTTCTGTGCTGTAACCACTCCATGATTCTATAGGATTAATAGGGCCTAGAAGTAAACCTTTTTGTCTGGAAGTGGTATGAGATACGCTGGGAAAAGCCATCTATTAAACAGGATAAAACAAAAACATAAAATATTGAATTATCAACTCAGCTATTCTGGGTGTGATCCCTGCTATTTTGCGAGAGGTAGGATCCAAGGTCTGTAATGCTGACAAGGGCAATAAATTGTCATTCAGATAAGCTACAAATTACCAAGAACCAACCCAGTTAGTGATTGTCCAAGCGAATTAAAATGTGAAATTGTGTAATTAGTGCTCTTACCAACAGAGGGAGCCCAGATCCACTACCTGAGCTCTGTGACTGGTCAATCAAGTCTTTCAGTGACTCGCCTGGTGGAATGAAGGCCACATCCTGTTCAAGGTCTCGGTTATAGCGACGCCTGTCTGCCTGTCCCTTGTACCTAAATAAAAGATTTTTTAAAAAATTGGTATTCATTTGCTAGCCATTCACTTTTAATACACCAGAAACCAAAAAAGGAGACAAAAAGCAATGCACAGGCAACAGAACAAAGTTCAGCTTTCAGATAAAGAATGGAATAACTGCTTATAAATAAACATCATCCTCCATTGTAATGCAACAACAAAAAGGAAACAAGATATTTGAAACAAGATTGAAGTACATACAATTACAAGAGAGCCATTATAAGTTGCACAGCTCTTACATCCCCTGGGATTGGCACAAACTGGGCAGGAGGCTTTAAACTGGGGAAAAAATAAAGGATACAAGAGGGCAGACAAAACCTCATTTTAATGTCTCATCCAAAGGAAGGCATTTATGGCAATGCAGCGCTCCCTCAGAACTGCACTGAAGTGCCAGCCTACATTAGGTGTTCAAGGCATTGCAGTAGAGCTTGAACCCACGGCTTTCACAGAATTGTTACAGTGCGGAAGGAGGCCTTTCCACCCACTCTGTTTGCACCGGCTCTCCGAATGAACATTTCACCTAGTGCCATCCCCCGCCTTCTCACCGCAACCCTGCAGTTTGTTGCTTTTCAAATAATCATCTAATTCCCTCTTGAATACCTTGAGTGAACCTGCCTCCACCACACTGTCAAGGGAGTGCGTTCCAGACACTAACCACTCGCTGTGTGAAAAAGTTTATTTTCATATCGCTCTTGCTCCTTTTGACAATTACTTTAAATCTGTGCTCTCTCGTTCTCGATCCTTTCATGGGTGGGAATGGTTTCTCCTTATCTACTCCGTCCAGGTCCCTCGTGACTTTGGATATCCCGATCAAATCTCCTCTCAATCTTCTTTTCTCTAAAGAAAACAGTCCTAACTTCTCCAATCTATATGACTTTTTGACTTAGAAGTGAGGGTGCTGTCATTGAATAAGGCTAATGTTAGAATAGAAAACATATACAAATACAATATGCTAATCATCACTGGGTGACACTGTTTCTTAAGAAGATTTGTGACTGTGTGATGATCCACTACTCCGCTCAATCCAAGGCCTCATACAGACTACATTTTTAGTCCTTTGATAGATTGGACATCAATCAGGCTCCATTTAACATCAATCAGGCACTGAACAGGGGAGACTGGAGATTTGTATTAAACTTGAGGTCATCAAAACTCTGTTGCCTGCTTCCCAGCTCATACAAGGTCCCATTCACGCATCACTCAGCCTGTCGAGCCTGCTCTGTTATTTAATTAGATCATGGCTGATCAGCCAGCTCAATGCCACTTTCCTGCACTTTCACCATAGCCCTTGATGTCATTAATTTCCATAAATCTA
The DNA here is from genome assembly GCF_017639515.1 of Carcharodon carcharias. NCBI lineage: Eukaryota > Metazoa > Chordata > Chondrichthyes > Lamniformes > Lamnidae > Carcharodon > Carcharodon carcharias. The sequence continues at coordinate 13,416,141 of NC_054494.1, read as the reverse complement.
TCGATTTCTGCACTTGCTGACCTACATTGGCTCCTGATCTGGCAATACTTCAACCTTAAAATTTTCATCCTTGTTTCGTAATCCTTCCATGACCTCTCCACTTTTTATTTCTATAACCTGTTCTAGCCTTACAACTCATTGAGGTCACTACACTCCTCTAATTCTGGACTCTTACATAATCTCAATTTTAATCTCTCCACCATTGGCAGCACTGTTTTCAGCTGCCTAGGCACTAAATTCTGGAATTCCCTTCCTAAACGTTTGGACTTCTCTAACTTTCTTTCCACCTTTAAAATTCTCCTTAAAACCTACTTCTTTGGTCAAACTTTTAGCTATCTCCTTTTGTGGCTCAGTGTCGAATTTTATTTGATAACAGTCCTGTGAAGCACCTTGGAACATTTTACTATGTTAAAGACGCTACATAAATGCAATTTTTTGTTGCTGTTCAACCTCTGGGCACAAACAGGAGTAAGTAGTGTCCAAGCTGGCTGTGGGAATCATTCACGGGTCTTGCAACTTCAGGCCAGTTTGAAGCACCAAGCTGCAAGCAGAGACGTTAATGTCCTAGGCAGTTGCCCCATGGATACCCTTAGGGAAAACCCTGCACTAAATGACTTAAGAAATGTTCACCTCACAAGGATAGTAGCTTCTTGCCCTTTCCTTGGTGTCCCACCTGCTACAGAATAAAAGCAATTACACTAAACTATCTAATTTCCTACTCGTGATAATAACAACTTTATTGACAGTTTCTTTCCTAAAAGCAATCAACTGCCTCGACCGAGGATTTTTTCCCAAAAAGGCTAAAACCCTAGGAACATCAACTATATCTCTAGATTTTATATTTGTGTAACATTTAAAATGCAACAATTTAAGAAACTGCCAGTAGCTAGAACAAGTGGAACATGTGCAACATTATTTTTCATTTAAAGCATATTCTAATCAGCTCTTACCTGAAGTAGAAAGCAGTTGTGATTATAATCAGGACAAAGATGCAGACAATCAGCGAGATTAACAGGCCTAATCGGTGGACATCACCCTCAAATAGTCCACCTGTTTGCAAAGGAAAGGTTTATGTTAAAAAGTACAAAAAAAAATCATTCTGATGGCAATCACATTTGTAATGTCAAAATGGACATCACTATAGATTTACCAGAGTTAGTTTGACACAAGTTGCAAGACAGCTGCTCCAGGTGATAAGGACATTCAACAAAAATGTGCATAACGGCTTATGATCAGAAAACTAATCACAATCAGTGATACTTAAAATCAAAGGCTAGAAACATAGGCAGAAATAAATCCTATTAAGGAATATGTTAAGGAATAGGAAGCTTTTATTTGTAAAATCAATAACCAGTATAATGCTCACTTTTTATTTGGAAAGGAAATGTATTCATAGGCAGTTTCCCTTATAAATGTGGACGTAGGAATTTATAATGCATCAAGTTGACATGCAAGACTTTTGATATATTGCAGATTTTACTGAAGCAGCTGAATATCACAATTCCAGTACAGGTACTGTTCTACAGTACATGCTAAGAAAATTAAAAATTATATAAACCTCTATTGCCTGATTTACACAACCCTACCAATGTGGAGCTGTAGTGTCTCACTTTGGCACTTGCCAGTTCCTCATTCTATAAAGCAGAGAAACTTCAACAGTTGAACCAACTCTACTTCCCTGCTATCTCAAATTGCTGTTAAGTTTTGCAAGTTAACTGTTAATAATAATATAAAATCAAATTATTATATAATAAATGTAGAGTATGGCTTTAAATGTGAAGCTGAATTACTTTCATAAACTGGATATAATTAGCCCAATTTATAACATTGTTTCACCTGAAGGCTACTCTTGGTTTTGACTCTCCACATGCAGTGATATGGGCAGGTGGTTAGTATTATATGAATTGCTGTACAAAAATTTATTAGCAATATAATTTCAAGCTATTAAAGACGAATAAACCATTAGAGAAATGCTGCACTAACTGCAGACCACATCATCTTTCAAATAAGCATTGGCCATGTGTTACCTATCACTCGACTGCAAAGTCTATGCCATAGTGCTTCAGAAAAATGCTGCAAGGACATCACAGTCCACACACTTGTAATAGCCCAAACACAGAAAAACAAACATGATTCACAGCAGCAAAGATTAGCAGAGCGCCAACGCAATTCATCTGCAAAATATTTCAGCTAGAGTGCAGGCTATGACAAAGCTGGTATAAATCACGGATATCATCCTGCTTTAAGAACAAATCCAATAAACTGCACAAGTGCAGGTGTGCCAACTTTTCAAGCTAACAGGTGGCGAATTGAAACTGCCAAAACCCTGAACCTTAAAAGTAACTTAAGGCAAGAGAGACACAAGTTTCAAATGGAAGTTATCAATAAAATATTCTAAGTTGGATATGAAACCTTACATATTTTCCCAATTGAAACACCATACTTCTGTCTTTTTTACTGAGAGACAGGAGTTCAGATACCTAGAAACTGCAAGCTCTACCAACAGCTTACCTGAATTAGAAATTGGAGTAAGTGTTGGCTGCAAATCCTTGTTACAGAAATCAGTGTTACAGCATTCAATAGTTCTCCGTTTTCTTACTTTTGTTGAATCCTACAGAGGAAAAATAAAGTCCCAGATCAATGATTTATGTGCTTCCAAACCTAGTTTCCTTCTCAGTAAATAGCTGAAGTTAGTTTACGTTTTATGCTCAAAACCAAGAATTCACCACTTATATTAATTTTCATTATATCTTTCAAGAATTCAAGATTTTCACCAAAAAAGCTTCCTCTTCATTTTTCAGGTTAACTTCAGTCTTTAAGAAATTCGACAAACGGAAAATTCTGCCCACGGGTTACAGAGCTAAGTGCAAAGATCATCCAGCTGAAATGTGATGGCAATTGAAGGGAATATACCTCCTCTCCCTAAAACGGAATCACATAATTCTCCCTCAATCTTGCTAGCTGTGTTGGTTATTTAGAAAGCAGACTTGTATTATTCCTAAAAAAACTAGAGACTGCAATTTTCAGATGTGGAGGTCAGAGAATTAGAGGAAGGGGTACTTTGTCAGAATGCTTTGGAATAAAGATCAAGAAATGCAAAGCTTAGGGTCATATTTAAGCATTCAAAATATGGTACCTACATTTAGAACTGCCGTGGATCAAATAAATTTGAATTTAATGTGCAAGTATGCCAAGGATATCTTCCAGATGATTAAAAATGTTTCTTTTGCTACTTATACTTCCGTAACAATCAATTAATTTTATATAAACCTAAAAGGATGAATTTTATTGAAAAATTTTGTTTCAGACAGCAGCTTGTATTCATTTTTTGAACTCAAGTATTTTCAATAAAATTATCCTTTTTATAAATTATCACAAATCAATTAAACTTTAAGAAATTGCTTAAAATAAATGCTTGAATACATCTCCAGCAAAAGCTAAAGATATGAAAAATGATCCATGAACATACTATATGTTATTTAAATTATTTGAGGCTTTATAAATTTAGTGATGTCAAAGGAAGCTTTCAGGATGCAGAACAAGTGAGGACTCAACAGTGTCACTGTATGAAGCAAAGTATATATGTAGACCCAAGGAAGATGTTGGTTACATCTCAACTGATGAGCAACATGGGAATAAGAACTTCTGTTTTAAATGGATTGGGCAATATTCCATTTTCAATGTAATGTGCAGGGGCACTGGAACTCTAGAAAACAGAGTTTTCATTCAACAACAAAAGAATGTTTCATCTGGCAGACAATAATTTGCGATTCAAATACAGTACATGTGCCAAAATTGCAAGACAGGTGGATGTACGAAAGTTTATGGCTTTGTTATATCATTTTAAATCATAAGTGATCAAAGGCTAATTTGAACTTTGCTGCATCCTAGTTATGCAAGTAAATAGCCAGTAACCCACTATTTTTAAATTTTATCTTATAGTGTAAATACTACATCCTAACGATTCTTTATTTTTACGTATCATATTCTGTATATATACACACTGTTAAACAAACTAATGTGCTATCTTTAATGGATTTACCACTGCCAATAAGTTTGCCTCGCTGCTTGATGTACATTAGAGACAAAGGGGTAGAATTTCCACAGGGTTCTTACGCTTTCTACCATAACTTCAAACAGATCAGTGGAAACACTGAAGAAAGAATATGAACAGCTGTTTTGAGATGGGGCTTTTCTGGAGCAGGCTGGTACATTACTTCAATTTTCTCCATGCTGATCAAGTCCAAAGTTTGCTAGTGTACTGACAATATGCATTCTTTAAATAAAATGACCATGACATAAAATATGGGACATGAGCATGAGAGAATATGCTTGGGGTGGACTCTGGCACATGGTCCCAGGCTTCATTTTTGTAAGTTTTGTGTACATCAAAATGAGGGATGTATTGTTATTAGGAAGGGAACACTTTGCATCTAGGGTACCCGTTCTACGTATCAGATGTTTTCAGATTGTCAGACGGAGAATAAAGCTGATGTAAACTTGGGGCAGTTTGTGCTTATGGGCCCTTGGCTTCTGGAGTTGACATTGCCCAAACCAATTTCACATAGCACATCTGCAGGTAGAGGAGACTTTCATCCCATGAATTTGGTTCTCAGAGATGAAAGGGTTGTGTTGAACCCACTGTTCCATGTTTAAAAGAGCAAAAACATATGGGTCCAATATGTGTAGAAAAAAATTGCTTATTGTTGCCTAGTTTCCAATGTGATATTGTACAAGTGATGAGGAAAAGTGAACTAAGAAAAAAGTTCGATGAATATATTTATTCAAAATAACTCCATATTTTAGAATGATGTGATTAGCATGATAATTTTAATAAAACATAAATGATTTTCTGTTATTGTTTTAACTACCTGTAGGGTGATTTTCAGATTTTTATCCCCCAGTGGTAGAAGGTTTGGGAACCAGAGGACACCGATTTAAAGTGAATGGCAAAAGAAACTAAGGTGACTCTTTTTTTAAACAGTGAATGGTTAGTATCTGGAATGCACTACCTGAGAATGTGATGGAGGCAGATTCAGTAATGGCTTTGAAAGGGAATTGGATAGTTATCTGAAGAGAAAAAATTGCAGGACTATGGGGAAAAGGCAGGAGACTAGCTAAACTGTTCTTGCAGAGAACCAGCATAGGCAAGGCAGCCAAATGATCATCTTCTTTGCTGTAAAAATTCTATGATTCTATTGTGTTGTGAGAGCCAGTCCATTCAAAGTGGATGCCTTTAAAAATTAACCAGAAGAGATTGCACAGCAAGAAGTGAACATTATCTGTCAGCGTAATTGCCATTTAACTTAATGACACAAAATTTGAGGTTTAAACCTTTATACACAGCTTGCAAAGTATATTTATACAGACAGGGCCCTCCTAATTAAACCCCAATAGGATACAGTACCAGGCTAATGAAACATTACAGGGTGTTTCAGGGAACAAAAAAAAGCAGTTTCTCTTTAGCTTGGTTCCTGGAAATGATTGCATTCTGTGAAACACACAGTACCGAGTTTGAAACTGCCAACACCTGTTTTTGAAAATGAGTCATAAAGGTAGAAAAGTGATCCATTCCTATTAATCCTAATTGATGAGGAAGAAAAATTAAAAAAATATAAATGAGAAAAAATGATCCTGGAACTTGTTCCAGTGCTGAGCTGTGGACAGGTATCAGACTCTAATGTCTTATGGGAATATCAATAAGAGGGTTAGAGTGTCTTTTTTTTTAATCAGCCAAGAGGGGTAAGCTGAAGAAACAGCATGTAAAGTCATGGGGTGTGTAAAAACTACTGTATGAATGCTCAAAAAGTTTAATCTGTCTTTTTGTGCCTTGGGGAAGAACGGAGTATAATTTAACAAGGGATATAATTTCTTCATGTTTATAGCTCATGATTTAGGATACAGACAGTCAACAGAAAATACTAATGTAGTTGATGTTCAAAGGGAAAATTAACTAATTCCTACTTTGGTATGCAGTGGATAGATAGGTGGGAAACAAAACTGTGAAATGGTTAGATTGGATTGTGAAACAGAATATGGCTGAAAAGAACAATAACAACATATTTTTATATACTATGTTTAATGTAGTAACAACACTTCACAGGAACATAGTACAACAACATTTGACAGTCACAAAAGGAGATATTAGGAGAAGTAACCATAAGCTTGGTCAAAGAGGTAGATTAGAAGAAGCATCTTAAAGGAGGAGAGAGAGGCAGAGAATTATAGGGAATTCCAGAGCTTAGTGTGGACCCAACTGAAGTCACAGAAACTCATGGTGTTGTGATGAATGGAATGTGCAAGAGCCCAGAATTTGAGGAGCAAAAGGATCTCAAAGGATAGTGCTGGGGGTGTTTATAGAGATAGGGAGGGACAAAGATATGGAGGTTTTTGAAAATAAGGATGAGAATTTTAAATTCAAGCTGTTACTGGACTAAGAGCCTGACAGGAAGATATAATAATGTTATTGGAATTTATTGTAAAATAATGGTATCTGTGTCTATATGTGTCTGCCTGCGTGTGAGAGAGAGAGAGACTTAACTGGATTAAAGGCAGCTGGTGTAAAGGCGTTGAATTTTAAGAAAATAAGCTAGGTTTGAAATGTTAAGTAGATAAACATGGGGAAAGTTTGGAATGTAAGGTGTAAAAGAATATTTGCATTTTTAAATAATCTAGACTAGCTTGAATTCAAAAGAGGGAGTGAAACATTACACCTAACCAGTAGAAGTTAAGAAACAGTGTGTTGATTTTTTCCCAAAGATTACTGGCAAAATTGATACTATGATAAATTTTTATGATCAGTGAGGCAAAGTCCAAAGGCACAATGAAACAATGGGAATTTGTATTCAAAGGGGAAAATATGTATAAAGGAGTGAAGACTGTGTGCAAGGGTAGACATTTTAAGATCTAACAAGTGTGAAAAACCTTCAGCATCTGCGCTTCAAGCTGCTGCAAACAGCAAAGTGGAGTTAAGAAAACTCACTTTGAATTGGAAACAAAAACAAAATTACCTGGAAAAACTCAGCAGGTCTATATATTTTTGTTTTCATCACTTTGAATTGGGTTGTTTAGGGTATCATGTTTCTTTGCCTGGGTTTTTAAAAATCTATAGGCAGAATTGAGCCCTTATCGGACAGACTCAGCAGGGGTGCATGTGCGCGAATGCGCACTTGAGAATCTCTATGAGGCACAGAGCAGCTCTGTCTCAGGCAGATGAAGAGTTTAAAAAAAAAATTAAAAATGTTATAAAACATATCCCCTCATGAGCAGGGGCATGTTATTAATTAAATTTTAAATCTTTTATTTTATTTTTATCTGCTTTAGGAAACCTCATCCTGGCCATGGATGAAGTTTCCTAAAAGGTGCAAAGGCTGCTTGGCCTTTTTGCCTGCCCACCAACTGTAAGGTTGGACGGGAAGCGAAAAATTTATTTTAATAACTTCGCTAATGGCTTTCATAGGTTTTATAACTGTTGGCGGGCGTGCTGCCAACTCCGGTGCACGCCCACAGACTGATATATCGTGCGACTGCGTGTTGACACCGGGACGCTCACCTGATGTCAATGTGCATCAACTTATGCTCAAGCGGATTGGGCGCATGCCCGCCTGCCAAGATAAAAATTTTTCCCTATCTGTCTTACTGTTGCTTTAATGGAGGTGTAACTGGAAGTTAGATTAATTAGGGGATTTAGAAGTTATTATAGTAGTAATTTGTAGACAAATGTATGTGCTTATTTCTCTTATTAATAAATGTTTAATCTAGTTTTTTAAAAACCTATAAGGCTCAGTGGTCTTATTACTATTGAATTCGTAGACAGCTGAGTGCGTCCAATATGAAATTCCTTACGATGTGGTTGATTAGTGCAGATATTGAAAAGTAAATTGTGAAAAAGCAGATGGTGAAATGCATATTTTAGAAGGATGGACAACATAACCAGAGTTTCTTTTAAATAGTTTCCATTCCAGCATTTATTTTAAAGATTGATTCATTTATGCAAGTTGCATACGTAGCCTAACTTTGCGGGGTATTTTTCAGTAGGTATTGTTGGTAATTGTAATGTTGTTTTTCTCAGGTGTAGTGTGGGCAGAATCTCCTTTCTGAATGAGCATTACATGAGGCAGAACTTTCAGGTTGGCGGGCAGCCGCGATCAGCCGGCCTGGAGCGGCCGAGGAACGGACCACCGACCGCAATCGGCCCCCGACTGCATTAGAGGCCTACACTTATTGCCTATCCCTAACTGTCTTGAGAAGATGGTGGTGAGCTGCCTTCTTGAACTGCTACAATTCATATGGTGTAGGTAGGAAGGAGTTCCAGGATTTTGACCCAGTGACAGTGAATGAATGGTGATATAGTTCCAAGCCAGGGTAGTGTGCATGTGGTAGGCAGGCGACTTGGAGGAGGACTTGCAGGTGGTAGTGTTCCCTTACATCTGCTGGGCTTGTTCTTCTTGGCAGTAGAAATCATAGGCTTGGAAGGTGCTGTCGAAGGAGCATTGGCTAATTGCTGCAGTGCACCTTCTAGATAGTACATACTATTGACAATGGGCATAGGCAGTAAAGGGAGTGAATCTTTAAAATGGTGGAAGAGTTCTGATCAAGCAGGCTTCTTTGTCCTAGGTGATGCCAAGCTTCTCGAGTGTTGTTGGAGCTGCACTCATCAAAAGAAGTGGAGGGTATTTCATCACACTCCTGACTTGTGCCTGGTAGACAGTAGACAGGCTTTGGAGAATCACTCAAGGGTATTCACTCTCACCTCACTTCTGGAATTCAGCTGTTGTCCATGTTTGGACCAAGGTTGTAAGGAGGTATGGAGCTGAGTGGCCCTGACAGAACCCAAACTAAGCATTGGTGAGCAGTTTCTTGCTGAGTAAGTGCCACTTGATAGTGCTGTCGATGAAATGATCCAATACTTTGTTGTTGATTAAGAATAGGCTAATGGGACAATAATTGGTTGGATTGGATTTGTCCTGCCTTTTGTGGGTGGGACATACCTTGGCAATTTTCCATATTGTGCAGTGTTTGTGCTGCACTGTCACAGCTTGACTAGGGGTGCAGCTAGTTCTGAAGCACAAGTTTTCATTACAACAACTGGGTTGTTGTCAGGGCCCATAGCCTTTGCTGCGTCCAGTGCCTTCAGCAGTTTCTTGATACCACCTGGAGTGAATTGAAATGGCTGAATACTGATATCTGTCAATTCCAGGAACTAAACTAAAGCTATTAAGAAAAGTCTGCAATACATTTCCCACTCCAAAGAGCTGTTACTCAAGTTTAAAAAACACAATGCAGTACCTAAACAAAGAACCATTTGGCAGGCAGATATTCATTACTCATTCAAACCTTGCATATCTATTAATGCTTTGACAATGGATAACTTTATTAGCACTCAGAACAAATCTTCCAAAACAGATTTATCTTCTATGTCTGTGCCACAATGAAAGATTATATGGAAGTTTCTCAAACCATTACAATTCATACAGTTTTGGAACTCACGTGCTAAATAGTTTTCTGAACATGTTCAAAGATTTCTTTCTACTTAGCAAATCAAAACTCAAAAAGCTTGAAAATATGAACCATAGTATAAGGAAGGCCACCTGTACAGCAGCTGGGAATAGGATTTAACTAGATTGACTGAGGACAAAGCATTCTGCTTGATCAGCACTCCTTCCACTATCATAGTGGCAGCACGTGTACCATCTACAAGATGCACTGCAGCAACTCATCAAATTCCTTCAATAGCACCTTCCATACTCATGATCTCTATCACCTAGAAGGACAAAGGCAGCAGATACATGGGAATAACACTATTGGCAAATGTCCCTCAAAGTTACACACCATCTTGACTTGAAAATACCTCACTTTCGCTGGTTCAAGATCCTGGCACTCCCTCCCTAATAAACATTGTGGGTGCACCTACACCAAATGGAATGCAGCAGTTCAAGAAAGCAGCTCACCACCAACATCTCAAGGGCACTAAGGTAATGGAAATATATGCTGGCCTTGCAAGTGATGCCCACATTCCATAAACAAAAAAGTTACATAAAAGGCCTGTTCTTGCCTAGTAGAAAATATTAACTTTTGTTTTACATCTCAGTTTTCACCTGCTATTGGAATAGTTAATTCACAGTGCAATCCAAAGGGAGATAATCCTGTGCAGGAGTACAGAATGTGAGGTCTTAACTTTACATGTGGATGATAAGTTCATGATGAACAAGAAGGAGCAGAACATTTTAAAATAATGGGTTTATACATTTTCTCTTTTTCAGAGGATCTCCACTGGATAATTTTCATTGAGTTCCAATGGTTTAGGTCACTTTATCAAGGTCAAAGTATACTTTATAGGTATGAATGGACGAACCAGAGTGTAGCTCCTGGCGAATTTTAGGAGTTCAATTCAGAAGAGGTAAATAGCCAATTATGGGAGTGTGTTTTTGAGGCAATTATATTTAAGCAGTTTGCTGCAGTGGATCTTAGTCTGGTTTTGCTTCTGTGCCTTGAACAAATTGTAGAGCAAAGCTTTAATAATATCAAAGGGGGCTAGCTAAAAATTTTTTAATTCATTCATAGAATCTGGGCATTGCTGGCAAAGCCAACATCTGTTGCCCACCTCTAGTTGTCCTTGAGAAGATGGCGATGTTACAATGATGAGGTTTTTCAAGCTATTATGTTTCGGAACTGTATCTTTAAATTTGGAGTGAAATGAAAGGGATCATGTGACCTGCTCTGCAGCATGCCTGACAGTAAGGCTGGATGGTTTTGACTGTTAGAGACCAAAGGAAGGCTTAGGTAATTTTACTGAGTAGAAGGTGCAAGATATTTACACTTAGAGCCTATGTCAGCAGTCTCTGAGTTCAAAATGAGTAGACTCCGAGTCTCTCCAAGTTCCAGAAAGATGCTGTAGGTATCGGATGTAAACAATTGTGCTGTAAACTTATAAGATAAAAAAGAGAGCTGAGGTCAAGAATAACTAATCATCAGTTCTACCTGGATTGAAGGTTAATGTGAGTCACGTTGACACCAAGAGGAGGGCAGAGGAAGCCATGTCAGAGATGGGGTTACAAGCTTCCCTACAAATTCAATGACTATCACAGACAGGCAGCAGCTCTGTATACTCAGCAGAGAGAAGGCTACCACAGCTGAGTGTGGGAGGGTGACGGTCTCTAGTCGAAGAGATGCATTCTGTAGCCATCCAAGGGTTCTGGAAGATTTATCCTAGCATGGCCAGAGGGAAGAAGAATCATCGCAACAGGCTGGTGATGGATTAAGGAACTTTCTGAGGGAAAGTGCCTGGAGACAATCACTTGGTTACTAATCAGCAAAAAGTGGATATGGAAACCCATTGGAAGCTGGCAGCAACTGTGGATTGTTTACTAAAAGGATTGCAATTGACTGAAGAGTGAAATGGGTGAGAAGTATATAAGGATTGAAACATATAAGATCTGAAGGGTCTTGACAGGGCGGAGAGGATGTTTCCTCTTGTGGGAGAATCTAGAACTAGGGGTCACTGTTTAAAGATAAGGGGTTGCCCATTTAAAATGGAGATGAGGGGAATTTTTTTCTCTTGGAGAGTCGTGAGTCTTTGAAACTGTCTTCCTGAAAAGGTGCTGGAAGGAGATTCTTTGAATATTTTCAAGGCAGAGGTGGATACATTCTTGGTAAGCAAGGGAGTGATAGGTTATCAGGGGTAGGCGGAATGCAGATTTGAGGTTATCAGATCAGGCATGATCTTATTAAATGGTGAAGTAGGCTCGAGGGGCCGAATGGCCTATTCCTGCTCCTTGATCATATGCAAGGAGAATATCACTTTCTGTAGGTTAAGTATAAGTTGCCCACAAAAATAAAATAGTGTTCATTCAATGGTACTTCTTAGTCATTTGTTACAGTAAAGGTTTTAAAATGTGAAATCTTGTGACATTCTTTCAGTTAATAACTGGAAGTTCAAATCTCTTTTTAGAAGATATTGATCTCTACGGAGATCCTGACAGTGGTGAATTGTCTTCTTAAGAACTGAGAGACTTGCCAGGCTATTTCAGAGGGGCAGTTAAAAGACAACCACATTGCTGAGGGTCTGGAGTCATGTACAGGCCAGAAGGAGTAAGGTTGGCAGATTTGTTTCCTGAAAGGACATAGTGAACCAGATGTGTTTTTTGACAATCTTGTAATTGTATAGTCACCGTTATTGATACCAGCTTGCTTTTTCAGATTGATTTAGCTAACTAAATTTAAACACACCCCAGCTGCTGTGGTGGGATTTGAACTCATGTCTCCAGATCATCCATCTGCATTAATGAATTGGTAAATTTCTTATTCTAGACATGCCAAAATACAAAAGGTTGATTATAGATTTGAAGGGAAGTTGGGGTGACAAGAATGGATTAGTACAATATTGTGGGTGACGTACCAATTCACGGATAATCAAAAATAAAAGCAGAAAATGCTGGAAATACTCAACAGGTCTGGCAGTATCTGTGGGGACAGCAGAGTTAACATTTCAGGTTGATGACCTTTCATCAGAGAATAATAGGTATGCTTTTCAATTACGAATACTGTGAAAGGTAAAAAGCAACTTAGGTAGAGTGAATAACAATGAAGAGGCCAAATAATGACCTGTGTCGGTTATACTAATTCAATACAAACATGCATGCTCCATAAATTATGGGACAGGTGGAACATTTTCAATCTTGCATTAACTTAAAAAAAAGGCAAAACTGAAAATAGAAAGGTCTACAAACCTATTTTCTTGCAGATATGTAATTGAGTTATCAGGCCTGGACAAGAACTGTACAACATACAGGCTTGAGCTGATAAGTGGCAAGTAACATGTGCGCCACAAAAGTGCCCAATAATGACCATCTCCATCAAGAGTGTTTAACCACCTTCTCTTGGTGTTCAATGGCATTAACAATGCTGAATTATCCACCATCGTCATCCTGGAGTTACCACTGACCAGAAGCTCAACAGGATCAGCCACATAAATACTGTGGCTACAACAGCAGGTCAGAGGCTGGTATTCAGCAATGAATGACTCACCTCTCAACTCTCCAAAGTCTTTCTTCCATCTACAAGTGTGATGGAATACTCTCCATTGCCAAGATAATTCCATCTTCAACAACATTTAAGAAGCTCAAGATCTCCAAGGATAAAGTAGCCCACTTGATTTGCACCCCATCCATCAACTTAAACATTTACTTGCTCCATCACTGGCGCACAGAGGCTGTAGTGTGTACCATCTGCAGGAACTTGCCAAGGCTTCTTCAACAGCCCCTCCCAGTCCGCGACCTCTTCTACCTAGAAGAAAGGCAGCAGCAGCTTGGGAACTTGATGACTTGCAAGTTCCCCTCCAAGTCACACATCAACCTGACATGGAAATATATTGCCGTTCCTTCATCATTGCTGGGTCAAAATCCTGGAACTTCCTACCTTTCAGCACTGTGGGTATGACTTCACCAGCTGGACTGTAGTGGTTCAAGAAGGTGCCTCACCACCTTCTCAAGGGCAATTGGGGATGAAAAATAAATGTTGGCCTTCTCAGTGATGCCCAAATCCCATGAACAAATAAAGAAAAGCACAGCTATTCATGATATCTAAAATTAAGATACAACAGTAATCCATATTATAATACTGGTGATCAAGATCATTATTTTACAACATTGGCCTCACCTTGCACTGGAAATCTGCTCCTTCTAATCTCATGCAGCCAGAGCCATGAGTAATTTCCCCATTTTCGTCCTCTTCAATAATAGCAAAACAGTTTCCATTTGTTCTGTGTTATAAAAAATGAAAAGAGTAATTACTTGATGTGAGATATTAGTCAAACTGTTTGAAGATAATTGATAATACTAGAGGTGGAAACCCTTGCTGTTGGTTTGACTCCTTACCGCATGCACGGAGCTAGAGGTAAACTGATCCAGTAAACCAACAATCGTCAGACACACCTATATTACCCATAGCACAATACATAGGACAGACTGGTTAAGGTTTTAATCATTCTTTGGGAATGGAATGGCAATTTTAGCAAGCAAAGTTACACCAGTCTTACAACTGTTAAACTTAACAAAAATTTGCATTTAAATGGCGCTGCTAACATAGCAACCATCCAATCAGAGAATGAATATCAAGCAGTAGAAAAAATAGGGGAGGCAATGAAGGCATGGTTAAACAGGAAAGTTTTGAGAAAGATTTCAAAAGTGAGAACAGACATAGCAAGAAGGGCAACTTAGTGAGATAATTACAGTTTTACTGCTTGAACAGTTAAAAGCTCTACCACCGATGGTGGAATGGAAGATGGCCAGGATTAGAACAGAGGATGTGTATACCCTGATGTTACGATCAAAGTGGGCTATGTTCTACTGGGAAAATTTAGAATGAATTTGAGGTGTGTAACCAAGCCTTTGTTCTCCAACATTCTTTACTAGAGTAAAACATTTAAAATACATAGCAGCAGTGGCATCCAGATGACCTTATCGCTATCATTGTATAGGAGATACTCCCTATAATACTTGCAATGACTGGCCTGCTATAAATGAACACTGACTCAACATCATATGCAGCCCAACAACCAAAACAAAAGCACATTAAGCAAAAATTAAGGATATAAGCTAGATTTGCTGTTGTCTGAAGTTAAAATAATAAATGTCATTTTGCATTACTAAAATGAAACTCATTGCCACAAGGGAAGACACTATCACATAATACTGAAAACCCTATGCTATAAAAAATCAAAACCTGGCAAGTGACAACAGAAACATTCAAAACCACTTATTGAAGTTGTGAGGTACATTTTCAGTTCAGTAAAAGCTGAACCAAAGGAACCACAGACCAGAGCTACACAAGTCATTAAAAAGTGTGGCTACTAGGATTGTACGTATGAGATAAAAGCATAATTACTCCAATTTTCTTTCCACCTGATTAACACTGCAGCTTTTCACTACTCTTGAAGCAAGAGCGAAGATGTTCCAACCATACTTCTAAATGTGTAAGTAATGGACTTAGTGTTGGTGGACAGCAATATTTTAAATCTGTCCTGGCTAAACATCAATAATGAAACAACAGGGTGAAAATCTAAAAGGAACAATGCACAATTCTCATGACAAATACATCTCTCTTACTGTTTCACTTCATAGCTTTACGTGTGAAAACTGATCAGTGTGTTTTTCACCCATAGGTAATGGACAGTGCAGTAACTCACTTGCATGTATTGTTCGCTTCTTCAGTTGCACAGTGACCAGAGCAGTAACAATGAAGTCTTGGTTCTGCATCTTCAGGTGCTACTGTAGCACCATTAGCCTTTATGCCTGTTCCCATAAGCATGCTGTCAGGATTTTGACCTTTACATGAGAAAGAATCACAATGGTTATTAGGGAATTGTAATATTGTAAAAGGTTAGATCAGTTAGCATAGATTATACACTTAAATTTTTCGTCCCCTAACACTGCCACCATGCTTCTCCTTCAGTCAGGAACGTAGCTCACAAAATCTTCCCTGTTGCTACATGTGCCAGTCGCATCGGGCTATTTTCACTCGATTAAAGGTGCTAAAACAATGGACACAGTTGTTCTTATTAAACAAAAGGCTCAATGCTATTTACATCTTGTGTAACGCTACCACTTACATCCTAGGTTCAAGTACTGGTGTCAGAGGTCTGTCACCAGGCTTTCAGTTTAGGGTGGCTTACAAGAAACATGATGGACAACATCAGACTGTACAGGCTGATGCCATATTTTCCTTTAGTGCATTGTTATCAATACACTAAATAAGCCACTGGACTAACAACCCAGACTTCAAGAGTTCAAATCCTTGGCAAGTTGGGAAATAAATTCAAAAATTTTATGGGTTTACAGCAGAAAATGATCTTGGAAGTTGCTAGATTAATATTTTAAAAAGGACTCAATACAGAGCATGCCTCTTCTTCCATTCTGGCCTAGATGACTCTGATCCGTATTATGTGGTTAACTCTTACTGACCTCATGGTAATTAGGGATGGGCAATGAATGCTGTCAATGTGATTCAGAGAATAAATACATAGAAAAGCTAAGTGGCAAGAATAAAAAGACATTCAATTGCTTCCTTTGCATTTGTCCTTTTTCTAAGTTCTAAACACAACTCAATGTCCTCATGCTCAAGAAAAATTTAAGACTTCAAAATTAGCTTTCCAAACTGTTCAAAACAGCCTTTGAAATATATACCAGCAAAGATCAATGAAACATTTGCGGTGAAACTAGTACATTTATTGCAACAGAACTTATTTAAATACAGGATATCTGGTTATTGGTGTCAGCCTTTTTCACTGGTTTGAGTCATTGTGTTAAGCGTCGTGTGGTGTGGCTCAGAAGACCCACTCTGGCATGGCAGTCTCTGCGGCATTTGTTGAAGAGGAAGACACTGGGCAGAGAAGATGCACGATTTGCTGGCCTCTTTTTCTCTAGGCCCTCTTCTTGGCCAGCTGAGCTTTTTGCTTCTGTTTGCCTCTTCAAACACCCTTCCAAATAATTAGCCTCCAGAGGTTTCAGCAGTCAGCAATTGTCTCCCCATTGTCAGTGCCAATGTCCATCATCTTCACATTGTGATAACAGGTGTCCTTGTAGTGGAGGCATGGATGCTCAGGAGGTTGTGACCCAGTGCTAATTCACCATACAGGAAGTCTTTGCGTATATGGCTGTCATCCATCCAATGAGCGCTGCTGAGCTAGTGCAGATGTCGCTGGCTTAGCAATGACTGTATGCTGATGGAATTAGCAAGCTCCAGGACCTCTGAGTCATGGTGACCTTGTCCTGCCAGTTGCGTCTGAGGCAGTGAAAGCAAAAACTGTTCAGCCTTTTCTTCTGCCTAGCATATGGAGTCCAGGTCTCACCACTGTACAGGAATGCCCTGAGGACACAGGATTTGTTGATTCGCAGTTTGGCGTTCTCAAATCAGGTTGTTGTTCCACACACATTTACTCAGCTTGCACATAACAGCTGCAGTTTTTGTGATGTAAGTGTTGATTTCAGCTTCAAGTTACAGATTGCTGGTGATTGTGGTACCCAGATATGTGAAGTTATCAAAATCCTCCAGCATCACATTGTCATTGTTGATAGATGGCGGTATGGCAACATCCTAGACTATGACATTTGTCTTCCTGATGGTCAAACCAAATTCTTTACAGATGCGAGTCAGTCCATTTGCCGCTGCAGGTATTCCTTGATATGGAATGCTAGTGCAGTATCATCAGACTAGAGCAACTCTCTGATGAGGACTTGGCACACCTTTGCCTTGGATCTCAGGTCAGCAAGGCTGAACAGCTTTTCGTCAGTTCTAAGTAGACACCTTCTGAGATGACCTGATGGCATATGACAGCAGCAAAGAGAAGAATATGCCAGAGCATTGGTTCCAGAACACAACCATGTTTGACCTCTCTGCCCATGTTTGGCATCAAAGGGTTCCGATGTTTCCTCGTCATAACTGACCTTACCCATCGTATGGCCACAGAAAGAAGAGATCACATTAAGCAACTTCACTGGGCAGCCAAATTTCTTCAGCAGCTTAAATAGACTGCCTCTGCTCACAAAGTCGAATGCCTTGGTGAGATCAATGAAGGCAATATACTGTGGTCTCCTTTGTTCTTGGCATTTCTCTTTCAGCTGCCAGATTGAAGAGATCATATCAATTGTAAATCTTCCAGTTCTGAAACCACACTGGGATTCTGGGTAGATGCGTTCAGCCAGGGTCTACAGTCTGACAAGGGCAACATGGATAAATATTTTTCCCATGATGCTCAATAGTTGTTGCAATCACTGAGATTGCCCTTATTCTTGTACAGGGTCACAATTTT
Source organism: Carcharodon carcharias (assembly GCF_017639515.1). Taxonomy (NCBI): domain Eukaryota; kingdom Metazoa; phylum Chordata; class Chondrichthyes; order Lamniformes; family Lamnidae; genus Carcharodon; species Carcharodon carcharias. Next base: position 13,398,335 of record NC_054494.1, on the reverse strand, counting down.
TGCATCACGCTTGTCCTGGGAGCACTGCTTCCTTCCTCCAGCTGTAACAGAGAAGTTCGTGCAGATACTACAGGAGTGTCAGTTTCCCATGCTTGATGAATTCAGGCGGTATAGCATCAGCACCTGGCACGAGCAAGTCAATAGTTTTGCTAAGCTACTCCACGAGGGTTTGATATCCAGCTCTGCCACATCAGACAGGTTTTCTATGGGATGGAGGCATCACTGGCTAGGCCAGCATTTATTGCCCATCCCTAAATGCCCTTGAGAACTGAGTGGCTTGCTAGGCCATTTCAGATGGCATTTAAAAGTCAACCACATTGCTGTGCACCTGGAGTCACATGTAGGCCAGGTAAGGACAGCATATTTCCTTCCCTAAAAAAGCAAACCAGATGGGTTTTTACAATAATCAACAATGGTTTCATGGCCATCATTAAACTGGTGGGATTCGTTCCCAGTGCATTGCCCTGTATCTCTGGATAGTAGTCCAATAACTATAGCACTATGCCACTGCCTCCTATCTATAGCTTCCTTGTTGACAAGTGTTCTCCCTAGAATACAACTCAAGGTAGGGTTCCGCCCATCTCTCCAAATGTTTACTGCAGTCATTGATGACCTCCCCTGTCTTTGTTTTCAATGGATCCGTTTATTTGCTGTTTGACCTCCGTTGCCTTTTTGATCCTTTCAAACAGGTCCCTAGCATTCCCTGTGTTGAAGGGTATCTGGATACTCTGGCAAAGTTGTAACCAATCATTATTGGCACATTGCCTAGCAGTCTGTTGGACTTTACTTCAAGCAGCTCTTAGTGCATTCAGAGTCTTGTAGCTTGAATGTCTCTTGTAATTAATGAGAGTGGACTGCTTAGGTTTAATGACAGGTTCATCATAACGATGTTAGCCTTGAACCAGTCAGCGCTTCTCCACTCTTGCTTCTCATACGTTGAGAGTGTGGTATTATAAACGGTAGCTTGAAGTATGTTCCATTTCACTTCTGCACTGTGTGGGGGAATGTCGGAAAGGGCCTATTCAATCGAGTTGAGGAACTGTTGGCTTTTATCTGGGTAGGCAGTATAGCTGACGTTGATATGAGGATGGATTTTCTACTTTTGAATGAAAAAAACCTCAAGAACTGCATCCTAACACTGGTGCATGGCAGGGAGTGATCTGTATCAGTCAGCGCTCTTGTGGCTGCATGTGTTGAGAATGTTTCTCAGAGTCATGTCTCGTGATGATCAGATCTAACTGGAGCCAATGCCCTGATCTTGGATGCCTCCAGGACACCATGTCACATGGTTTGTTCTGAAAGGAGCTGTTAGTTATACAAAACTCATGGTAGCAGAAAGGCTCAAGTAATCTCTTTCTGTTCTCATTCATCTTTCTCAGGCCATGATGTCGAAGCAGGAGGGCCATGCCTCATGGTCTGTGCCCACTTCTGTGTTGAAATGCCCCAGTACATAAAGATGTCTGACTTAGGGATTCTGCTGATAGCAGTGTCAAGCTCCTCACAAAACTGATCTTTCGCCTCTGCAGTGGAGCACAGATACTCATGAAGTTAGCTGGCCCTGCTTGAGTTGAGAAATAGATGGAGTGAACACGTTCTGAACCATTTGTGGGAGATTCCATCAACAAGGGTACTAAGCTCCTTAAGGTGAAACCGACACCTTGCTTAAGCGTTTTCTCTGAACGCTTACCCTGCCAGATGCACGTGTAATGTTTTCCTTTCAGTGATCCATTCTCCGCAAGCCTGGTCTCCTGTAGAGAAGTAATGTCAATGTTCAGCCATTCAAGTTCCATGTGAATCACAGCTGTCTTGCGCGCATTATCGATTAGCTGCAAGTCAGCTGTCAGGCCAATGTACATGGTCCTGATATTCTAGCTTGCCAATAGATGAGTTGTCAACCTCTTCCTCATCATTCATTGCTTGTTCACCTGGTGCAATTGACTCCGCCCACTTGCTGAGCAGAGACTCTCAGCCCCAAGCACCATTGAAGCTGATGGACTGTGGTGGGTCAGCATCTTACTAAGCAGGAGCTGACTAACTTGAGACGGGCAGTGGCAGACCAGTGGGACATGATGGTCCCTCCCACCATCAGAGGCAGCCCGTAGCACCCGTTCTTTAAGCCAATCGAATTGGGCTTATCACTTGTAACTACTGTCTCCTGTGTTGTGTTAACACTCTGCAGCGAAACTAAAGTGCCTTCTCCAGGGCACAAGCTTGGGCAAAATTTATGCAGACCCTGGGCTGTTCAAATGTTAGGGCCTGACTGTCTACCCCAGTTGAGTCCAAAGGAATGGAAGACACTACATTTGGCACTGGCTTCGTTTCGGGGTAGCGGGAAAGATAACATATTTAGGCATCAGTCCCCTTTCGGGATCCACTCCAGATTTTTATCAGGGTTTACTCCCTTAGCCTTCAACTTCAAGGTACAAGGCAGTGGAGCTATTTGCCCTTAGCTGAGAGTTTGGTTCATGAGTGTCAGGGTGTATGCACATGCCGGTGGGCCTGCACATTCCATGTCTGTGGGCCAAACCTCCTTCGAGTTCCTCTGAAGCTTGAGCCTGGTCTGTGAGGAACCCAGTTTCCGTGTGTCACCAGGCGGAGGCACAGCTGAGGATGTGTTGATGGAGATGCTACGTACTGACAGGGAGAGACTTACACATTATTTTGCTATGCCTTTGGACTTTACCTCTCGAATAATAAGTCTCTCATAGTACCAATTCTTTCTTATTCATTCGTGGTATGTGGCATCACTGGCTAGGCCAGCATTAATTGCCCATCCCTACTTGCCCTTGAGAAGGTGGTGGTGAGCTGCCTTCTTGAACCGCAGCAGTCCATGTGGTGTAGGTACACCCACAGTGCTGTTAGGAAGGGAGTTCCAGGATTTTGACCCAGCGACAGTGAAGGAACGGCGATATATTTCCAAGTGAGGATGGTGAGTGACCTGGAGGGGAATTGTTGTTAGTCAGTGGTGCAGGCTGAAAATGAGAAGCAAACTAGCACACAAAAGCGGAAAGCATGCTAACTCTCTTCACCCACACATTTGATTCATCACATCAACCTGTTGAACAGCCCAGCCAACTCAACTGGTAGATAATGGGTCTCTTAATCCCAGGGCCATGGCTTTGAGCCCCACCTTGGATGGCGATTTCAGTTCTGGTTAGTTGTTCATCAGTGACTTAAACAGAATCAAAACTTCTCACTCTGGCAAAAGCGATAGCAGTCCTCATGTAAACACAGGTCTAGGTATACAGACACAACTTTTGTCTAAAGTCTGGCCCTGTGGGCAGGATATTGAGATCGGTGAGTGGGGTGGGGGGGCCGCTCACCGATGCGTAAAATGACGCTGGATGATGTCGGGCAGAACTCCCGATGTCACCCCGCGTCACTTCAATTTTCAGGTCGGCAGGGGTGCAGCAGCATCAGCTGTGCACCTGCTGACATGTTAACGGCCAATTGAGACCAGTTAAAAAGTAATTAGACTAGTTAATGGGCCTACCCGTCCAACCTTAAGGTTGGCAGGCAAGCCGGGAGCCCTGGCGGGCTTCAGGGAAAGCATGAAACCTCATCCACGGGTGGGTTTTTAAAAATTTAATAAAATTTTACTTGAAAGTGATGGACATGTCCCAACTCATGTGACAGAGGGATGCATAAAAGAGTGCACTCCCAGCTTAGGGAATCCCCCACCCTGCTTGCACAGGGAGCGCATAGCGCTTCCTGGCGGACATCACGCTAGGTGGGCCTTAATTAGCCGAACCATGTAAAACGGCGGCAATTGGAGGTTCACCCACACACACCCGCTCCTGAACTTCAACCCCCCCGACGGGGAGAAAATTCTTCCCCATGACTTAAACAAAAGTTATACAATATGAAACTCTAATTGGAATGGTTTTCTCCTGATTTGAAAAGGTGGATTTAAATCTGATGGGTTCAATATTATTTGAGGAATAAAGCTTAATTTCCTTCAAATTTGCCTGTTATAAAAGCTACATAAAGTTTTTGATGTGTTAAAACAGGCAAGGAAAATAAATGCAAACTTTGTCACTAATTTGGCCTTGCTGTATGCCGATTGTTTTTTTGCTCCACTAACACCCTTCAATCTCACAACTTCTGAAATATTATATATCTGCACCAGACACACACAATCAGTAACTTTACAGATATCAGTAAAATGCATCCATTCAATGAAGCATTTCAGAGCATTGTTTTCTGAAGCTCCTGAAATTACTGCATGAAGTTTAAAAACTGCACGTGCAGTCATAACTCTCTAGGTTATTGAGAGGCAGGACATGGGATAAGTTAATTATGAATTAAATGCTTCCTTTCATTGTTAAATCAGAACCATCACTTCCTGTAGGGCTCTCAGCCAGAGTCAGGGATCAAGAAAGCTCAGGCCTTCTAAATTTTTTTTTCTTTAATGTAATGTGGCATGTAATGTGGCAAGGCCAGCATTTGTTGCCATCCTGACTTGCCCTTGAGAAGGCCTTCTAAATCACACAGTTTAAAAATAAGACATCTTCCTTTTAAGACAAAGCTGAGGATTTTTTCTTTCTCTCAGGGGGTTGTTGGTCTGTGGAATTCTCTTTCCCCAGAAAGCAGTAGAGGCTAGGTCATTGAATTTATTCAAGGCTGGGTTAGACAGATTTTTAATAGACAATGGAGTCAAGGGTTACGGGGAGCAGACAGGAAAGTGGAGTTGAGACCACAAGCAGATCAGCCACGATCTTAATAGAACGGTGGAGCAGGCTCGAAGGGCCTACTCCTGTTCCTAATTCCCATGTTCCTAAACATTACTGGAGGTAATGTGGTTGCATCCATCTCCATTTTGGAAATGGTAACTGGGTGAGCACTTTAAAATAGCAATTGGCTGTAAATCTTGTCAAGGTCAGAAATAGGGCAGCATTCACTTTTCATGTAATGAATCATCGCCCATATTGGAATGAGATGATTTCAAAATTATATATTGATTGTTTTGACGAGTTTCTCTTGTGTATTCCCAATTATAATTGCTCCATGATTGGTGGCCGTGCCTTCAGTTGTTTCGATCCAAAGCTCTGGAATTCCTCTGCCTCTCCACCTCACTTTCCTCCAGTAGGACATTTCTTAAAACATACCTCTTTGACCAAGCTTTTTGGTCGTCTGATCTAATATCTCCTTATGTGGCTCAGTGTCACACTTGCCATGACCTGCTAATGAGTTTAATTGCTTCCTAACAGGGAAGTAAGAGCTGGAGCTTGAATCTCCTGTTGTCTGGCGGAGATCAGATTGTCTAGTCATGTGGTAAACTAGACACATTGCTGAGAGGTTTAAGAAAGCTTCCATTATCCCTATTGTATGGATTTGGACCAACTAGGGACAGATATGGCATTGGTCAAACAACTGGAATACATGGAGAAGCTATCAAAAAAATATTCAGCCACTTTAAGCTTCAAGTCTGGTTTGACACAGGTGCAGGTCTGTGATCATTTTGTGCTAGTAAATTCTTTTTATTAAGCATCGGTTGCTGTTTCTCATTCAACTAGCATACTGTGATTTGATTTTAAATTTCTGAACATGTTGAAAAATCCTCTAGAATTCCAACAAAAACATTAAAAACTAAAAAAGCTAAGCTACTTTAAAGGTAAAGGTCTATTTATTTAGAAACCTATATAAGTTTGTGGCTAAAATCTTAGGCCTCTCAAGATATAAACGTTCTAATTAGAAATATGTTACCAGCACAGGTCAAAGGTATCATATTACCTGCCAAAACTGACAGGTTTTCACTGATGGCTCAATTGTATCGAAGGCCGGGCTCATGCCAAACTCTCAGTTTGGCTTGTCACTGCGCTGTTTTACTAGTTCCTGATCAGCACCAAAATAGAAAAGAGCCACCGTTCAATTACATACTTATGTATATTGTATCCTCTGTGTAGTCATATCTATATCTATATATGACACTCTTATGAAAGAGTGAAGGATTGGTCAAGTGATAATTAACATTATAAAATTTGCTGAACTGTTAATTTATAAGTTTACAAATTTATGATAGTGATGTGTTAGGACCCTGTCAAGATGGTGAACTGAATGAATTTTCTGAGATGCAAATTGCCCTGAACGTAATGTTTTTGCTCAAGAGAAAGCTTTGCAACAGGCAATCCTTTTACATAGGAAAACAATTTTAAGCAGTATTGTCTTGATCAGATGATCTGGTATACTTTTTGTTTACAAAGCAACAGAGTTTTCTGAATGTTTGGTTACAATTTGCCTTTATCCCAGAGAATTTGTTCATACCCAAAATATGGTTTCCAAAAGCACTCTTATCTTGTATAAACTAAAACTTGCCAACATTACATACACAGTGAATTGGTTAGCATCACATAGGGTTAAGAATTTTCAGAACTCAGTTTACACGCTGGGTAGATGTTCAGAATGCCAGATATACACTCCTGAGATCTCTGACAGTGAGAAAAACACAATGATCACGTTTTACAGGTTAAACTACAAATCAAATTAATTGCAAGGACATATCTAAATAGAAATGAGTAAAATTGACAGCAAAAATCAATACTGCATTTAACTTCCTCTGGTAATTTAAATTTAAAAGGCAGCATGAAATTTCTGTTTTCATCACTGTGATATGGAACTGAACAAGTGAACATAAAATGAGAAAAAACTGTAGCATTGCCTAGAAATTATAACAGGAAAGCAGTCTGTTCAACCCAAGCATTTATCCTCCATAAAGCTGCAGAACTAATCCCAAATTCCTAATCTAGTCCCATTTCCTTTTCCTTCTAGCACAAATCCAAACTTTTAAGAAAAGTCTGAATGGTCTCTACTTCAATCACAAAGTCCAGTTGTGCACACCATTGTTTCACAATCCTCTATGTAAAATAATTTCTCCTGCTTTTTGGCATAAACCTCATATTTAATCTTATATCTATGTCCCTGCCTTCTAGACTCAGTTACTGGAAACAGTCTGTCCAATTAATTCATAACTTTTGAACGACTACCCAGTGCCCATAATCCCCTATATTAATGAAAACCGTATCAATTCTTCAAATCTTTCTTTAGATATGTATCCCTCATATTAGGCAACATCCTAGTGACACTCCACATTTCCTCAATTTGCTTCATAAAGCTTGCAGCCCCAAACTAAACATAATTCTCCAAATGTGATTTTACTATGGGTATTTCTGGGATGACCATATTATATCTCATGTTTTAGATTCATAATTAGTCATAAACCATATAAAAACCTAGACCTGATCAAGACAATCCCCCCACGTTCAGACCAAAATGTTATATTTCACAGCAGGTAAATGCTTTGAAAATGCTTAAGCTATTATTTCTATCAGCCTGGTAATCAATATGAATTATTACTTGATCAAAAGCAAAATCCTGGAAAATGTGGACCATTTTCTGTATCTTGGGTGCTACCTCTCGATGAAAACAGACATAGACGACAAAATTCATTGCCTCCAATGTGCCACTTTGGCCGACTGAGAAAAAGAGTATTTGACGACAGGGATCCCAAACACGAGACTAGGGTCATGGTTTACTAGGCAGCAGTGATTCCTGCGCTCCTATAAACTTCGGAGACTTGAACAACCTACAGCAGGCAGCTCAAAGCACTGGAAAAGTACCACGAGCAGTGTCTTTTGGCCCATATGTATATTTAAGCTGGGGGACCGTGCATAATGTGATTTAAAGAAAGACTTGCATTTAAGTAACAGCTTACATGATGTCAGTGGCCCAAATCCTTCAAAAACCAATGGAGTACTTCAGAGTGTAGTCACTGTTTAGGTAGAAAATGCAGCACCCAATTTGCACAGAGCAGCATGCCAAACACAGAAATGAAATAAGTATCAGATCATTTGTTTTAGCTGTCAGATGAGAGATAAATGCTGGTCAGGAAACTGGGAGAACCCCTGCTCTTCTTTTACATATACCTGGATGTATAATGGCCAACTGAAGGGGCAGACAGGGCAGGGTCTTAGTTTATCTTTCCTCTTAAAGACAATGCCTTCAACAATGCAACAATCCTGCAGTAGTGCACTGGAGTGGCAGCCTAGATTACATGTTTAAGTCTCTGGAGTGTGACTTGAACCCATGACCTTCTGACTTGGAAGATGACAGTGAGACAAGTGTAATTGAATATTTGAGCAATGTCCCAGTCACTGAACTCCCATAAGGAATTGGTGCTTCAAAAGGATTAAAGAAAAACTAAAGAAAATACATTGAATGTGAACCTTTCACAAATTGTTTTGGAATTTACCAGCAAATTGTTCAAGATGACATGCTTAAGAAGTACTTAAGTGATCTGACCTTGCAATATGGTGCAAGGTTAGCTCACTTGGGTGTATGTTTCCTGTTATGGCACAGCTGATGGTAAATGCTGAGCTGCTCAAATCCCAGAGGGAAACTTGAAGCAGCTGCCACAATGATTTGCAATTTGTATGTATTTTGAGATGTGGCCTTCGAATTCAGTGGTAATAAGGCCACTGAATCTTATAGGCTTCTTACAAAACTAAATTAAACCTTTATTAATAGAAGAAATGATTTGAAGCACATACATAGGTCTACAAATTACTACTATGATAACTTCTAACTCTCCTAGTTAATCTAATTCCCAGTTACACTTTAGTTAAGGCAACAGTAAGACACACAAATTTTAATCAGACCCAGGCAAAGTACACACCCTGGATAGTCGAATTCAAATTGAGTTTTCTCAGCTTCAGTTCTTTGCAGACAGTAGCTTGAGGCTTAGATGCTGGAGGCTTTTCACACTTGTTAGATCTTAGAATTCCTTCTTTTCTGCACACAACCTCATCCCTTTTACACAAATTTCCCCTTTGAATGCAAATATACATTATTTTGCTATGCCTTTGGACTTTACCTCTCGAATAATAAGTCTGTCATAGTACCAATTCTTTCTTATTCATTCGTGGTATGTGGCATCACTGGCTAGGCCAGCATTTATTGCCCATCCCTACTTGCCCTTGAGAAGGTGGTAGTGAGCTGCCTTCTTGAACCGCAGCAGTCCATGTGGTGTAGGTACACCCACAGTGCTGTTAGGAAGGGAGTTCCAGGATTTTGACCCAGCGACAGTGAAGGAACGGCGATATATTTCCAAGTGAGGATGGTGAGTGACCTGGAGGGGAATTTCTAGGTGGTGTGCCCCCATCTATCAGCTGCCCTTGTCCTTCTAGATGGTAGTGGTCGTGGGTTTGGAAGATGCTGTCGAAAGGGCCTTAGTGAATTCCTGCAGTGCACCTTGTAGGTGGTACACACTGCTGCCACTGTGTAGGTGGTGGAGGGAGTGAATGTTTGTGGATGTGGTGCTAATCAAGCGGGCTGCTTTGTTCTGGATGGCGTCAAGCTTCTTGAGTGTGGTGGGAGCTGCACTCATCCAGGCAAGTGAGGAGTATTCCATCACACTCCTGACTTGTGCCTTGTAGATGATGGACAAGCTTTGGGGAGTCAGCAGATGACTTACTCGTTGCACGATTCCTAGCCTCTGACCTGCTCTTGTAGCCACAGTATTTATATGGCTAGTCCAATTCAGTTTCTTGTCAATGGTAACCCCAAGGATGTTGATAGTGAGGAATTCAGTGATGGTAATGCCATTGAACATTAAGGGGCGATGGTTGGATTCTCTCTTGTTGGAGATGGTCATTGCCAAACACCTGTGTGGCACAAATGTTACTTGCCACTTGTCAGCCCAAGCCCGCATATTGTCCAGGTCTTGCTGCATTTGGACATGGACTGCTTCAGTATCTGAGTCGTCGCGAATAGTGCTGAACATTGTGCAATCATCAGCGAACATTCCCACTTCTGACCTTCTGATGGAAGGTCATTGATGAAGCAGTTGAAGATGGTTGGGCTGAGGATACTACCCTGAGGAACTCCTGCAGTGATGTCCTGGAGCTGAGATGAGTGACCTCCAACAACCACAACCATCTTCCTTTCTGCTAGGTGTGACTCCAAACAATGGAGAGTTTCCACCCTGAATCTCACTGACTCCAGTTTTGCTAGGGCTCCTTGATTCCACACTCGGTCAAATGCTGCCTTGATGTCAAGGGCAGTCACTTTCACCTCACCTCTTTTGTTCAGCTCTTTTGTCCATGTTTGAACCAAGGCTGTAATGAGGTCAGGAGCTGAGTGGCCCTGGCGGAACTCAAACTAGGCGTAAGTGAGCAGATTATTGCTAAGCAAGTGCCACTTGATAGCTCTGTTGATGACCCCTTCCATTGCTTTACTGATGATCAAGAGTAGACTGATGGGGCGGTAACTGCCAGGTTGGATTTGTCCTGTTTTTTGTGTACAGGACATACCTGGGCAATTTTCCACATAGCCGGGTAGATGCCAGTGTTGTAGCTGTACTGGATGGAATTTTACCAGTAAATCTTTGGGAAAATAAACATACTGGTTCTTTACTTCTCCTTTCTACGTGAAACATTTCACCCCCCTCTTCTGAGTTCAAGCTGGCTGGTTTATTTAAAAATGCAAATGTTCCCTTTACAACTTGCATTCTAAAACTTCCGCATGTTCACCTACTTAACATTTCAAACTTAACTTATCTTGATGGATCAAAGCTTTCAGAACTGCTGCCTTTAATTCAATTAAGTCACATACACAGACATAGGCACAGACCCCACTATTGCTCTGCTTTACAATAAATTCCAATAACATTATGAAAATTATTATATCTTTCTGACATTCCCGCATCACAAAGCACTGCACGCTATCAAATGTCTCCCAGGCCAACTTGGTTGCCATAAACAAGCTTTGTCTCCAGACATAACTGAATACTTGCTACAACGATGAGCTCACAAGACAAAGAAACAAAAGGAAATCTCATGTAAACAGCAAATGTGGCTTCAATTTTAAAAATCCAAATGGAATGATCTGTTTTGTGTGATATTCAAATCAAAATATATATAGAAGTATTTTATGGCACAGGATGATGCCCAAGTCCACAGCATTATACTGTCGCTTGCACTCAAACTTACTCCTCGCCACAGAAGAAATATGCTTTTCAACTATAACATATCTATAGCACCCAAAATTGAGGGCAAGACAAAATTATTAAAAATGCAAAGTTACAAACTGATCTGAAATGGGAAATAGCATGTTTATTTTTAAAAAGAGAACTGAATGTGAAAGGTGTGGATTGTGAAATTATGGTGATTCATTAACAACTGAGCCAATTAAAGTGCTTAAATGGGGCCAGATACTAAACTTTATGCCCACAGAATTTGTACAAGAAGCTATTAATTTTAGCATGACATATTTACTGTAATAATAAATTGTATTTCCCTCAGAGTAACTTGGCTGAACTGTCAGCATATCTCATTTTTAATTAAACTCCTGACAGGCAAATCTAGCCCTACTAATGATACCACCTCAGTAAAGTCATTGAACCCAATCATTTGGCAAGCACCAACTATGCAGACATCCCTGTTCAACAAGCAGAAGCACAATGTTAACAATGTACAAGTGGTCCTTTATTACCATCACAGCCTGTCATGCTAGTTCACACATGGTCAGTCAAGCACACGATCACAAACTTGATCAGAGAATTATCTTATCTTTTTGGTTGCCTGCCATCACTTTTGACAGCCCAAAAAGCTAAAGATGCATTTGGGGATAGCACCAGTAGAACTCCAGCAGAACAGGCAACTAGCTCCATTCATTTGTCAGAGAAACACCACTGTTACTGTCCTTATGCCCCAACATAGACACACCAATTATGATTGCCTTGCCAGAATAAAAATCCCATTTTGAGAGCTATTTTTCTGGGTCATTAAATGTTTAGCATTGTTTGTGCATCTGGCTTTGTAACTCTGCTTCAGGTTGAAAAACACTGAAGCAATGCAAGTGAACTTGTATAGTAATTATAAGAATGCCTTCTACTTCTTGGGGCAGAGGACATTCTAAAATGTTTGCTAATTTGTGAAGATAGAGAGAAGGAATAGCAATCTTTCTTGAAGTTAAAAAAAAGGTTAGTTTCTGAATGCAAATCTTCTTGTTTGCTTCTCAGTTCTACTTAATCTTTGCTCTCAGGCCCCACTACCCCTACTCTCTCTGGGACATCACCCACCTCAGTTCTGATCCCTTTCTGCTGCCAACTCTGATCTTTGATTCTATTTCCATTTGTAGGATGCTGCCTCAGCTAACAGCACCACAGCCTCAGTTA